>NC_090922.1:1166031494-1166334524 GCF_040938575.1 Ambystoma mexicanum
TATAATTAATTGAATTTTCAATGTATGAAGTTCAACATAAAATGCAAAATAAAATGGAAACTATTTCACTATACCCTCTATGCTCTTGGACATTGGACAGAGGTTTGTTACACTTTAGCTCTTTGTTCCAATATTGACATTTATATTTCCCTGATGCCAGTAAATTTCTCTGGGTCATGCCATCCTTTTTTCCATATTGCTATACTGCCATGCCCTATAATGTTCTAGATATTTCCAGGGCTAGGTTGAATTCAATTTTTTTTCTGACTTACCGTTAAGTTACTTGTTATCTGCCAGCTTAAGACATTCCCCTACTTGAAGGTGGTACCTGCCAGCTTAAGACATTCACCTTCTTGAAAGTGGTACCTATAAGTATCATTCTATCTATAGTCCATATTGGATCTGAGTGGGGCAAATTACTCCTTTTACAGTTTAAAATGAAGTGGTCTGAGTTGAGTTTTGACTAAACTGCAATATCAAAGAAATCGTATCCCATTGTGATGTCAGGAAGTAATGTATCCTTTAACAGGATTTACATGTTGAAGAAAATAATCTACTCTGGTGGCCAGGTTTTTTCCTTGGACCATATGTCTTGAAATTCAAGGGGCTGCTTGAGGCCCTATGTGGCATTCTCCTTATTAAAAATCTGTGTCTCTGTGTGTTGGTTCTTCCCCTGTGAGCTCCTATAATGTCTACCCCAACCAGGGGTAGGGCCACATTTAAGTCTCCTCCTATAATGTACATGGAAGGAGCTTAAACCAATAGGAGGTGTAGGGCTGTTAACAACTATGGGTTGTCAGTATCAGGACATTCTTTCTCAGCAGAATTCCTCACATTGGTATCACAGGCTAAGCCATTTCATTGATAACATACTTTCCCAAAATAGATCTCGAAAGGTGCCAGTTGATTCCTTTGAATCACCTTCTTCAAAAATGTTGCATGGCATCCCTCAAGGGGTTGCTATTTCCCCACCGCTCTTTAGCTGGGAACTTCAATCTTTCATAAAGCTCATCCTGTAAGTGATTTCAACCCGGCCTCCACCTAAGTCAATGTATAGCGTGTGATGCACAGTTGGAACCCTTAATTATATATATTTTTGTCTACGAGTTCTTTTATTTCTGAATAATGTACCCTTATATCATGCCCCTCTCCTTTAATCCCCCCGGTGTCACTGAACCAGGAAGCAGGCTGTTTTGCAAAGTTAAAAGATTTATTTGATGAATTTGAACAATATATATATCACACTATTAATATTTATACAATGATCACCATTGGTGTTGTTACAATCAACACCCTCTTTAATCAGTAGGAGTAGGGACAAGAAAATAATGCAGCATAGAATAATACTTGATATGGATAGAAAAACTATGCAGCACAGAATAATACATGATTGGGTTCAATCAAATGCAATGTTACTCTTTCCCCGTGATACTACTCAATCCCCCTAATTTGCAATATAGTGATGGAAGGAGAGAAAACAGGTTTCAGGAATATACAATCTCAACCAATACAGTTTCAGTCCCAATTCCCCCCCAGCAAGCATAGAGAGAAACAGGAATGATTTTAAACAGGTCAAATGCTTTTGAATGTGGCTTGCAATGAATGGGAAAAATCACTGAGAAATGGATTTAATTCGCTAAATTTGATTCAAAACTATTGGGAGCCGCTTTGGATAGCTTCAGGTAAACACTAGCAATGATGGTTGAATGACTAGCAGATTGGAAACTTGAATTCTGAGGTCGGGTGCAAAGAATAGCTATTTTACATGTGATGAAATTGAGCCAAACGCGAATTTGCGCCAAACTTTTCAGCGTGCAAGAAACGCGATTATAGAAAAGAGTACAAGGAGTTGGAATGTGGTTTTAAGTTTGTTTGAAAGCTGAGGATGTTAGCTTCAATTTGACACTTATATCGTTTCTAGCAGGTACGGTTCAGAAGTTATGAAGGTTTTAGTAGAGGTCAATTTTTCTCAAAAAAGAGTCAAGATTTTTAAATGAAAGATGTGCTTTAGAATTACAAACAAGGATTTTTGTTACCCTAAGGTAGGCTATGAAGATGCAAGATACCCAATGCGACAGCCAACAGAACAGCAGCGCCTCTGCTCTGACTTTTGCCCGCCAAGACACTTGTCTTTTTTCAGCAAATATATTAGCGCAAAGACGAATTTAAAAAAAAATGGGTTGGATAGGATTACTTAAGCATAAGAGATTGGCTATGGACAATTCTATGCTAGATACTCAGAACTATGGTTTGGAATAGGCCCGACAAAGATCTGGTCAAAGGTTTTGGACTGGAATTCTGCTAGCCCACCGGACAGGATTCAGGCACCCTGTTCTGCACTCAGCACGGCACTCTGGTCTCTGCACGGCCTCTGAACTGGATCTGACGGGTTGGTTCTGGGTTACAGCTATCTGGTTACAGCTCTGGTCTACTGGTTTGGATCTCTGGGTTCTGCCAAGAGATCTTGGCAAGAAGCAGAAACAGCACAGCCAGGCTGTTTACATTTTGGTGTGCCCTTTGGAAGTCTTGGGTTAAACTCAGGTTTCAAGATTTTAAAGGCCCGCTGAGAAGAGTTCAGCTTTAGAATTGGGCCTTCTGCTTTCAGAGTTCTGGAGTCTTGGATCTGGGTTCTCCTGCAGAGCGCTTTGCTAGTAAATCAGTTGATGGCTGAATCTGTGTATGTCTCTAGGTCCTAAACTGTCCCTATTTATGTATTTCCCGGAGGGGTGGGTAGGCTGATTATACTAAGCCCACCCTCTAGGAATCCGATGGGTCAGAGTATTTCCCTTCTCCTAATTTGAGAAGGAAATCTAGTGTCATAGTGATGCTGCAATTTACAATCCAAGGAGTACCTCCCCTGTGTTTCTGTACATTATATCTATTTTTCACATAAATCATATTTACAATATCACCAACTCGCTAATAATACATATATACATCACAGATTTAATAGAGCATGTATCCGTCCGAGTTCCATTTTAGTGAGAGCTTTAGTTCCAATTTTACAGTTTTTCGTGCTTTTGGTTGGGTACCCAGTATCAGATCTGTCCATATTTTTCTCTATACATGCGCATGATATCTGGGCATAATCCTGTAAACTTTCCTATTCCTAGAATTATTACAATTGCTACAACATCCAAATTTTGGTAGCGCTGTCTTTGAACATCGCACAGAGCTCAGAGTAGTTTCAAACAGTGAGCAGCATTTTCATATTAACAACCTCTAATTTACAGATTTTTACAAATTGTTCACAGTTTTCTATAAGTCTTTTTACAAAAAGACATTTTCTTGTAATCTAAGATACACAAATCTGCCTGGCCCCGCCTCCAGAGTTTGATGGGCCCAGAGCACTCCCAGGCTCCCTTCCTGCTGGCAGTTGTTTTCTGTTGACAGTTGAATCTGCATATCTTTTCAATAAAGGGAGTATTTTGTCTCTATCCAGGAGAAGCAGGCCAAAATCTCCTCCCACCTCCATTAACAACTCAATGACAGTTCCTGAGCAGAGAGCAAAAGGAAGGCCCCCTTTGTTGGAGCAAATTGTGGAAAGTGCCTTTGAAGTCCAGTATGGCTGGCCTCAGTTCACTGTAAAACACTTTTTAAAATTGTCTTTTCTAAAATAAACTTTACATTTTCAACAAATATACCCACAGATCTCTTCATTCCAGTCTTTTTTAAACATAGAAATTGAATTGTAGCAACCTATATTGCTTTTGATGGCAAGTCTCTTCTTTTTCACAATTTGATCTTAATGTACAAGCATAAAACAACAGTATAAGTAAATGACAGCTCTGAAAAAGACAAGCAGCGGTATTGCGCCCATATTCTGACATATTTTTCCAGGCAAGCACCTTTTTGAATGGGGATATTTTTGTGATGAAATGTGCTTCTCCTGGCATTGTGCGTAGGTGGATTCTTTAAATAAAGTGATGTTTAACACCCAACAAGGATGTTGGATCTTTTCTGATGTTTGGGAACCATGATTTTGCACTTTCAACAGCCCAGGAAAACCGATTTTAAAGCACTTCTGGGTTTTCCTTGGCAATGCAACACTGCCTTTCCAAGTAGTTTCATTTCATTCTGTGGGCAGCCCAATGACAGTTTTTGGCAGTGTGGTCTCCTGTTTTACCACTGACATCGGCAAAATGGAATGGCGGCCTATTTTTCAGGTTCCCCTGCGCACTTCTCAGAGATTTTTTAGCACATAGAGCTTTTTGGCAGCCATCTTGTTGTTTATGATGAAAGCAGCACACAGTGATGTCGCAGGGCAGAGCCTAGTGGGTCAGAACATCCCACAAGCCCCCCCTCACGGTTTGGCGTTGTTCGTCCATCAATGGGAAGTCGCAAGGCTGGGATGATCAGTCTCATTTCTTTTGGTTCCAAAAAATCCAAAGTTCCTCATCTTTTCCTCCATCAGGGGCGGATCGACCAGTTCCTCATTCAGTCCTGATGTGGGTCTGAAGCGATACCTCGGGCCCCTTGGATCTTTGCTTCCGGTCCCTGGGTGGTCCTCCTTGGTTTTAGTCTCCATGGTTTCCCATTCTAGGATGACAAAGCAAAAACATATTTGTAGACATTTCCCCACCACTATTGATGTAGTGGGGCGGACACATACATTTGACAAATCCGGACACATTTTTCTATTGGCAATTTATATGACTATATAGATGGAATATTTTATAGTGGAAATTTCTAGGGAGCTGGAGTGACCCCCTCTGGGGTTCCAGGAGACTCCTCCAGTTGCTGCAGATTTTGCCTAGGAGGGAAACACTTTAGTTGGTTAATATGGACCCACTTATCTTCCCCCTCTGCCAAACTGCCTTTGGGGATGCGGATTTTGTAGGTGACTGGTGAGATTTTGTCTACAATTTCAAAAGGTCCCCTCCAGCTATGCAGAAATGTGCGCTGTTTGGCCTGGTTCCTTTGGGAATTGTATAAGTAGACCCAGTCTCCTACATTGTATTCTTTTCTAGTAGTCTTTAAGTCATAGTGGGTCTTCATGCTGTCTGCAGATCTTTCTAGATTTCGGTGAGCACAGGCAAAAGCATGTTGAAGGTGTTTTCATAGATTTTCAACATACTCATGAGTTGTGAAGGCATTGATCAATGTCTGCTCTTGGGTTCTGTAGAGCAGATGCTGGTGCTGGGGAAGCACCATCCAGCGTCCAGTCATTAGCTCAAACGGTGACATTTTAGTTGCAGATGAAGGGGTATATCTGATGGCCATTAGGACAAGAGGTAATCGAATATCCCAACTTGGCCCAGAATTGGCCACAAACTTTTTTAATATGCTCACAATTGTCTTGTTGTATCTCTCTACTGCACCACTAGAGGCTCGCCGGTAGGCAATGTGTAATTTCCTTTTGACCCCAAGTATCTCCCACATCTTTGTCATTACTTTGCTAGTAAAGTGGCTACCTCGGTCTGACTCGATCCTTTGGGGTAGTCCAAAACACGAGAAGATGTGGTTGATCATCAGGGCAGCTGCTGTTTCTGCCTTGCAATTTGGGGCCGGGAGACATTCCACCCACTTAGCAAACAAGCATGTCACGGTCAACATGTACTTGTTCCCCCTAGCGGAGCGAATCACGGGCCCGATAAAATCAACTTGTAAATCTGACCATGGTAGTGTCATCCCCCTCTTTTGGAAGGCACACGGTGTGTGAGGGATGTTGGCTGAAATTGTGCACACACAAGACACCCCTTCAAGTATTGGTCGAGGTCCTGCCGCATGTGTGGCCAGTATGCTACCTCTCTTAAGATTTCAAGTGTTATATGAAACCCCCTATGACCGGCTGTGGCCGCATCATGGGCGTGACTTAACATCAGCCTTCGGAATGAGGTACGAACCACCCACTGATCATGGTCAGCTAGGGATTTCCTCACGAACAAACCGTCTTGGATTCGGAACATTTTTGGACATTTCATCAACACCCTGAGGTCCTCTTTCCCTATGTAATCGGTATCCATCAGGGGAAAGTTCTCAGGGTTCTCAATGTGTTGATAAAACTTACCAATAATTGGATCCCCTTTTTGAGCCGTAATCAAATCAGCATCTGGGGTCTCCTTACTCCATTGCGCAGTTGAGAGTTCATTGTGAGCATTTGTCTGGGACTTAGTGATGGCAGTGACCTGGATTTCCCCCAACAGGGACTCGATCTCAAGTAGATCCCTTTGGATGGCATCGGTTTTGTCCAGCTTATCAGCTAAGTCATTTCCAGTTTTTTCTGGTCCCTCTACTTTAGAATGACCTTTGATCTTTTTCCAGTAGATGGTCATCCCATTCGAGGTGACCAGATCATCAATGTTTTGAATTAATTTCCCATGTTTCAATGGTTTGTTATTAGCACATAACATGCCTCTGGTTTTCCAGTTAACCAGGTGCTCCACGAACCCGTTCCGTACATAATCCGAATCTTTGATTATTACCAGTTCGTGGAGTTGATGTTGGACAGCAGTGAGGATGGCTTGATTCACAGCCATCAACTCTGCCACTTGACTACTTCGGGTGGCAATCTTGTACCCAGCAGCGGGTTCTAGGGTCTCAATCACCCATGCATTCCCTACGCCGGCCACAAGTTCTTTTTCCCCGTTGTTGTCAACATGGTAAGAGCATCCATCCACATAGACAGTGGGCATTCCCTCACACTTGTCCTCTTCAAAGACTTTGTATGGGAAATTGAAGTATGCCTCCATGTTGTCCTTGATTTTTACACTGTTGTCCTCAAGACAGTTTTCTCTGGCACAATCATGCAAGTCAGCCAGACCTTGTGCAAGGGGAATCTTCTTGTTTTGGTCATATCTGACCTCCACAGGAAAGCCTTGCATTGACAGAATCCAGGAAGTAATTTGGGAATTACTCACATTTCCAGCCCAGATTCTGTCACTTTGGAGATATTGTAGAGACTGCTGTGGAGTCTCCACTATGATGTGTTCCCCCTGGATAAACAGGCAGTAATTCTTCAATGCCCACACCGTTGCCAGGAGTGCCTTCTCACAATCGTTGAATTTTTCCTCCATAGAGGATAAAGTTTTACTCGCCTAGGAGATTACTTTATTGACCTTGTCATGCTTTTGATATAATACTGCAGTCAAGCATGTGTTAGAGAACCCTGTCTCCAAGAAGAGCTCCTTGTTTTTGACAGGGTAAGCTAGGCAAGGCGCTTGGGAGAGGCTTCTTTTGAGTTGTCTTACTGCCTCGGCTTGTTCTGGGCCCCACTCTCACTTGACCCCCCCTTCAAAAGATGAATCAGGGTTCTTGTGATCTCTGCGTAGTCCTCAATGAACTTTCTACTGTAATTAGTCAGTCCAAGGAGGCTCCTTAGTTCCCGCAGAGTTGTGGGGTCTTTCAATTTCTGGAGTGCTTCCACTTTCTTTTCCTGGGGACAGAGACATTGAGGAGTAATCTCATGCCCCAAGAAATTGACAGGGGTTCTACACCACTGTGCCTTTTGAAAGGAGAGTTTTGCTCGGCAGCCCTCAACTGTGTCAGAACATAACAGATCTCCGCTATGTGTTCCTCCACAGTTGAGCTTTTGATGAGAACATCATCTACATAAGCCAGGTTACCCCTGTCACCCAGGTCGGGCATGCCCTTAAGTAGAAAAATGTTGAATTCATTGCCGGAGTTGATATATCCGAAGGGAGTCCGGGTCCATGTGTACTGCTGCCCCCCAAAGGTGAAGGCCAGCTTGTATTGGTCCTCCCACTGACAGGTACAGTCCAGTACCCATTGGTCAGGTCTATTGCAGTGAATACCTGTGACCCCTGGATATGGGCCAGCCCTTGGTCAATGTAGGGATGAGGCCAATGTAGGGAAGTAGGGAAGTATCGACCCGTTTGTTGAGCTTCCTAAGGTCGGCGCAGAGTCTCCACTGGCTTCAATATCCCCAGCACCGGATTATTGAAGGTGCTGCAGACTGGACAGATTATCCCATGGGACTCAAGGTTCTTAATTATTTCAGTAAGGGACTCCATTGATGCGAGGGGTACGCGATATTGCTTCACAAACACTGGAGTCATGCCAGGGTCTGTGGGAATTGTTGCTGTGTGGATGTTGGTGCGACCACAGTCATATGAGTCCACCGCAAAGAGATCTTGAAAATCCAAGAAAACTTGTTTCAATTTTCGCTTCTGCTCCAGAGTCCCACAGGCATCAGCTAGGTTGACTCTCTCTTCAACCATCTGCCTGAAGCCTGGAAAGACTTCTGGTTTTGCTATCTCAAAGGCCTCCTCCAGCTGGGTGGAGAAGTCTCTGGTCAAAGTGCTGATTTGGACTGGTGGCTTCAGGTGGGGAAGGCAGTCCTCGCGGACTTGCAAAATCATCTCATCCCTCCTGAAGTCACAGGTCACATCTTCCTTACCATAAGGGCAGGAAGTGTACACCAGGAAGTTCCCCCCATGCCGGGTAAAGATCCTATCTGGTGTTGTGTTGTCATCACTATCACTGTCAAAACAGTCCTTGGAGATTGGTCCTAACAGTTCATTGCCTAAATCTATGGAAAAATGTTGGTCATCAACCGCCATTCCAATAATGGTGCCTGCGGCTAGAGTGATACTCTTTAAGTCGCTGTTATCCATTTGTATTGGAATGGTGTCATGTTCTATATGACTAGTGGTGTTGGGTTTACCCCCAACCGTTGCTGTTGGAGAGAAGCATTTAGATGAATATAGGCATCTGGGTTTTTCAATTTCTGTCCTTTTTTAAATTTCACTTCCAGGGAGAATTGTCAGGTCCTTTCTGGGATGGTGACTTCCTCTCCAATCTGACTTTCAACTGCATACGGCAGCATTTGAGCTGACCTAAATGTTTTCTCTGGGTCATCAAAGCCCATGGGATTATCCGCTAATCGGGACCAAGCTTTGAAGTTTATTAGGTCCAAACTAATGGCACAGCGATTGAAAATGTCAATGCCTAAGTAAAAGGCGGCAGTGAAGTCTCGCACGACCCAACAATTATGGACTATGTTGTTGTTGCCTATGGAGATTTTGAGCATACACCTGCTTGGCAGGAGATGTTTGGAATTGGGTGTTTCCAGATCCATTTCCCATTTGTCTATCAGTTTAAATGTGGGAATGGCTGGATCTTTTGGGAGTTGACGGAACATGGCTTCGCTGATGAAGCCCTTACCGTTGTTCACACACACTCGGGCAAAAACAGAGTCCTTCCCTTCATTTAACTGAATTGGGATGAACAACTGCTCTCCAATTTGCTGAATATGAGCCAGGCTCTGAGCTGATTTCACATTTTCTGGACTAGTGGAGTGGGAATGTCTGATTGTGGATTGGTAAAGAATTTCAAAGTGTTTCCTTCCAGTGTGGAATGCCACCTTAGACTGGAAGGAAGGTTGATTTTCAGAAATAGAGACGACCCTCCACGGCCAGTTTGTTGTCCTACTGCTATTACTGTCACGTCCAGGATTTGGTTGTTCTGGAAGTTAAATTCTACTTGGTCAGATTTTTGTTCAACCATGTGGCAAGTGCCATTTAAACTAACATGGATGAGACTCTTTTTTAATTTTATGGGTCGGCTAGTCTGGGTCCAGAGGACCTTGTTTACACTATCGATTAGGGGTGACAACCTTCGCAGGAGGTCATTCCCTAGTTAACAAGGGGTGCCCTCTCTAGTTACAACTACAACCCGTCAAAGTTCTGAAGTTGTCCAGGAAGAAGGGTGAGAGGAATTTGGTAACTCTCCCCCCTTCCCGAATTCAGTTCATCAAAGGCTTTCTTTGACAGAAAGGTAGCTTGGGATCCAGTGTCCACCAGTGCCAAAATTGTACACTGCCCCTGTATTTGGACCGGAGCATAGAATCTTCCCTCCTTCTCCGCAGGGGGCACAGCTAATGTACATTTTTAGACAATTGGTGGGTTAGTTTTCTAGCTTTGGACACTGATAGAAAAGAGATTTGGGCAGCACTCTGTTTGGAATCTAGGGAATCTGAAAAGAAAAGGTGATGACTAGATATGGGAGAAGTTTTGGGTTCCCCTGGTTCCGGTTCTGGGCCACCCCCCCTTTTTGGAGGCAGTCACCAGGATGGGTTTGAACTAGGGGATTTTCATGCAGTTGGTTCTGGGGTTGGATGACGGGCGGCGCTAGCTCAGTCCCCACATCTACCCAGTCGGATTTGAATCCTTTGGGACCCATTTTTCTTTGGCGGAGTTCCCCCATCTCTGAAGGAGAAGATCCTTTTCCCAGGATCCTCTGAGGATCCCTATCCTTCAAATTGGAAGATTTGTACCTGCTCCTCAAAATGGGTCTGTTTGGGTTCTTTGTTTCTCCTACCCCCCTCTGCTCCTTGGGTGGCAGACTTTCAGGAGCAGGAGATTTTGGTTTGGTTCCTGGGTTCCCAGGGGCTTTTTACAAGTGGGGAAAGAAGCTTCCTCCAAGGCTTTACACCCCCCCTCCCCTTGTGCCTCCTCCCTGGGAACCAGTGGGTTGTCGGGGTTCTGCCCCCGTCATTGTTCTGGAGCACCAGGTCCGGAGTTTGAGGCATTCTGCGCCGACATGGTTATCTGAGGGTCCTGTTGAAATCTAAGCATGCGACCCAGATCCTGTGCCATGCTTTGGACCTGGCGCTGTAGCTGTGACACCCGCTCAGGCTGGTACGGCGTTCTGTTGTCTCCCCTGGGCTGATCCCGGGAAGGGTAGCTATCACATCTCTGAAAATACCCCGGGTTTGGAAAATGTGTGTACCCCTCCACCCCTGGCCTCCCCTGTCCCGGATTAGGTTGTCTGGGCTCAGGACATTGGGGAAGGAAGGATGGATTGTTTTGGGGTTGAAAGTTTTGCGGGTACCTGGGGAAGAAGTTCTCTCCAGGATTTGGGGAATTTCTGCCCTCCTGGGGGAAGTGAGGAGGGAAGTTCCCTGGGTTAGCTGCTGTTTGGTTGGCTGGAGGAGTCCACACATAACCCAGAATAGGTATGTTCCCCTTGTAGCGGGGGCTTATGTAGTCAGGGGAGTGAGGGATCCCATTTGTGGGACTACCTCATTGGCTTCCTGTTTGTGACTGGCCCGAGGGCCTTCTGGGTTTGGGATTATTCTGATTTGGTGCGGGCGGGTTTTTAGGCCCCCCCATCTCCAAATCTAAAATGGGGGCAACCTTCACCTCTGCCACCTTAGCAGCAGCAGGGTGTTGGTTGTTTTGGGGCTTTTTGCATTATTCTTGTTTTCTATGGGCTTTTGCACCTCATAAATTCAGGTGGCCTGTTCAATGACCCAGTCTAGTGATCTTTTCTCATGAAAATCTCTCATTAGCTGGGTCAGGATGTACTTGGGGAGAGCGTGGAAAAACGTATTCCCAAATTCTTTGCCATCCCTGCGCACCCTTCTGGTGGTCTGTGCAAAGACACACTTTAATTCCTGCACACATTCTTGTGGGGCCTGATCCTCTCCACATTGCAAGTTGTAGGCTGCCTTGCGAGCCTCCTGAGGGTTTCTGTGCACAGAAAAATGTTTCAAGATGGCCGCCCTATAGGTGGACCATCTAGAATGATTTTGGTCCTCCAGCCCCGCAAAGAAGCTGGAGTATTCTGGTGAGAAGGTCCATTTCACATATTGAATGCAGCTTTGGCTGTCCTTCAAATGGAAAGTTTCCATCATCTGCTCAAAGAGCTCTAAACGCTCCCAAACAGAATATTTAGCGTTCTTATGATAGGGCGTGATGACGCTCCTTATTGCTTTGATTTTCTTAAAGGGGTCCTTAAGCAAGGCCCTTTTTGCCTTATTGGCCTTTTTGGTTCGGGTAACCCTGGTCCACTCCTCCTCTGACTCAGAGGCGCTGCTCCCAGAGGTGCCTGTCTGGCCTTCTAGGATTTCCTGAATTCTGCAAGCCTGGGAATGGCTGGAAGAAAGTGGGGACCTAGTCTCCTGTGTCCTGAGGCACTCAGAGGAGTCTTCTGATTCCTCCTTGCTCCCAGGATTTGATGGGTACCTCCCCCCCACTGTCCTAGCTGGGCAGAAGTTTTCAGGATGTCCTTAGTGAGCCTACTCTAATGGAGTTCCCGACTAAATTTAACAGCACTTGGGTACCCATACCCAGATGCCCGCCCATCCATTCCTGGGAGGTGCTGGTCTATGAGCCCCACATTTCTGATTGGATTGAAATCTGCCATCCCTGTGGCCCTTGGCTCATGTGCGCCAGTGGACATAGGGTGGCAGAGTCCATGGATTGGAAGAGGTGAAGGCCTCTGGTGCTGGGGTTCCTGAGGTGATGCTCAGGTTTTTCCCTTTCCCAGCGAACCTCATCTCTGTCAACCCCTGCTCCCTGTTGCCATGCAAGACTCTGAGCTTTCTGTTCCTCAATCAAGGCCTTACTAGTTTCTATCAATCTCTCTTGCATTGCTACCTTCCTGTGGAACATGTTATTGTTCTCACAGAGAGCCTCATATTCTCTCTGTGCGTCCTGTGTTGTTTTAGAGTACTGGGCCAGTCTTTGCTGCAGGAGGGTTACCTCCTGAGTCCTGTCCATACTGACCTGGTCCTTCCTTGCTAGAGCATCTTCCACCCTCCTGGTGTGCTCTAACAATTTTTGATGGTCTTTTTGGAGGTCACCCAGCCCCTGAAGGGCCAGGTGATTTTCTTCCAGTTTCTCTTTTAAATAGCAGACTTCCTGGCCTAAGGTGTCCCTTTCCTGAGCAATATCCTGCCTCTGTGCCACCAGGTCGTCCCTCTGTCTTTGAAGCGCACCAGCTTTCTGCCGCTCTTCATCAAATTGTGCCTGCGTATCCAGGTCTTTCAGGATTAATTTATTGCTCTCTTCTTTCTCTCTGTCTAAGTGGCTTTGCGCATGCCCTGTTGAAATGTATTTGTTGTTCCAGCTTTTTCTGGCTCTGCAGTAAGGAGTCCAAACATTTTTAGTACTCCTTCTGGAGGGCCAACATTCTGGTATCCTGGTCTGCCTTTTCCTGCTGCAAGATACCCATGTCCTCTTTTATTTTGATTAGGTACTGCCTACTTTCATTTTCTGACTCCTGGCTCCTCTGTAGCCTCTGCTCAGAAGAGTCCAGATCAGTTTGGGCCTTTTCTAATGCCTGCAGTTGCCTGTTTGCCAGTTCTTGGCCCTCGGCATATTTATCCTGTATTGCTCCAATATGTAGGTATAGATATGCCGCTATTTTGGCAATCTTGTTTTGCTCTTCCTTTGCCTTAGGGGCCATATATAGTTCACTCAGGGCCATATGTAATGGACCCTGATCTTGCCATGTATCTAATCCTTTTGCAGTGATCTGTTCTGTGATTGCCTGCAACCACACATTCTGATCCTGCTCTGTCCATTCACCTCTCACAAATAACTTATGCAATAGATGTTCTCTAGCCATATTGATATCTACCAATTTCACCATTCTGGAAATATTGATTTCCTTCCTGATTTACAGAAGTTTATTTTATTTTTACAAAACAGACCAATTCCTTAGAGCGTTCCTATTGAGGGGTGCTTTTCACAGTGTAACACAGCATGGTAGCCCAACAGGATTTATGTACCCTGTCAGTTAGCACACTGTATTAGATTGTCACAGTGGAATATCTAATTCAGAAATCCCGGACGAGCCACTAATCTGTAAGTGATTTCAACCCGGCCTCCACCTAAGTCAATGCCTAGCAGTTGGAACCCTTAATTATATATATTTTTGTCTATGAGTTATTTTATTTCTGAATGATGTACCCTTATATCACGCCCCTTTCTTCGAATCCCCCCGGTCTCACGGAACCAGAAAGCAGGCTGTTTTGCAAAGTTAAAAGATTTATTTGATGAATTTGAACAATATATATATATCACACTATTAATATTTATACAATGATCACCATTGGGTGATGTTACAATCAATACCCTCTTTAATCAGTAGGAGTATGGATAAGAATATAATGCAGCATAGAATAATACTTGATATGGATAGAAAAACAATGCATCACAGAATATAACTTGATATGGGTTCAATCAAATGCAATGTTACTCTTTCCCCGTGATACTACTCAATACCCCTAATATGCAATATAGAGATGGAAGGAGAGAAAACAGGTTTCAGGAATATACAATCTCAACCAATGCAGTTTCAGTCCCAATTCCCCCCAGCAAGCATAGAGAGAAACAGGAATGATTTTAAACAGGTCAAATGCTTTTGAATGTGGCTTGCAATGAATGGGAAAAATCACTGAAAAATGGATTGAATTCTCTAAATTTGATTCAAAACTATTGGGAGCCACTTTGGATAGCTTCAGGTAAACACTAGCAATGATGGTTGAATAATTAGCAGATTGGAAACTTGAATTCTGAGGTCGGATGCAAAGAATAGCTATTTTACATGTGATGAAATTGAGCCAAACGCGAATTTGCGGCAAACTTTTCAGCGTGCGAGAAACGCGATTATAGAAAAACTACAAGGAGTTGGAATGCGGTTTTAGGTTCATTTGAAAGCTGAGGATGTTAGCTTCAATTTGACGCTTAAATCGTTTCTAGCATGTACGGTTCAGAAGTTATGAAGGTTTTAGTAGAGGTCAATTTTTCTCAAAAAGAGTCAAGATTTTCAAATGAAAGATGCGCTTTTGAATTACAAACAAGGATTTTTGTTACCCTAAGGGAGGCTATGAAGATGCAAGATACCCAACGGGATAGCCACCAGAACAGCGGCGCCTCTGCTCTGACTTTTGCCCGCCAAGACACTTGTCTTTCTTCAGCAAATATATTAGCGCAAAGATGAATTTATCACTACAATTAACAAAGGACTATATGGATGAGGGAAAGATTCAGAAAAAGAAGAAGGTTCTACAATGCAGTTCTGGATATGCTAAAAAAATGGGTTGGATATGATTACTTAAGGATAAGAGATTGGCTATGGATAATTCTGTGCTATAGATACTCACAACTATGGTTTGGAATAGGCCCGTCAAAGATCTGGTCAAAGATTTTGGACTGGAATTCTGCTAGCCCAACGGACAGGATTCAGCCACCCTGTTCTGCACTCAGCACGGCACTCTGGTCTCTGCACGGCCTCTGAACTGGTTCTGATGGGTTGGTTCTGGGTTACAGCTATCTGGTTACAGCTCTGCTCTACTGGTTTGGATCTATGGGTTCTGGCAAGAGTTCTTGGCAAAAAGCAGAAACAGCACAGCCAGGTTGTTCAAATTTTGGTGTGCCCCTTGGAAGTCTGGGGTTAAAATCAGGTTTCAAGATTTTAAAGACCAGCTGAGAAGGGTTTAGCTTTGGGTTGGGCCTTCTGCTTTCAGAGTTCTGGAGTCTTGAATCTGGGTTCTCCTGCAGAGCGCTTCACCAGTAAATCAGTTGATGGGAGAATCTGTGTGTGTCTCTAGGTCCTAAACTGTCCCTATTTATGTATTTCCCAAAGGGTTGGGTAGTCTGATTATACTAAGCCCACCATCTCGGAATCCGATTGGTCAGAGTATTTCCCTTCTCCTGATTTGAGAAGGAAATCTAGTGTCATAGTGATGCTGCAATTTACAATCCAAGGAGTTCCTCCCCTTTGTACATTATATCTATTTTTCACATAAATCATATTTACAATATCACCAACTTGCTAATAATACATATATACATCACAGATTTAATAGAGCACGTATCCGTCCGAGTTCCATTTTAGTGAGAGCTTTAGTTCCAATTTTACAGTTTTTCACACCTTTGTTTGGCACCCAGTGTCAGATCTGTCCACATTTTTCTCCATACATGCGCAAGACATCTGGGCATAATCCTTTAAACTTTCATATTCCTAGAATTATCACAATTGCTACAACATCCAAATTTCGGTAGCGCTATCTCTGAACATCGCACAGAGCTCAGAGTAGTTTCAAACGGTGAGCAGCATTTTCATATTAACAACCTCTAATTTACAGAGTCTTTTTTCAAAAAGATATTTTCTCCTAAGATACACAAATCTGTCTGGCCCCGCATCCAGAGTTTGATGGGCCCAGAGCACTCCCAGGCTCCCTTCCTGCTGGCAGTTGTTTTCTGTTGGCAGTTGAATCTGCATATCTTTTCAATCAAGGGAGTATTTTGTCTCTCTCCCAGAGAAGCAGTACAAAATCTCCTCCCACCTCCATTAACAACTCAATGACAGTTCCTGAGCAGAGAGCAAAAGGAAGGCCCCCTTTGTTGCAGCAAATTGTGGAATGTGCCTTTGAAGTCCAGTGTGGCTGGCCTCAGTACACAGTAAAACACTTTTTAAAATTGTCTTTTCTAAAATAAACTTTACATTTTCAACAAATATACCCACAGATCTCTTCTTTCCAGTCTTTTTAAAACATAGAAATTGAATTGTAGAAACTATATTGCTTTTGATGGCAAGTCTCTTGTTTTCAACAATTTGATCTTAATGTACAAGTTTAAACTGACAGTATAAGTAAATGACAGCTCTGACACAGGCAAGCGGTGGTACTGTGCCCATATTCTGACATATTTTTCCTGGCAAGCACCTTTTTGAATGGGGATACTTTTGTGATGAAATGTGCTTCTCCTGGCATTGTGCTTAGGTGGATTCTTTAAATAAAGTGTTGTTTAACACCCAACAAGGATGTTGGATCTTTTCTGATGTTTGGGAACCATGATTTTGCACTTTCAACAGCCAAGGAAAAACAGATTTTAAAGCACTTCTGGGTTTTCCTTGGCAATGCAACACTGCAGTTTCATTTCCCTCTGCGGGTAGCCCAATGACAGGTTTTGGCAGTGTGGTCTCTTGTTTTACCACTGAAATCAGCAAAATGGATTGGCGGGCTATTTTTCAAGTTTCCCTGCGCACTTCTCCGAGATTTCTTAGCGCATAGAGCTTTTTGGAGGCCATCCCGTTGTTTCTGATGAAAGCAGCTCACAGTGATGTCGCAGGGCAGAGCCTAGTGGGTCAGAACATCCCACAATCCATTACGTTGGCATGCAGTTTTACATATATGCAGCCACCACCCACATCTATTATATCTAGATGGGGGTCATGATCATCTGATTCCATTTTTTATCACAGGTTTGTCTACAGCAAGACTAAGCAAACAAAACAGAATTTCTAATTTCTGATCAAATCCCAGGTGACTGGAACCCAATATTTGGCCAGCTGTTATTGGTACCTCATAAAACCCTAAAATCCTATAAAAACAAAATTGGAATGTTTGCCACCATTAACCATCACGTTTCTCCTTTCCCTCAGGTTAAGAATGTGGTCGGCATTTGCTTTACCCATATATGCCAACTAAAAAAAACTCTTACACCGGGTCTCTATAGTCATCAAGTCAGAGTCGTGAATGCCTTTGTAACATCTTAACTTTATTTTGGTAACTCAGTCACTTTATTAATGTATTTATTTTTTGCATTTGCATGGCACACGCAAGCCCTCAGGCAACAGGGATCTGTGGTGAACAGATTACAAGAGGCTACATTAGGCCCAGAAGTCGGTTACAAGTTACATTGAAGCATTGCTTGCATGGTTGCATATTGACAGAGTCCAGTAAAAACAGTAGGTACATATTGCTGTAGAGCTGGTTAGAAGCCAGGTTTTGAGACCTTCCCAGTATGAGCCTTCTGATCTGAGATTGAGTGGGAGGGAGTTACATTGCTTAGCTGCTATGCCAGGGAAGCACGAGCCACCTATTTTAGCACTTTTGAAGGAGGGTTGCACTAGGCTTTGTGCATATGTTGTTCTGATGGGCCTGGTTGATTGCGGTTTGGACAATCTTTGGGACAGAAATGGTGGCGCTGATTTGAAAATGCATCTATGTGTAATGGTTAAGGTCTTGAACAATTATTTCTCGGATGAGGAGCCAGTGTACTTTCCTGTGGGCATCTGATATGTGTTCGATTTTGGGGATATTGAGGGCTGCTCCTAAGGCATTCTTTTGTATGACTTGCAGTTTTTTTAGATTGTGGGATGAGGTGCCAGCGAATAGAGCATTACAGTAATTTAGTCAGGCACCGACCACAGCGTAGCTATCTGGCGAAAGAAAGGAGTTTTGTGGTGTATGCAGCTGAAAAGTTGATGCCGTTGATTTGTCGGGTGTGTGTAAGTGAAGCATCTAGACAGACTCCAAAGATTTTAACTGAGGGTGAGTCTGGGATAGGGATGCCATCGATAATGAAGGTCGAGTAATCAGGGTTCAATTTGTTCAGAGCTGTTTGGTGTCCTATGGAGAGGAGTTCTGTTTTATCATCATTCAAAAAGATGCCATGGGTGGCCATCCATACTTGAATGATGGTGAAGGTTGAGTTGAGTGTGGCTGAATCTTCTGAATAGCTGCCGGTGAGGGGGAGGAGAATTTGTGTATCATCTGCAGAATTCGTATATGTAATGCCAAGGGAGTCAAGGAGGTCGAAGAGGGGCTTTGTGAATATGTTATAGAGTTTGGGTGAGACACATGACCCTTGGGGGACTCCACAGTTGATAATAAAGGGTGTGGCGCTAGCTTTGCTTGGGTAAGGTGTTGGCAGAGTATGCTATGGTCAACTTAATCAAACACTGCAGACAGGTCTATTAGTAGCAAGAGCGCCAATTTACCTTTGTCCCTGATGTCGTCCATCTGATTTTTTAAATCAAGGAGGACAGATTTGGTTCCCTGCCCTGGGTAGAAACTGGATTGGTGGATTCCTAGTATGTGATTATTTTCCAAATGTTGCTGTATTTGGACGTATGCAGCTCTGTCAAGTATTTTTAACAGGAAGGGGATGGTCGTGATGGGACGGTAGTTATTGGGGGATGTTGGATCAAGGGTTGGTTTCTTTAGGTAAGGCCCATGCTTCTTTGAGGCTAGCGGGTACCTGTAACGCTTACCTGAACTCTGCGGGAACGCCCTGAGAGATCTTTACGAATCCTTTCTTCAAGGAACAGAGAATTACTGTGGAAACATCAAACAATAACTTTCCTTAATATCCACCCCTTGGTAATTTCTCTTTCAACAGACTGTCTAGGATTTTAGTCCCCAAGTATACCCCCAGGCTCACCTGATTATTATTTTTTATGAGCTCTCCATCCTGTTTTCACACAGGGGCGCAAGTCCTGAAGAATGTTGGTATTATGGAGGCGGCAACACTAAAGGAGGGGGAAGATGACTAGAGTGTTCTAGAACATGAGGTAAACCCTAACTCTAGTCACCCTTATCCTAAATACCTAAGTGAAGTTCTAAAGGGAAAAAAGAATAACCCTATAAACCAACGGTAGTGAGTGTAAAACCCTCCACCTAATGCCTCAGAAAATATTCATATATGGGATTGGCTATCGAGTGATGTGCGGGTAATTGATTTTTATCAACTTGGCTGAGGAGAAATTTCGTTATTTTAATATCAACAGCAATTACACGTAAAAGCCTGAAAACAATGCCACTCGAAAAAACTAACACGCAGACAATTATATGTTTGACTCATAGAGTAGAGGAGCACTTCTTGAAAACACCAGCAGCTCTGATAATTATGCCACCGCTGCGTGCGCTCCTTGCCGGCAGTTACAACTGTCAACTGTGACTAGAAATTCGCCGCGTAAACGGCGACAAAAGAAAACACTGACTAGCATAAGAATATTATAGACTAACTCTTCGCAATTACAATAACACCACAACAGAATACTTGCGAATTGTTCCAGTATCCCTGCCGGTATTCACTGAGGAGAAGTTTCACAACACGACGGAAAAAGAATAAAATGTAAGGGACTGGAATTAGACTAAAATGGAAGGGAGGCGGGAAAGATGAAATGAGTAGAAACTACGGGCAAGGACAAGGGCTCTGACTGGAAACAGCTGAGGAGCTTCCTGAGAGACCGCGGTAAGCGTTAGTACTGCAAGCAGTCAACGACGCGAAGCGCGAGTCTCCAGGTGAGCCTGCTATATATAGGAAAATACTGAAATAGACTAGACCTGTGAGAGTAGTCTCTGGATGGCGCAATGAGGCGGCCATTGCAGGAAAACAGGAAGTCCTATTGATTCAGTGGAAATTACCTGTCTATCCCCAGGCAACACCACTATCTGCCTGGAATTAACCCTTAAGGCTACTATTAACCTATGAACTGGGCTGTGATCATGACAGTACCATACATGAGGTAAAGGATGAATGTATGACTGCTGTGATAAAGAAAGCCACAGTTTCAGCTCAGTCTTTGTCAGGGGGGCTGGGCATATGTCGCCTTTGCATTTAGATGGCTTGAGGCTTCTCATGATGTTTAGGGTGTCTTTGTCGGAGATGGTAGTGAATTTGAATAGTGGTGAGGTGTTGGATGGGGCAGAGCTGGTTACCTGGGGCCGGTGTTGGTCTGGGTGGGTTGTTTCGAGTTATTGTTCAGGGAATTTTGTTTGGTAATGATTTTGATTTTGAGTAGGGTGATTTTATTTAACATAGTGCTCTGGATGCTGCGCACCATACGTGATCTTTGGATAGCGGGATGGTGGGGAGACTGGGGCCTCCAGTTCCTTGAGGATGGAGAAAAGTTCTCTGGAGTTGGAGGTTGCATTGGCAATTCAGGAATTAAACGTATTGGCTTTGACGCACAGAGAGTCCTTGTCTAAGATGCGTGCAGCCTGGTAGATTCTGGATGCAATTCTGAGATTGCGTGATAGCGTGGATGCCAGGCGGCTGATGTAGGGGCTGCGGGCAGAGAGGCGCTGTTGTGCGCGACCTAGTCAGGTTCTAGATGCAATTCTGAGATTACATGTTGTATTTATAACGGACTTCTGATGTTGTGGCTGCGGGCAGAGAGGCATTGTGTTTGTTGCGTGCAGCCTAGTGGTGTTCTAGAGCAAATTCTAAAAATGCATAGTTGCATGTTTATAGGAAGACTAAAGACTGAGCTGAGGGCTTGGAAGTGTGTGGTGCGGGGCGGAGGCCATCAAAGGTTGGCGGAGGAAGGGGGGGTTTGATGGGTTAGCTGTTTAGGATGGTCAGGAGGGCAAGAAGGTGGTGGGGGATGGTGGAAGGTGGGGTCAATGCAAATGCAGTTGCAATGCTAAGAGAGGGAGTGTGATTACTACTTTCCCGGCGAAGCAGCATCATGTAGCGTGTGAGTCTGGTGGGCAGATGAGAGGGGGCCATCTTAGCCAGCTGGAGCGACAATCGTGGCAACTCCAACCCGCGGCGCCTAACACCTGATGAGTTAACACCATGCCCTTGGCGTGCGCAGGCTTTGCCGCAGAGGGTTGGGTGCATAGATTTTATCGTACATGAAGGTGGAGAAAGGCGTTGAATGTGGTGTCAAGCATTGTGTAGAATGAAGTGTCAGGCAGCGTGCTCTGTGGACCTGTGGAGTACAACACCACTCCCTTGACTCCTTGGCCTGCAGAGGCTTTGCCGCAGAGGGTCAGTGCGTGTATTTTACCATACGTGAAGGTGGAGAAAGGCTTCAAACGTGGCATCAAGCATTGTGTAGAACAAAGCGTCGGACAGCATTCTCTGTGGACCTGCAGAGCACAACACCGTGCTGTTGGCCTGCGCAGGCTTTGCCTCAGAGGGTCGGGTGCATGGATTTTATCATACATGAAGGCGGAGAAATGCGATGAATGTGGCATCAAGCATCGTGTAGAAAGAAACATCGGGCAGCATGCTCTGCAGACCTGTGGAACACAACACTGCGCCCTTGGACTGTGTGGGCTTTTGGTGTTCCCAAAGATTTACTCTTAAAACGAGATTTCTGCTCTTGCATACTAAGAATGTTAATACAGGTGCATTGGTACACCTTCACTGCCTTCCAGTTTCTGAGAGGAAACATTTCAAAGCCCTATGCCTAGTACATAGTGCTCTCCTACACATGCCCTCTATTGCTTATAAAACTATATAAAATATATGTCCCTTACTGCTCCTTTCACTCTTCAAATGGAAATTGATTGGTCCCCAAAAAATAATGACTAATGAAATTTGGTTGAAGTTATTTCTCACCGCAATCCTCAGTCCTCCTCTTGAATTGATATCTATAATTTAATCAGAAGGAAGACAATTAGTAGTCCTCTAGAAAACTGCTTATAACATTTCCCTTCCCTAAATAAGTGTTGGCCTGTTCAAACCCTGGCTAGAGCCAAGATCTCTATACATAGCATGGAGTGGACTACAAATGTTTGAACTTCTGTGCAAGTAGGCACTTCCAGATATTTCCATCAGTTTACTCAATGGTCATAATCAATGGGGCAAGCGGGTTTTCATATTATTTACCCTTATCCTACCAGATCATACATTTGACATGCCATGCTCCTTTATTATCATTATTATTATTATGGTATTTATTGAGCGCGCACCTAGCTTTGACAATCAACTGAGCACTTTACAGAGGTATACAACAGTACAGGTGCATAAAAGAACACTTTTCAGAGGTAACAACAGAAAAGATATACAGCAGGGGGTAGGATACATAGGGCATATACAGCGGTGGTAAGATACATGAGTATCCCTGCATGGAAAAATACATTTACATGAAATCCTCGAAAACTGCCTACCTTTTGCAGATTCAAACCCCTGCATATTTCATAAAGAATCCAGCACATCACTGCTAGCATCACAATCTAATTTGTGCTGAGATGCTGTTGGATGGTATGGTCGAGCAAATGGAATAGAAGGCCAGGTCTTTAGGTAAAGGGTATGTGATGCATCCTGCAGCATCATCACCAAACTCCAGCCTAAAATCTCCTCCCATGTGGCCAGGGGAGGGCAGCCACTACCTGATCATAACCCTAGGGGTGGTATCAGGGGGAGGATCACATTGGAGGAGATGGCTATCAAGGTAACATGGGTACTCCATTAGGGCAGACACAGTATTCATCTTTTTCTGAGGATGAAAGTCAAATCATTCCCAAATACCTAATGGCATATTTTCAATGTGCAAGTCCCTCCCATATAACTTACCAAAGGACCTGTCATGGGAAACCATCTAGAGAAAATAAGGTTTGTGCTTCAGGTGTTCAAGAACTAAAAGTGAAATCCTTGAATTGCCCTTATTCCACCTTAAATCCAAGTCCTCACTCCAATGTGGAATCCAAAACCCTTTTAGCAACCTCCCCTTTCTCTAGTAATTCTCAGTACCTAACGCAGTCAGAACGAACTGAAAGTAAAATAGAACAAACTAATGTTACACAATCCCTTATGGACTTCAGTAACCATAATGCTTATGATACTGGGATGAGGAAGAAAGACTCGGAGGCAATGAGGATTTACTGTTTTGTTTTTCAAAAGGTGCGGTCTAGTTGATACAGACAAAGGCACCTGTGCAGGACATTTAAATCCCAAAATGAGGCACAACTGTGGGAAGAAAGTGAAGGAGGTGAAAGAGATGTCGAAGGCCGTGCAGAAGGCATAGCTGTTGAAACAGAAGTTATCTGAGGTGCAAGAGCAGCCACAGAAAGAAGAACGCCAGTGAAAGCCATCAGGAAGGGTGAAGGTGAGCAAAAGTGCAGAGTACATGCAGCGGGAAGTGGTGTGTAAAGAAGACACACCACTTCCAGTGTCTAGACTGATAAGGAGACATGGCGTGTCAGTGAGAGAAAAGCCAATGGAAGATCAACAGAGCTCCCGAAGACCAATGCCCAGCTCACCGGAGGTACGCAGAAGCAGGACACCGGAGACCGCTAGAAGGACCTGGCAACGAAAGCTGGTGAGTTGGCTAGATGTATATGCTGACCCCCGGGGCACCGTTCATAAGAAAGCAGAAACCACATAATTGTGAATACCGAACAATTAAACTCAGCAGAAGTGGCAAGAGCGTAAATTCGCTCATATGAAATTGCAACTGGGGAAAGCTTACAACCAGCATTGCCAACAGCCAAGAGGCTGTGAGAAAACCACAATAGAACAACAAAGGTGTACATCGCCTTTCAGGAGATACACATTGGGGACAGCTTATACCGCACATTGCCAACATCCAAGAAACTGTGAAACCATACTGAGGCAACAAGGGCATAGCTCTCCGTTTTTGGATATCAACTGTTGGAATCTTGCAACCCAAACTGCCAACAGTGAAGAGGCTGCCAAGGAACAGTTAAACAATCTTTGAGAATAATTCTTCTAAATCAAGTTCTCAGTTTAGGGAAAACTGGAACACACCTTACCAAGAGTCAAGAGACTTTACGAAAAGCCAGTTTTTGTTCAAACCTCCTTCCAAGAAAGATTAGTGTGGAGAATCTTGGAATCAATATTGCCATCAAGTTTGAATGTAGTTGTAGGTGTTTTCTTCCAGGCAGTCGAGTACACCAGGAAAGGGATCATAGTAGTTAGTTCCATGTGTGATATGCTAATAATTGTTGGACATTCGAAAAAGAACAAATGCTTTCGTTTTGAACTTGTGTTGTGAAAGAAAGACATTTATCTCTCCAAGAGGGATACTGTGGAAAATACCAGCTGTTTTGAATTTTGGGGAACCATTTGTTGGAAAGACATTTGTTGTCTCATAGGGAAAGACACAGTGGTTGGAAGAGATGTTGGGTGTTACCTTGAACATAACTTTGTTGAGTCAGAACTGGGCTCGAAGTGTTCCTGAATTGATTCAGGGGAAGAGAGTCCAATCCTGGTCACAAGGAGCACTTTCAGAATTCTTTAAGTTTGAACTTATACATTGTTTTGTTGAACTACAGTTGCCAAGGTACCTTTTTGTTGGGATAGCGAAAGATAGGCGTTTATCACACCCTTTTCCAAACAATAACTGGCTAACCTTGAAAAAAACATCAACTTTGTTTCCGTCTCAAATGTCTGACCCCTCACATATACCAATTAATAGTCTCAATCCATCTGAGCAGATCAAACACATGACACACATATGAATGCATATAATTTATAAAACATGTTCAATTTTCGGCAATTACATGTAGTAAATCACTTTATGAAAATGTAAAATGCAATTAATATGCACATTACCAATACATTCAACTCCAGTACAAAGCAGACACTCTTACACTCTTTATGGTAAGTAACTGCATGTTTCCATTCTCTCCACAATGTGACATTCAACAGAAATTGTACTGCTCATCCGTAGGGTTTTTCCGGAGCTGAATATATGGTTTTGTTTGTTTGTTTGTTTATTTGTAATGCGCGCTAGACCCAGGGCTATCAGGGCGCAGAAGACACATGAATACTTTCAGCTTAGCCTTACACAGTTATATACATACAATAAGCATAATCAATACACCATTTCATAATTTAACAATAATGTTCAACATCAACATGGCATTGTGGTATCTATTTACAGTGCAAGATAAAGAGTAGTGATAATAGGAGGATAGCTGGAGTGCATTAGTGGTCATTTTCTTTAAGCCACTTAATGATGTTATGCCTGAAGTTCAGATAGGTTTGGTCTACCCTCAAGGAGTGGGTTAGGGAGTTCCAAAGCTGTGCAGCTTGGACTGGGAAACTACTCCCACCAGCATTTGTCAATTTGAACCTAGGTATGATCAGACAGTTTGGGTTTCCAGTTCTAGTGGGCTGGCTGGAAGATTTTCTATTGAATTTCTCTATGAGATAGCGGGGTGCAGCGTTATTTAGGCACTTGTGTGTTAGCGAGGCAGTTTTAAGCAGGATTTCGTCCCCGATAGAAAGCCAATTATTCTGTCTCCTTACCTCTGAGTTGCGCTCTTTTCTAGCTATGCCCAGTGCTGTTCTAAGGGCATTATTCTGGAGAATCTGAATTTTGCTGCCAATGTACTTATTGGCTCCAAGGTATAGGGAGTTACAATAGCCCATTTTAGACAAGATTAAAGCTCTGGCCAGAGTGGTGCAGCTTTTCTTAGATATGAATGGTTTACCGGCTCTAATTAGCTTGCATGTTTATGCAGATGCAGAGGCCATAGAATTAAACTGTTTGGTAAAGGTAGATAAAGGCCTAACATTTTTACCTCTTTAGCAACATTAATAGTGTTGCCATCAATGTTAAAGGAAGTGTATTTGTGGCCAAGTTTATTGAGGTTGGAATTAGTTCTGAGAATGATGAGCTCAGTTTTGTCATCATTCTGGCATAGACTGTGGACAGCCATCCATGCCTGGATGATGAGGTATATTGTATTTACCAAGGCCAAATCCTTGTTGTAATAACCAGTAAGTGGTATAAGAATCTGGGTATCATCTGCATAGTTAGTGTAGGTGATGCCATGAAGGTCCAGATCATCATAAAGGGGCTTTGTAAATATATTGTACATTGTGGGTGAGTCACAGGAGCCCTGTGTCAGTCCACAAGTAATAGGGATAGGGTCTGCTGCTGATGATGGCGAGAAGACTCTCATAGTCCTATAGATCAGAAAGGATTGAATCCAGACTATGGCCTCCTGAGAGAAGTGGGCTGCTGAGTCAAGGTGATTGCATAGGACCTTGTGGTCCACCAAGTTGAAGGCAGCCGAGAGATCAAGAAGAAGTAGTAAGGCCGATTTACCTTGTCCCTGAGCTTCTCGATCTGTGCCTTGAGGTCAATCAGTGCTGTTTCGGTGCCATGTTGAGGCCTGAAGCCTGATTGGCGGATTACTAGGAGCTGGTTTTGCTCTAAGTACTCCTATATCTGGAGATAAGCCACCCTGTCTAAAATTTCAAGTAACAATGGCACTGTGGTAATAGCCCTATAATTGGTGGGTATAGTTGGATCTAATGACAGTTTTTTGAGGACAGGGAGTACCCACGACTCTTTTAAATTGCTAGGGATGGTGCCAGTAGAGAATGAAGCATAGATTAGCTTAGATATGAAGGGTGCCAGGTCTCTGGTTGCATCTTTAATGATTTGGGGTGGGCATTTATCTCCCTGACAGTTCGAAGGCTTGAGAGAAAGGATGATTTTTTCAACTTCAAGAATTGAGACTTTTGCAAAACTGAAGCGTTGTGATGGTTTATGGGGAGGTGTGGGAGTGCTAGCCGGTGTGATTATATTAGGTAGGTTTACTTTTTTTTTAGCAATCTTATCCTGAAGGGTGGTTTCTTTGTTAGATAGAGCCTTCTGTATATTGGAGCACCAGATTTTGTCCTTTACACAGTTTTCTGGCAAAGGGGCCAGGCGGGGCTTCAAGCTCTTTTAGGATTACAAAAAATTCCTTTGTGCTTTAATCTGCTTGCAGAATCCTTTTGTTGTACGTTTCCTGCTTGGTGAGAAGTATTTCTTTCTTATAGAGGGATGAGATATTGATAAGGTCGGTTCTGTTTTCATCTGAGGGTAGCTGCCTCCAAATGACTTCGCATTTTCTTTTTTCCATTCTCAGATTTTTGAGGTGTGGGGTGAACCAAGAGTTCAGGTGTGCTTTGGGTTTACTTTTTCTCATTTTTAGAGGGGCAATGGTGTCTAAGGCTTAAGTCATAGTTTTATTATATTTGTTAACTAAAGTGGTGGGATCAGTGTTATCTGGTAGTGAGTTAAGGGTTGGTAATATTAGGGGTAAGAGTTCATCTGCTGAGATGTTCTTTTTATTCCTCGTTAGGGTCAGAGGGGCAGAAAGGTTGTTTTTAGTTGTGAGAATGTTAGCTGCTATTGTGAATGCTAAGAGATAGTGGTCTGTCCATAACTGTGGAATTATGGCAGTGATGGAGGCATTGCAATTGTAATCAGCCACCCAATCAAGTGTTCTTCCTTTGTCGTGTGTTGGTAGCATCACTCTTTGAGTGAGGCCTAGTTCAGTAAGAACATTGGCAATTACTGCTGCTTGCAGGTCTTTGGAATCACTGAATCCCAAATTGAGATCCCCTAGCAAGTGTACTTGTGAGCTGTTTTTTAGATTGTCGGAAAGAATGGTGGAGATGTCCTCCTCAAATGCACCAATGGGGCTGGGGGTCTGTATATTAGATGAATGGTGAGCATTTGGGAATCAGAAATAGGTAGTTTAGCAGTGAGGGATTCACAGGATTTAACATTAGGAGAAGGGACTCGTCTAATGGCTATATTAGACTTAGATATGAGAGCTATACCTCCTCCACGAGCCTCGATTATGTCTGCTCTAAGAATAATCTAATTGTTAGGTACTGCGAGCATGAGGGCAGGGCCTACTGCTGCATGTAGCCATGATTCAGTAATGGCTCGAAAGTCGAAGTTTTCTGCCTGAATTAAGTCGGCTATCTCTGTGGCATGCGCCACTAAGGATCTAGCATTTATTAAGGCCCCCTTGAGGTCTGGAACTAGCTTACTTGTCAATAGATTGGGTGAAGTACAGTTATTTGCTTCATCATCCAATTTCGCAGTGTGGTGTTTATTCTGCTGATGCTTTTTGTGGGTAAGACTGTAGGTCTTGGGTGTAGGTAGAATGATAGGACTGTTATTTTTCGTTATGGTGGTTAGTTTATTGTGTGGGCATTTTCTTCTAAGGCCTACATTAGTCATTGAGCTGGTAAGTGGTTCGACTAGTTAAGACAGTCTAGACCGGAGTCTGATGTTTCTGGAGGATATGTGGCAAGGTCTATTAGTTTTAGGTAGATCCTGGGTAAGATTAACTTTGAGTGGCGGTAGACGTGGCCCAGATTGCTAGGTAACTGTGGGGTGGGTGAGGCACCCATTATGGATGTCATATTACCTGTTATGGTAGAGTCTGGATCGGGTGGGGTAGAAGGGCCTATAATACTAGACAATAGACCTAGTGTTAGTATGGCCCACAGTAAGACTGGATGTAGGACAGTAGCAGGCATAGTGCACTTATCGTCAGTTATTGTGTGGTATTTCAAAAGAAAGGGATTTGGTTCTACAAGTGAATAGTGGGTAGAATATGTAGTTTGCATAGAGTACAGTCTGACAGTAAAGTCTATTTCAGTTAAGCAAGACAAAGTGCCAAAGTGTGCAGTCTGCTAGGAGGGGCTGGTACAGAATGCCGACAATGAACCAGAATACACAGGCTAGATTAGTTTGCTAGCAGTGGGGCAGAATGCACCCTAGGCTAGTTCAGTTTTGACAAGGCAATGTGCAATCATGCACCATCTATCGTAATAGGCTAGTTCGGTTTACTAACAGTGGGGAAAAATACAAACTGGTACAAAAGGCTAGTTTAGTTTTAACAAGGCAATGTGCAATCATGCGCCGTCTATTGTAATTGGCTACTTTGGTTTACTAACAGTGGGGCAAAATGCAAGCTGGTACAAAAGGCTAGTTTACTTTTAACAAGGCAATATGCAATCATGCACCGTTTATTGTAATAGGCTAGTTCGGTTTACTAACAGTGGGGCAAAATACAAGCTGGTACAGAAGGCTAGTTTAGATTTAACAAGGCAATGTGCAAACATGCACCATCTGTTGTGATGGGCTAGTATCATTTGCTACCAAGGAGGCGAGGTATGAAGATTAGTTCCATAGAAAGCGGTATAAATGGAAATGTCAATTTAGGGCAGTACGACCTGGTATCAGTTTGGGTATCGTGGGATTGTGTGATTGGCAGTCGATCAAGTAGCAGTGTTCATAACATGGCACGGTCAGAGGTTTTGACTGTTGGGTCGAGCATTACGTGGCCTAGTGGAAACAAGCAGCAGTGGTCTGTATACAATGTACCTGCAACTCGTGAACGTGGTCAGAGGCCCTTGGCTCCCCGTGGTGAACAGGGGCAAACAGGGCCTTTATCTGTCCCTAGTCGTAGGCCGGCTCTTCCACCTGCTGGCGGATGTTGTAGATTAATATTCAAGACAGTAACCTGGCAACGGTGATGTATTTAATTGTGGCAAGTGGGTAAGACACAGCCCTCTGAATTATGAACAGTTATGGGAGATGGGTATGAATACCACCTCCTCCAATGCCTTTTAAGAATTGGCCCTGTATTTTATTATTTTCATTAAATACACAATTATGTATATCTTTTTAATGAATGTTCCAATGGTTAGCAGAATAATTTGGCTCCGTTTTGTTGCAGATACAACTTTCAGGTAGGATGGTGCAGCCTACATTTTGTGACTTTGTGTAATTCTGTTTGAGTGATTACAGGGTAGGACCAAGGCTAGTTCCCCCTGGTCAAAGTCATTGGAGCGGGACAGGTTCAAAGCCCCTTTCGATCCAATGCCTCTTAAAGGTCACAACCACAATCTTTTGCTTAAAATACTGTAAGCCGACTTCTTTATTAAAATCTTAGTCATACATCTATGACGTGGGATCATGTTTCAAAGCAACATAGGTTGTTGTTGTGTGGTGTTGAGGTCCAGAGTAATTTCTTTTGCTTATGTTTCATGTCAGCATTCCTACAGGTATGCCCTGATTGTTATTCTGTTTCTTGCCATCCCAGTTCTGACTGGCATATGCAGATGCTTGTCTCGGATGGTGTGGATTCACTCCTTTGTGTGAGAGCCCTTCCTGTTTACATTGGTATATTTGGAGGGATGTGTGGAAATTGGCTGGCAGCACCACTGTTTGTGTGTTGGTGTGTAATTGGGTGCTGCCTTCACTCACTGTTCAATGAGGATGATACAAGTAAACCCCAGTAGCCACTCTTCTCTTCAACAGCTGGAATACTGAACCTGTACTCTGGAAGACACGCTGGGGTCACTGAAAATATGCACAACAACCATGTCTGGAAACGCCAACTGCTGAACTGCTTTTATAGTGCTAGGGTATTGCACTCCTGACTCTTCATACTCATACATTTATTCATGCCTGCGCATCCTCTTCATATTCAGGGAATTTTTGAGGGATTCCCTACAACAGAACAAAAAAAAAATGCTCCTTGTGTAATTTTTGCCCAAAAGTAACTCTTTCCAACCAAGGACTGCATTCTGCATTACGGGTCTCTCTTGGTTATCTCTTGAATCTGCTGCGTAGATAGATCTCTCTATGAACTTTAAAGAACTGTTACTTGAAACAATGTTCCTTACGTGACACATCATGTCCTATTCTGTTTTGCAAGGTTGCTTACCTGTATGCGTACTGCTATATATCGGTTTGCCTTTTCTTAGATAAAATATTATATTTTATTATAAAATATAGTATATGGTCATTCTTGTACTTGGTATTAACAAAAACTGTGTGCTTAACCTGTGAACCACCCTACTCCACCTCCTGAGAGTTAGGCCTACACTGCTCTATCACGACTAGCACTTGCAGAGACTCATGAGCTTAAGCAAATCCCTAGCAGTATCGAAGTCAGGAAGATTCACCTATTTACCCTGACCACAGGACTTTATTATTCCTGTTCCATCAGAAAAAAATCACACTCTACCCTGGTGCTCTTCTTCCGACTTATATTTCAGTGTCTCTGTCTCAATGAGACCTGGATTGCACCCTATAAAAGGTCTATCCCTGCCCCTTTTCTTCTACTTCCATCAAATGTTCCAATACAACTTGCCTTAGTGGTAAGGGCAGTGGTGCAGACATATTGTCTCAATTCTCCTGGACTCCTACCCCTGTTGGGAAGGAAGCAAACCATCCCGGCCCCATAGGTGCTTTAAGGTGAGGCGGGAGACACATTGAAAGAAATATAATAGACTAGAGTGGAGTGGGGCATCCTAAAGGTCCCAACACAATCATAATATCGTGCACAATTTAGACGTTTAAACATAGTGCGCGCACATAAGCAGATGCCATTTTGCACATATTAAGTAGCCATAGTCCAAGCATAGGGCCTGCACGGCCATGCAGTATTTAGTGTGTTAGACACAGGACACGAGTCAGACGGGGAAATCTGAATAGGCCAAATCGCTGATGAGAGAGGTGCTTGCTGCCAACCGCCACAGAAACACTTCTTTGTTCTATAATTGTTGCAATATGTTTGATCTAGAAAGAATGTGCCCTGCTTGTACACTTTTTGGCAGAACGTTCTATGGCAGTAGACTTCCTTGCTGACACATCTATTTTTGTGGAAATAAACACTTGTTATCCTTGCAAGAGTTCTTGGGCCCTTTTCCCTAGCGGGTTGTATTTTTTCTGGTGTAAACAATTAGGGGCATGCCTTCAATTGTTGACAGCGACATGATTCCAGCGCCGCATGCCTGCAGAGGAGACCACGTCACTTGTCTGGGGGGTTGTGCCCACCTACAGCGACCAGTCCTGAAAAACATTTATCCTGAGTTGTTTTACAGGAGCCGTCTTTACAGACGTCCTGTCTGCTCTTTGGGGCGGGGTGCAGCTCCAAGGAGAGTGCAGGCTGGTGTTATTGGGTTCCCTGTGAGGGAGGAGCTCGGGTGAACATGTGAATGTGAGTATACCCTTGCAGGTGATAATGTAGTAGGCGACAGGTATATGGGAAAGTCTGAAGGGTGTGAGAACGTGGAACTTTAGATTGTTGCTGTGGTGTGGATGTGGTTTGTTTTATTCTTTTAGTATTATACATTTTTTAAGGAGAATATTAAGGAAAGGAAAATGGAATGGTAGGGAGCCTACCGAGTGAGGGGAGAAGGAGGTACCACATATATTGTGTAACAGAGGAAAAAGGAAACAAGTAGGAGCCCTGTATAATTAGTGGGATCGGAAATAGTAGCTGGTCTTATTTTATCTTGTTTTGTTTGTGTTTTTATTGTGTAGGGTGGAGGCCTGAAGAGGGGCGTTGTGTAAGTAGCCATGTGTGTTTAGTGTGTGGAGTGTGAGAATGGAGGTGTGGGGAGATGAAAGGGTGGGAGAAGGGTGTTTCTGATTATTTGACGGGAGGGAGTGAATGAAGGACTGACTTTTTTGACCAGCAGTGGCAGCGTCTGCGGCGTGCTAGCAAAGGCGTAAAGGCAGTGAGGAGCAAGGACCATTATAATGGGAGGAGAAACACCCATAGGTTATATGTATAAGGCCCTGCTACTATATAGTGACAGAATCGAGAAGTATCACAATCAATGGGTGGTAGAAACAGGAAGAGGGGGGATGCCCTGCTCATGGCCAGAGCAGAGCCCCCATAATAAGGGTATTCTGGAACACATGTCCATATTTCTGACAGCCAAATATAAGGGGAAACAGTTGCAGAAGAGGAGAGAAATATTATATCTTTGGAAAATGTTTGAAGATACGGAAGATTCTGAGGGAGGAGGAGCACAAAATTATAGCAGGGTCGATGGTACAAGAAAGGATGGCGGGGCACCAGTGGAATGCAGGGGAATATGCCGATTGACAGTTCAATCCACAGTAGGTTATACTAATCTGACTTATAGGACCACCAAGGCAGCAGCCCCACCATCCCCATATACATCACCTTCAGATGTCCCAGAGCATGCTGATATCAATAAAAGAGACCTACAAGTGGCCTTGGCATTGGCACAAACAGAATTAGCCAGATTGTGGGCAGAACTGTGAGAAGACAGACAAGCCAGCAGAACAAGGAGCAGCTGGTTGTAAATCAGGGTACTTTTGTGCAGAACAGATAGAACAGCCATTAAGAACATACGTATAGAGAAGGAAGGAGAAGGGAGTGAGCGGTAAGACAACTTAGGTTACAAGAATTTAGGATCTCACAGAGGAGAGGAAGACGGTGGAGTACAGTTGATGAGTTTGAGGACGATGAAGAAGAGGAGGCAGAGCAAGCACCTGCACAAACTCCCCAGGTGGAGAGTCTATGGGATGGTAGGTTAAGGAGCAGGTTTGGCCTGATCGCAATTGCACGGACAAAAGGAAGAGGAAAAAAGAGTGACAGGAGAAGGGCACAGATGCAGATGCCCTTTGGACATAAAGGGTCTGGCAGGCTGCACTATGTGTCATGGGTGCAGGCGGATAAAAACAATTTGATAATGGCACTCCCGCCCCTCAATGTGAGTGCGGGTAAGTGCATTTATGCTTTTGAGAAACAGACAGCTGGGGTGCCCCTGGCAGTCAGCGACATAAAAAGCTTATTGGTAGCGACTATTGGAGGCCAGACTGGAGATGTGCGGGTAAAGGCAGGATACTTGGGAGTGAATTTGGATGAACGATGCACATTATGGAGCATCATTTAACAAGATTCGGGCACGGATATGGGATGCACTGCAGCAAGCATTTCCTGGCACACCTGATCTCCACTCGATGATGCAGTTTACTAGGGGTGATGACGAAGATCCTGCCTAGTTTATTCTTATGGTTCAGTAAATGTATAGAGCAGAGACGGGTGACTCATGGGATCAATCAATACCCCTATTCTACTTTATTATTAAAAAGGGCCTGACGAAGGAGGTGCAAAAGGCACTAGACAAAATCGTGGGCATTGAGGTGAAGGGGTGGGCCAAAAAACAAAGCATAATACACCATTGTAAGAGGATGAAAGAGCTCGAAAAGGAAATGACCCAGAGGTGGATAGCAACTAGCACAAAACAAATTAGCTAAAATTGCTGTGAAGTGTCAGTGTCCACACCAGTGCAGACGCAGGTGGCAGGAAATGCCAAAGGGTTTGCAAATGCTAGAATAGCTGTGGTCTCATCATAAGGAGGGCTATGACAGTGGGGCAGTGGTTCACAGTACCCTGGTCCACAGTGGAAACAATGCGGACAGCAGCAAGGAAGAGGTGGGTTCCAAGAAGTAATGGGAGGGTTTTCTGGAGGAATGGGGCCCTGAGGGGGAGGAATGGGTCCTTCACAATGTTGATACTGTGGGAGCAGACAAGGGATGGAGTATACCTATGACCTATCACTCCAGGGTCCCCATAAGGGCCAACACCCAGAATGACTTCTTTACACTACAAAATACACTTGGCCTGTACCCAGTTACCCCCGCAGACACCTGGCCCACCAGCACAGCAACATCAGACATTACAACACTTAACAACTCAGCATAACTCCCAGCAGGGAAGTGCCACATCACCGTTCAATGGAGCACCAAATCGTACGGTCACCCCCTTTTGAGCACAGCCGTGGTGGAGGAAACCCATTCTCGTTTTCCGGGACAAACACATATCCTGACTAGGACAACGTACAGAGAACGCTTGCATGTCCGGTCCTGTCAATGACCTCCTACCCTGAAGAGAAAACCTTGGTGGGGGCAGAGATAGAAAACAAGTAATTCATTTGTATGGTCGATTCGGGTGCAGCAAAATCGTGCTTCAGTGAGGGACTTCCCGTTATCAGGCAAAACTCTTGACACGCAGGGCTTCTCTGGGGCTATTTCTACAGTTCCATACACTACAGATCTGGATGTAAAGGTGGGAGAAAAGTGGTGCATGCTCCTTTACTGTATTCTGAAAGCTCCCCTATTAACCTTTTGGGCAGGGACCTGCTCAGCAAGTTGAACATAACAATCTCATTCACAGATAATGACATTGTTTGTGCCACGCCAGGTATGTGCGCAATATGATAAATGGTGGTAATAGATGCAATGGCAGGGGAGGCAGTGGTCCATGGGATACCCATGGACCCGGACATGGTTATTTATGGAATAACAGTAATTGTGGAGGCAGTGCCGTAGATTGCTAAGAGTTGTTGGAGAGTGCCGACAGATTTTATCTTTCACCCTGTGGTGTTTCCAGAGTCGGCGACAGGCACAATATGGTCCCTAGACCTACAAGGGTTGGTAGTGTCAGTGAAGGGAGTGGTCCCACTAGGGACAGACCGGAATGGGTGTGAGTGGCGCACATTGCTTTGCATTGACCCCACTGTACCTCTGAAGAAGATGACAGATGCAGAATTGTTTGAAAATAATGACAGTGATGGAGAAATAATACTGGAGATTTGTATCTCCTGCGACATTATGATGCAGTATCGAAGAGTGCAATGTCCCCTGATGGCCTTTGTGGCCCTGCACCCTTTCATTGAAACAGACTTATTGCATGTATCTGAGAGGCTGTGGACCACCAATCCACATGATTTGGGCTTTTATAAGAAGTAACCCTTGTACACATAACACTAAAGGCAGGGGCAGTGCTACCCTGGGTAAAACAGTACGCACTATCAAGAGAAGCAGAGGAGGGAATTAGACACACGATACAGACCCTGCTTGATTAATGTATAATAGTGCCATCCGCATCCCTGTGCAACATGGCTATCCATCCTGTGAAAAAATCAATGGGGGCAATTGGAAGATGATCCAGGATTTACGCCCTCTAAATGATGTAGTACTGAAGGAATTTCCTGTGGTCCCTAACCTCACCACCATTATATCTAGCATCCTCAAGGTGGCATCCTTTACAGTAGTGGATTTGAAAAATGACTTCTTTTGGTAACCTTGCACCCTGATTCACAGTATCTTACAGCGTTTCCCATGGCGGAAAGTGCTTCACAATATTTGTTTCCTCAGGGGTACTGTGAGAGCCCAGGCATTTTTAACAGAATATTGCACACTGATTGAAGAAATATCCAAGTGTCCAGCATGATCATCCAGTACGTAGATGATTTGCTTGTATGTATTGACAGCGAACAGCACTGCCGGAGTGACTCTATCACACTCCTGAAATTATTGGCCCATAAGGGGTACAAGGTTGACAAGGCGAAACTACAGGCCACCCCCAGACCACCCACAGTGAAAGACATGAAAGAATTCTTAGGGTTATGTACATAAGGATATTTAACTACTGCAGAGCATGGATTTTAGACTATGCAGCACATACCAGACCGCTTCTGCAGGCCCTCAAGGAACCACAGAAAAATTGTTACAAAGTTGAGTGGACCACAGACATGATAAAAAAGTTCAATGATTTAAAGAAAGTGATATCTACAGCCCTGGTGCTCTACACCACAGACAACATACAGGAATTGTACATATTCTCACATTCCAACAGTCAACTTATTGCTGCAGTATGGACCCAGAAGTGCACAATGGGCCACAATCCATTGACCTATTACAGTGGCACGCTAGACTAAGTGATGCAAGGACAGGTTGCGTGCGAGCAAGCAGTTGCTGCAGCACCATTCATGATTGAGAAAAGTTCCAAAATCGTGATGCAGGATTTCCGTCAATTTGTATGTGGAGCATTCGGTGTTCGCCATTGTAGAGACGTCAAAATCTACTCTAACCACACAGAGAGATTTTGCGTATGAAATTATCCTCTCAAGCCCAAACATCCATATTGTGTAGTGCAAAACAGTGAAAACTGCCACCTTTTTGACAGAAATATGTACAGAAGGTGACTTAGCAATTCATGACTGTGTCACATATGAAGGGGAGGAAGATGACATCCCCAAGGGATGAGACAGCCCATTAGAGGAGAGGGAGGTTCTTTTCATTGATGGGTCAGCAACAATTGACCAGGAGACGGGCCAGAGTCATATGGTCACCACAGTGGTGCACCTTGAGGCAGGGAAATATGAGACACAGGGCCTCATACTGAGTATGGCGGTCCGGAAACAAGGGTGACGGTAATCTTACCGGCATCCTTGTTTCTGGACTGTCACACTACGAGTCTGACTGCAGGGGCCAAAGCACCCAGCAGGTCTGACCCTGCTGGGCACTTTGGCCCCGGTAGGCTGAGTAATCACGGAAGGACTGGCACTGTTAGCGACAGTGCTGGTGCTTCCATCTCCCCACTCCCATGGAGTCTTATGGGACTACATAGGAATAGGGAGTTACCAAATCTTCCGCCTGACTTCCCACGCCACTAGGACTTGTAATGTCTCAGTGTCCCTGGGAAGTCAGGCGGCGGATTCAGTATTTCCCGGATGGCGGCAACCCGAGGGTAGCACCGAAGGGTTACTGCCGACCTTGGAATGAGGCCCATTGATTATGAAAAGATTGCCAATGCATTATTCGGCCCAAGCAGCAGAGCTCATAGTGCTCATTGAAGTACTGCGCGTGTCACATTGGTGCCACATGACCATATATTCCGACTCAGCGTACGTCGCTGCAACAGTGCATGCCAGTCTGTTACGGTGGAAAAGGTGGGGCTTCCGAAGAGCAGATGGTTCCCCAGTACAACATGCTGCTAGATACATTGATCTCCACGTTCTCCCAACCTTCTTTAGTGGCGGTCGTCAAGTGCCCCATCCACACCAATAACACTGATGAAATCTCAATAAGAAACATCACCACGGGCACGGCGGCTAAAATGGCGGCCTATCTCCCTGTGCCCACACCTGACGAGTATGTTGTGAGCACGTCTTAAAATAATCAGCAGAACACCCCATATACAGCAGTGCCTTTTGCGCATCTTATTGAACTACAAGGCAAAGCACCAAATGAAGGGAAGGAAGTATGGGCAAAAAGAGGTTGCAAGCAATCCCGACTAATTTGTTGTGGAGACAGGAGTGCACTGGTAAAGCAGATATGCCTCAGGAACTGTTAACAATAGCTTTTGACCAACAACTCCACCACCCCTCCCACAGCTCAGAGCAACATATTGTAGCTGACGTACACGAATATTGGTTTGTGCCCAATATTCAGGAGCACCTCACTAAAATGATCATACACTGCACCACTTGTGAACGTTTCAGCAAAGGCATGATGCTCTGAACTTTACGGGGCACTTTGCCCCACCCTATTGGCCATTTCGCGTGCTGCACTTAGATTACGAGGACATGGGGGAGAGATGTTATGGGTCCCAGTACTTGATTGTTGTGGCCTGTACTTTTTCACGGTGGGGCAAAACAGGACCTTGTGAACACCCATATGCCAAATGTGCAGCCAAATGTCTTGTTTGTGAGGTCTTTCACAGATGGGGTGTGTGCGATGTGCTTAGTTCTGATAATGGCACGCATTTTTTCAATGAGCTATTTAAAGAGATCACAGCATTACCTGGCATTAAGCAACATATGTGTTCAATTTATCACCCACGTGCCAAAAGTGTTGTGGAGAGGATCAACCTTAAGAGCAAGCTATCTAAGCTTAGCACCATGTTAAAGAAGAACTGGAAGCACTGCGTAGCCTTGGCCCTCTTCAGCTTATGCACACAACATGGCAAAGATGACCACTTATCACCCCATGAGATGGTTACTGGTCAGCGCCCATCTCCCCTGTCAGGAGAACATCAGATGTCCATAAAGCAGCAGTGGTTTTAGGTGAATTTAAAGATATTTGACAACCCTAGCACATGCAATTAAATGTGTCTCCTGACAGATTGCACAACCCCGACCAGAGAACACACTGGACACTACAAACCCAACAGTGTCAGGCTCCCCACCCGCCCAACTGCTGCTGCCTGGAGAACTAATTTACATAAGTAGATTTGTCTGTAAATGATATAACCCCAGGTTTCATGGTCCCTACAAAGTGGTGTTTTCAACCCCTCTCGCTGTAAAAGTGAAGGGACTTTGTTATTGGATACACCTTTCTGAGGTCTGCAGAGTGCCCCCAAACATTACACAATTGACTTAAAGGCATCTGACATACCTCAGCATTAATTATACGCCCAGATTACTTAATTATTTTTTGCCCTTATCTCATTAGTGCACACACAGTTATTTAAACATAAACATTTTAATAAGATTTCTCTCTCTCTTTGTTTCTCTTACTCTTTCTACTCTCTCTCTCTTTTCTCTTTCTTTCTAACCTCAGTCTCTTTCTCTCCTTTAATTTTTTTATTTATCCACCTTTTTGTGTGCATTATTTGTTCCTTCACTCTTAGGTGAAAAGATGTTGGAACCAGCAGCTTCAAGCACTTCAGTGTATATTAGGAAAGAGGTTAGCTATGACATTGCCCCTAGATGTTCTTATTCATATATGTGTGGATTGCATTTTATTTCAGGCCTATTCACCATTCTAATGTTCCTATTGTGAGTTTATTGGAGAGCATCTTTTATATTGGGAGGCCATATAAAAGGGGAAAAAAGGGGTGCATGCACAAACACCATCAACATCACTGTAAATATGAATAACAATAGTAATGAGCGTAATAACAAAATAGCAGATTAACAAGTGCATATGAGTCTGAGTGTGAGTATAATATAAGAACATTTTTTCCCATTTGTTTTTAAGAATATTTTTCGTAACATAAGCATTTATGATGATGTACGCTGTAGAGGTTTTGGGAGCAAACCAGTAGGGCCATATAAAGAATAAAGCGAGAAGCATGAATGGAGAAGTATGATGCCTACCAGGGGCTAGGCTTTGATGCTATTGAAGATGTGCAACACCCTGAAATGCCGAACAGTTGGTACTTGGATATGAGTGTAGTAGGGAAAGAAACAGTGAATGGCAGCTGTTATGTATATTCACTAATCCTGCACACGTCGGGGCACCCAAGGTATTAGTACCACAAGAAGTACCAATCATAGAGGCACAGTGCCTGGTTCATCTTGGGCTATATAGGGTCAAAGACACCTTCCTGACACACACCGCCCAACTGGAGCTTGTGGATCCAGATCCCCTGCAATGGAACAATAATCAGAGAGACATTAAATGCCTGCATCAACCATATTTGGTGATCCAAGGACTTAAATATATAAACAACAGATGGCAAGAGTCCACACTCAGCTGCTTGGCAGAGGGCTTCATGGAATATGAAGGGGAACTCCTGCTTGAGTGGAAGCAACTTGCTCACAAATTTGGACAAAGCATACCACAAAATTGACATGGATTGCAGCAATGGAGAAACCAGTGAAAGTGCACCGAGAAGAAACATTTGAACTTTGCTTCCACAGTGAAGAAACGGCTCTAACGGAGCAGCCCTTCTGATTGCAGACCTGAAGTGAGGCACGGCAGCAGTGATGGATTACTACTGGGTCTGGGGCCTAAAAGCGTACTTGCACCTCCCGCCATCATGGAGGGGCTTACTGTTCGCTGGCAATGCTGCACTCAGCACTATTAGTTATCCCAGAAGAGCACTTTCAAGGAGGTACAATTCCCAATACTGCCCCAACCGTTTCATCTGCGTTTGAAGAACAGAACCTGTAACCACCACCAGAGTTCTGCATCCTACCGGGAGGAGGGCAATATGAAAGGTTGTGGATGAAGAAAGGATCAAACTACCTATCTTGAGAGTCATCCTCATTGCTTGCTGAAATCCCTGATGAATACAGACCTTTCAGCTCAGCAGAGACATTCTACGCTTCGCTATTGTTACCCGGCGTATAGGCAGTGGCCAATACAAAATGGTTGCAAATTGTACACTGGAAGCTGGTCCAGTTGCTAAATGATACAGAGCATGGGTTCAATGTCATAAAGGTAGATCTGCATGCCCTAAGACTGCTGAGGATGCAGAAACGCTACGTCCTCAATATGTTGACAGTGATGGAAGGAGGTGTGTGCCATAAAATTGGAGATTCCTGCTGCACATTCACACCTCCCGAAGACACAGAAAACAGGGCACTATCTCATATAATTACAGCTGTACATGGTCTAGGAGTCTACCTGAAGAAAGAAGGAGGAATACAAGGAAATTTCTGGTTTTATGTGGCATTCCATTGGGCCCCGCCCTGGTTGGGCATCATCATTAAGATGCTGGTGCTCGTCATCATGTTCATCTTGGTCGTCTTCTGCACCTGCCAAATGGGCCTCTGTTGTTGTACCAAAGCAGTGCCTACCAGCGCAATGAAGATGGTGTCAATTGGGGTTTCAAAGGTACCTCACAATATGAAAGATACTGAAATACAAACTGACCACCACATCCCTCACATGGTCCCCATCCCCTATGAAGATGAAATAGATCCTCTGTATCACACCATTATTTTTACACCCCTGAACCTGAGAATTATAAAGAAGTATGGGTGGACTTGGCAGGAGTTGGGGGATGTACCTATACGGAATGCATGCCTGAGGAGTATGCCCGATCAGGGGAGAGCCTACAGTCCATGTATAGGGCCTGGATACCTGAGAAGGTGACCCTACCATATGAGGAGGTGGTGAAAAGGGAGAATGAGTGCATGCATGGTCGGGGTTGGTTACTGTAGAAGTAACAAAAGGGGGAATGTTGGGAAGGGAGCAAGTCCCATCCCACCCCCTAAACGCTTAAGGTGAGGCGAGCCCCACTGTAATAGACTAAGGGGGCATCCTAAAGGTGCCCACATGATCATAATATTGTATGCAATTTAGACATGCAGACATTGGAGAGTGCTCCTTCTCCCAAGCCAGTGAGAGTCACTGACTATGGGCCTCATCACGAGTTGGGCGGTACCGCTGGCGCTATTAGCGTCAGTGCTAATAGCCCTACCGCCAAACACCCTGGCGCTATTAGCGCCGAATCACGGGTTTGGTGGAAGGGCTATTGCCCATTCCCCATTGGGCCCATTCGGGAATTCCTCATTCCCCATTGGGCCCAATGGGGAAAATGTGTGCTATTACTGCCGGCGGATTTCCCACCGGCGTAAATCGTGCCGAAAATCGACAATTATGCCACGGATTTCCCCCAGCTGAGAGCTGGGGGAAATCCGCCGAAGCCATGATCTGGCGGACCCTTAAATGCAGCGGTAATAGCGCTACTGCCGCATTTAAGGGTTACCGCCAGACTCGTGATGAGGCCCTATGTGTTAGGTCTCCGGAGGAGAACGGCACACATGATGACAGAAGCATCAGATAACTTAAAAGCAGGTCAGGCTCTAGTGAAGCATTGGCATGGCCAGAAGGCCAACATGGTTGAGTTTATTCAAGACCAGCAAGATTTAGTTATGGTTCCTACAAGGCAGAGGGCCTTACAGGACAAATGGATAGGACCCTTCAAGGTTGTGGGAAAACTTGAGAGATCAACTATCTGGTGGACTTAGGCAATCCTAAGAAGGCCCCCAGTGTCTTTCACACCAACTGCCTAAAAGCCTATGTCACAAGACCAGAAGTGGGAGTTTTGCTTCTAGCTACAGCTCAAGAGGAGGAAGAGAGTGAACCTCTACCTGATCTCGTCAAGGGACAACCTTTAGATGAGAAAATAGAAGAAGTTAATCTATCTTCTAATCTGACACTGGAACAACAGGAGGAGTGCATGTTTCTGTTAAATCAGTTTGCCTCCCTGTTTTCACTATCACCAGGCTTGACCCCTTGGGGCCAGCATGATATACTCACTGGTGACTGTTTACATGTTAAAAGCAGAGGTTACTGGATGTCAGATAATGTCAGCACTTACATAAAGGTTGAGGTCAACAAGATGCTTGATCTCGTGGTAATAGAACCCTCTACCAGTCCATGGTCTAGTCCAGTTGTGCTAGTGCCAAAGGCCGGGTCCAGAGAGTTGAGATTCTGTGTGGACTATATGATATGATATTTTATTTGTATTGCGTTCGTACACAAATGTTTCACGAGCTATAGACTATAGAGCTCTAAATGCAGTTACTAAGACTGAGGCCCATCCTTTACCTAGGATAGATGATCTGGTGGACAAACTTGGTTCAGCCACGTACCTCAGTACATTTGACCTAAAGTCAGGCTATTGGCAAATAGCTCTGACAGACCATGCCAAGGAGAAAACTGCATTCTCAACCCAGCAGGCCTCTACCAGTTTTAGGGAATGCCTTTTGGATTAAAGAATGTACCTGCAACATTCCAAAGGATGGTTAATCAAGTTCTGAATGGGATGGAGGACTTCTGCATGGCATACTTGGATGACATTGCAGTGTTCAGCTCTACTTGGAAAGAACATGTTGACCACTTGGGATATGTTTTGCAGGCACTTGAGCAGGCCCATCTGACCATAAAGGCAAGTACATGTCAAATTAGTCAGAGCAAAGTGGTCTACCTTGGACATGAGGTAGGAGGAGGTGAAATAAGGCAATTGCCTAGCAAAGTAAAAGCTGTACAAGAATGGGCCACTCCTACTACTCAAACCCAAGTGAGAGCCTTCTTAGGTCTCACTGGTTATTATAGGAACTTCATAGAGAACTACGTAGTCTCCTCACCCACATTTCCTAAAAAGGTCATGTGGAATGAGAAGTGCAACAAGGCACTTGAAGCACTTAAGAAATCCCTTTGTCATGCTCCAGTCTTAAGAACTTCTGACTACAGCCAAACCTTCATTGTGCAAACAGATGTTTCATACATGCAGTTCTGAGTCAGCTGGATGAGAAAGGTAGGGAGCACCCCATCTGCTTCATCAGCAGAAAGCTGAAGGAACCAGAAACAAGGTGGGCAACCATTGAAAGAGAATGTTTTGCTGTTGTGTGGTCACTGAAGAAGTTTAGACCATACTTGAATGGATCTACTTTTGTGATTCAGACTGACCACCAACCCTTGAGATGGTTAATGCAGATTAAGGGGGAGAATCCTAAATTGATAAGATGGTCATACACCCTAAATGGGTTTATTTTTACCATTGATCACAGGTCAGGGTGTAATCACCAAAATGCTGATGGTCTCTCCAGAACGTTTGACCGACTCGAACAAGGAGATTCATCCAGGGGTGGATTAAATCCTCCTGTCCCTTAGTCTGGGGGAAACGAGTGTTAGGGAAAATTCTCAAAAATGTCCTCATTCCCTTCACCTTAGAGACCCCAGCAACTTGCTGGATTTTGAGGACTGGCTTGATTATTTTAAATGGAAAGAGTGTGAGTCTTTTTTTCCCACTCTTTCATATATTTTGATGTATGTTTTACTCTTGTGTTCTTTGATTATGGAGTTTTAAGATAACTCCATAGGCATCTTTTCATGTGTGTTACACAGCACCCTCAGTGCTGGAGGGGTTACCTAGTATCCCCTGTGTCTGGAATACTCAGCAGTCAAATGCTACCCATTGAACACAGGTCAGGGTGTAATCACCAAAATACTGATGGTCTCGCCAGAATGTTTGACCAACTCGAGTAAGGAGATTCATATATGAGTGGATTAAATCCTCCTGTCCCTTAGTCTGGGGGGACGAGTGTTAGGGAAAATTCTCAGAAATGTGCTAATTCCCTTCACCTTAGAGACCCCCAGAAACTTTGCTGGATTTTGAGGACTTGATTATTTTAACTGGAAAGAGTGTGAGCCTTTTTTCCCACTCTTTCATGTATTTTGATGTATGTTTTACTCTTGTGTTCTTTGATTATAGAGTTTTAAGATACCTCCATAGGCATCTTTTCATGTGTGTTACAGCACCCTCAGTGTCATTTTAGACTTCCCAAAGGTTTTAATACCTTATCTGGGATAAACTACAGTTTCCCAGAGAATGTAAGGTTAAATTGACTTTACTAGTCTTTTTAAATTCCTAGACCCAGCCCACACTATCTTCCTATAGAGTGCTGGAGGGGTTACCTAGTATCCCCTGTGTCTGAAATACTCATGTAGCAGTCAAATGCTACCCTTTTCTATCAAAATGGCTGGTGGCAGTGGTTTTACAATGAACTACCATGATTTTTCCCGATCGCGAACACCGGTAGCTAAAAATCACTGGAGCCATTTTTTTCAAGATCGCGCCTTAAGCCCCTTTGTTTAAACAGGTCCCAGTCTTCATTTTTCACCATTACTTTTTCGAAAGGTCCTTCTAGAGTTTGTTTCTGCGTGCCAAAGCAGGTTTGGTCCTTTGTTTCTATGCCTTTGCTGGGCTTCAGGGCTGAAGACCGCCTCTGTTGTCTGAGTGTCTGGGCTGGGCAGGAAGTGAGGGAGGTGCCCGAAACTCTCTGTGCTTAGTCTTCTTGGAGACCCAAATGCACTCTGGCGTGATGGGCTGGATGACTGTCCAGAAAGGACAGCCACCCTGCTGGGTGAGTGGCAGCTAGGGTGGAATGAATGGGAGAAAACTGTTTAAAAGGTGAGTCTCTTAGACTGGAAAGCAGAGTCGACCACTGGAACGAAAGAACCAAAGGCGAGCTGGAAGAGGACAGTTGCTGCAACTCCTGGACCTTTGGTTTGCCCTGTGAAGCCCTGCTGCAGGTCCGAATTGCCAAGCTCACCTCGACAGAGAAGCCCCTTCAAGGACGACTTCTTCCTTTGAGTTGGTGGGACCAATCAACTCGTAAACCACCTGGATACCATTCTCTGAGCTAGTTAGGATTAACCAGGGGGAAGGACACGAGCTTGTGTGCTTGATGAACAGCTACTCGAACTGAAGTGACTCCATTTTGTCAGCATTTTTCGACAATCCCGTGCAGTGCAACAGTCCCCCGATGTTTTCCCTCTTGTCCCCACAACTGAGGTTCAAGAACAGTGAGATCTGCAGGGACTGCCAGGAACCAACGTCTTCAGCTGCATCTTTTGCTTCATACTACGGTACTGTGCAAACCTATTGAGAGAAGGCTTCTCTCACGGTGAAAGTTTGTGGAACTTTCCCAACTTGCAGTCCTAATCAGCTTATGACCCAACATATGATTCTTTTTCATATTAACCTCTTCTGAGAACTTTGGCAAAGACTGTACCGTTTACTTCAAGAACTGCTCTTTCCTATCCAAGACACTAGTCCATTGACTTTGGCCTAGGCCTGTTGAACTGAATCAAGTCCTCTAGTGAACTATAACTATTTGCACTGCCTAAGTAAGTATTTGTGATCTATTCTGCTAACTTGTGCCTTTTTACTCCCATTGAAAGTAACTGAAATGCCATTTTGCTCCTATTTCAGGGGAGCCTAATTTGTTCAGAAATGTATTGGTTTGCTATTGTAGTGTGTTTGTGTATAATATTAGGTTGCCTTCCTTCAGTGAATGTTTTCTAAATGATTGTGTAATAAATTAATAAGTGTTTTACCAAGAAACCTTGAGAGTAAGTGTCTACTTGAACCACTGTGATCGTAAGACCTCTGTGTAACCACTTTTAATGCTCACATTCCCTCTTGAGATAAGTCTGGCTCCCTCAGCTCGCTGCCACAAAACTGTCTAGTACAGACTTATACCAAAGGTTGGTTTTGCTTGCACCTGTAGACCTAATTGAATGTGGTGGTCCCAGAGGATACTCTATGCAATTCTACTTACACAAACCTCCACAGAAACACTTCTTTGTTCTAAAATTGTTACCAATATGTTTGTTCTAGAAAGAATTAGCCGTGCCAGGCTACAACACAATACTAGGCACCTTGATGTATGTGTTATCACAAACAGGTTGGAGCAGGCCTCCAACCCGCACCCAGCCAACTACGAGTTATAAATACAAATGCCCTAGTCACGAGACCCCTGCATTACAAGATACCAGTTGACCCCAGACCACCGACAATAAACCAATCAAAGATAAAAGATTTAAGAGCATGGTCGTCCCACCTTTATTTCATAATGACATGATTTGTAATGCAAGGTACCGGGAGGGATACATTATAGTTCAAAAGTGAGGGTGGAAGCCTTGGAAGCCGAGAGATGCGATCAGGATGAGTCAAGTATGCGTGGGTTAATGTGACCTCCAGACTCCCGCTGTGCCAGTCTGTGAGCATGCCAGATGCACTGTACTATAATAGAGTAGCACAGTTAATAAATGTAGCTAATTACCCCTTTGACCTTGGTTCCCTGGAGACGATAAGCCCAGCAGACCCAGGTGATGGAAAACAGATGGTCTGGGCTGGGATCAATGACATGGTATCCCCTATGGAGCAGGCCGACCATGTATAGGGTTACACCAACCAGCCATGCAGGTTTCCACTGTGCACAATGATGTAACCTATGATGCTCTGTCTCGTTTTAAGCTTCTGCTTGTACACGTTTTGGCAGAACGTTCCATGGCAGCAGAGTTCTTTGCTGACACACCTATTTTAGTGTAAATAAACACTTCTTATCCTTGCAAGAGTTTCTTGGGCATTTTTCCCTGGAGAGTTGTATTCATTCTGCTGTGAGCATTTAGGGCCATGACTTCACCCCTCCCATACCTAATCTTCCCTTGTTACCCTTTTACCAGTTGTCCCCTCTTCCCCTTTCCCCAACCGCCTTGTATGCACTGCTTCTAACTGTGCCACTTTCTCTCTTCCTCTTTACCAACTATTCAGTATTACCCAATTTGATCTGCTGAGCAAGCTACCTTCGACTTCCACAAAACCCTTATTTTCACAATCCCTCCCACACTTTCTCCCAAAAGGTTGCAAAACCCTAAAACCTTGCCTTTGCCTTTCTCTTCTTTCTCTGAGGTCCTCTCATAAAAAGACAGAAATCTGATGGGAGAAAGGCCACAACCGCTCTGACCTTGCAACCTATCTGCTCTTCATTCTTCTTCAGATTACTCACTTCGTATGGCTAAAATGCATTATTTTACATTGCTTACTATCTGCCCCTCTCATATACCTCTCTTCTTCTCTTTCTTTGCTTTGTTTTGCTGTCGTTCCTGACTACTTCCCCACCAACATCTCTTCTTTGTGATCCTTGTTTACTCACCCAGTCCCTACTCCAATATTGCTCCTAAATCTGCCCTCCTCTGAGCCAACTCTTGCATCTTTTTCTTCCATTTTCTTTGTTAGTGACATTGATAATGCTTCGGTTAATTCTCATGCTCATTCCATAGCAATTCCTCTAAACCTGTTTCCAACCTTAATTCCATTAACGTATCCTCACATTAACTCTTACCTCACTTACATTCTTAATATCTCCATGGCTATTCCTTTTTTCATTTCCGGTTTAACAATTTACTATTATTCCAATTGTGAAAAAGAAATGTTGCTAGTTCCATCATCCCCTTTATTTTTCTCACCATCTTCCTTCTCGCTTTCTTTCCTAAACTACTTGAAAGAGTTATCTACTGTGGCAATAAGGAATAAAGAGACTGACCAGGTGGTGCTGTGATGATTGCTATACACCTTTATTTAACATAAAAATAACGTATCTGTCCTTAACTCTAATGGTGTTTCTCTACCTAAAGTAAAGAAACGGGGTGTTCATCAGTAATCCACAAACAAAACAAAAAAACAATTTTACAGGGTCCTTATAGAGCTAAGAGAATGACTCCCTTCTCCCAGCTGGTTCTCCTCCAATGTTTCTTATTGTTTTAGCAAGACGTGTAATTCCTTTATGGAGGTACTCACCCATGTGGCTTTCTTGATATTCTTTATTATGGGCCCCTGGGACAGCAAAGATGCTCCCTGAGCTCCTCCCGACTCACCAGCACCACACCTTTGAGGAGATGGCCAGTGAATTGTGGTTCAAAGTGATTCACTACCTTCTTGGTTTCTTTGGATTTTACAGTCTCAAGTATTCTCGGTTTCAGGGATGTTAACAGGTTAAAAAGAAAGAGGCCTGATTCTCAGCTTTTCAAAAGAGAAGACAACGACAAAGACAAGGCCAATGGTTTTCTTATTATTTCAAAAAGGCAGTGTTGACCCCTTAGATTGAAAGGACTGGACTCTTGGCAGGATCTGGTGTCAACCAATCATAAGTTTGGAATAGCCTTTTGACAGAGGGTGATTGGTTTTTGTTCAGAAAACCAGCCTTAAATGATTCTGGGATGCGCACAGGAGGACTTCTATTTCCCATGTGTTTTGTGATGTTATGTCTTTGTCAATGATTGCCCTTGAAATTCCTCTTGAGAACTTTGTTCTCACTAATGATGCTCCAGAAGACCCATGGAAGGTTTCCTGTTCCTTTCGCAAATTTGAGAAGATAACCCCTCAAATAAAATTTCAGGGGGGAGCTTGGGTTGGAGTTTTAAAGACAGATTCAATTCACAAATGCTGAGGTGAATGTTACTTCTTTGTTAGTTAACCATTCTTTATACTTGTTCGCTTAGTGAACAGGTCATCATACTAACTTGTTGTTGCCTATTTTCCAAGGCTCTCTTAGCTTGCTCTCGGCTTCTTCCTGGATTTTTAACAACTCCTGTTACTGACTCTTGGTGTTGCGAGGCTTCACTGGTTCTGCTCGGGATCTTGTGACAATTGACCGTTTTTTCTCTCATTGGGTACTTGTTTCCTGGGTCTTGTACTGCTGATTGTTCTAGGGTTGGTTATGGACTCGACTGACGTTTATGTAGGAATCGTTCAACCACCATCACTTTGGATGCTTCTCAAGCCTGCCTATGTGACTTTGTGAAAGCTGGGGTAGCGGTCTCAGCGTAGATGTCGGATTACATGGCCCACCCCTTACAGGTCGTGCCACGACAACCCATGCTCCATCCTTCCATTGGGCCGGTTCCCAACTGACTGGTTCGATGCTTTCCGGGCATCTCACATATAACACATGTTTGTTTCGCTAGAGTGCAATGCAGATTCTCCTCTTTCTTGGATATTCTTTTGCCCACCGCCCACCAGGTTTCACTTGTATAATGTTTGGGATTTTGCCTTTGTGTGGGATGCCTACTCCACTTTCTGCTTCTTCTTCCACCACTGCCAACACCAACTCAGCCTGATAAATGTTCTTGAGCGTTCTCTTGAATCACACCATCCACTTGTCTCCCTCGAGCCTCTCAAGTCTTCCTTCAGCTTCTACCTTCACCTTGACCTTGATCTCTCTTTCCAATTGTATCTTCCTCACAATCTCTCTCTCTCTATCTCAACCTCTCTTCTGCTGTTGTTTGTTTCTGGCGTGTCGATATAGCAGGATACGCCCTGGCGTAACTTCAGTTCCATTGACAATAGCTGGTTGAGCGTTTTTCCCACTTGACTGTAGCGTTCAAGTTTTTGCTCCTCCCTGTACTTAGCCTGACCCAGTATAATAACACATTGTTTCCAACATAAGTCTAGGAAAAAGAGGTTTGGGCCATATTATTACCTTAAGGGATCCGGAGCTAATGGGGATGTGTCCCTGATTTGCATCCTTGTCCCTAGGAGGGAAATTCCTCTGCATGAGGTCCTCCCATTAACACCCCTAGGGGGACTATTAGCTAGCATCCACACCTCCCTAGCCTAATGGAAATGGTCTCTCCCCTGTGGAAAAGGGATGCTTTCTGAAGGATCTTAACACTATTCTCAAGTTTCATCCTTTCTCAATTCTCATTCACTATTCCTCCCTGTTCAATCTGGCTTTTGTTCTCATTTTATGGAAACCAATCTGATCTACATCTCTAATTCTGTTCTATCTGCCTGTCACAATATTCTTCTCTCTAGTCATATTTTATTGGATCTTTGCACTCTGTTTCACATGGTCAACCACCCCATTTTACTCTCCTCTCATGCTTCATTAGGTTTCTCCATTGATGTACATCATTATTTTTAATTTTATCCCTCTAACCATTTCTACTTGGCCTCATTGGCTGGCACCACTTATTCCTCACCTCCCTCTCAATGGTGTTCCTCAATGCTTAGTATTAGGTGCCTCACTTTTCTCCATTTAAACTATTTCACTTTTAACACTTACTGAGTCCTTTAATCTTTCCTCCCATTTTTATGTTGACGGCTCTCTGATTTTATTTTTCCTCTTTCTCTGACTCTCTCAATTCTAACATTTCACACTGCCATTCATCTATCCAGTAATGGATGTATTCTCGGTTCCTACACCTAAACCCCTCAAAGACCAAAATTCAATTTTTTCATGCCTCTTCTCCCTCACACTTTCTTCTTTCCCTATAGCCTCATACCGGCCTCATCTACTATATACAACATGGGTGTCACCTTTGACCCAGTTCTATTCTTTCCCCACCATATTTCAACCACTAGTCATATCGGTTACTCCACCGTTTCAATATTCATTCAATCCCTCGTTTTCTGTCATTTCAGGCCACAAAACTCCTTATCCCCACCACTGTTTTTTGCCGTCTGGATTATTTGTCCCTCTTATTTGGACTTTCCTTAATTCCACCTTGCCCCTCTTTGGTCTCCTCTATGTGTGTTTTAAGTGTGAAGATATATATTAATCAATGATGCCAAGAAACTTGTGCTGACTAACCAAGATATTTAATGATAAGAATTTGTGAATATTCGTGAATATATAATTGTGAATATATAGTATAAATATATGGGAGCAAGTTACAGTAGATGTGAGCCCCATCGGACTCAAGTTGTCAATGTCGTTATCTTTCAAGATGCCATCAGGATTCCATGACACTTGCACGCAATAGATTGCATGCTGCTGATCATAGAACTCAGTCTGTGTCCTGTAGTATTCAGACAAAATTCTGCACATCTCCCTTCCTTTGCCATCTATACACCAATGCAATCTTTACACAAAGTCCTCCATGTAACGGGGTCTGTGACTGACCCTTCCCCATCTTGACATGCGTGGAATATCTGTGGTAACTTTCTGCAAGGAAATATTTTGCATTCTTTTGTCACTTCCCATTCTCCTCGCTCCACATGAGTCACTAACAATCTATGTACCATTATCCTTAACTGTGTTCTTGTTACTATGGTTGGAATCGTTACCATGTCGCTTTATCACACACACTGTCTCCATATTCCAGACTCTTCTATCTTCTACTTTCACTGCATGTCTGAAAACTTCAACTACTCCTACGGGCTTGAACCATTTGCATGGTCCATCTCTCAGAACAGGAGGAAGTTTGATTCTTACCAACCCCCCCACTGTTGGGCATATTACATTTTCACCTCCAGATAAAAATCGTGAGCTTATTTATTTTTGAGTTGCATGTTCCTAATGTTCTCACACACCGATCCAAACTCCTTCCTTACATCAGATTCTCTCCCCATACAAGACGGTACTAATTTAGTGTTAGCCTTACGTACTCTACTCAACTCAAACGGGAATAAACCAGTTGTATAATGTGGAGAGAAACGGTGACCAACAATCTTCTCTTACATCGCCTTTTCCCGTTCTAACCCATTTGACCAGGCCCAGCGTATGGCGTCTTTAAGTACCTTATTGAAACGCTCAACTACGCCATTTTTCTGAGAATGATAAATGGTGCTCTTTTTATCTTTTATAGAATTTGCTTTACAAAAATGTTCCATTTCTTTTGAGCAAAACTGAGTGCCATTGCCAGTCATAATACTTTTTGGAAAACCTTGTCTCCCACAAATTTTATATAAAAATTCAGTAACTGTTTTATAAGTAATGCACAGCTTTATCAATACCTCCACCTATTTGGTTAACAAATCAATTACAACTAAACAAAAGTGTTGCTTTCCATTGCTGCATATTGGTCCCAAAATATCCATACCTAATTCATCCCATGGTTTCTCGGGAATTTCTGTCATGACCATTGGATATTTTGTATTCATACACACTTTATCACTCTGATTACAAAGGATACAATCTCAAATGGATCTCTCAATTTGAAGGTCACCCCCTGGTCACCCAAAGTCATTCCGTATCCTTTGCTTGGTTTTCACTATTCCTTGGTGACCCTCATGACCCAACTCAACAAGTCTCTGAAGCACTCCTGCCGGTGCAATCATTCTGTCTCCTCTCATGATCATGTCGCTTTTTATATTGAGCTCCCCAGCGACTCTTCAATAATCCGTAAGACACATCTCTTCAAATTTCGCCTTCCTCAAAGGACATTGACATTCAATAAGTTGCCTCAATCGCATCATAGAGATATCTTGTATTTCTGCTTATTTCCATTCCTGCAGTGGTATAGACACTGCTTCTATACTTAACACTACTTCTGAGTCATTTTCATTTCCATCATCCACTTCAGAAATATTGGTGAGGCGAGACAAACAATCAGCGGCAACATTTTTCCCCCCTGGCACATACCGCATAGTACAATTGAATTCTTGCAATAATATGACCCATCTTCTGATTCGGTTTGAAACTTTATCCAAACCCTTATTCATGTTGATGTGAACTAATGGTTTGTGGTCAGTATGGAATTCTACTTCCTCACCCCAGATAAAACTCCTACATTTTTCTGCTGCCCATTTGATGGCCAAAGTCTCTTTTTCTATAGCAGCATACGATTTCTCAGCACCTTTCAGTAGTCTTGATGCAAAACCAATTAGAACCTCCTTCCCATTAGCTTCCTGAGTAACAACTGCTCCTAAAGGCAGGTTGCTGGCATCCGTGGTGATTACAGTTTTCCTGTCACTCCCTTCACACTCTGTATTCCATTCAAAAACTTTCTTTTTCATAAGTTCACGTAACAGAATAGTGTGAAATGCAAAATCACGTATACATTTTGAATAGTGTTCAGCCATTCCAATTCAGATGCGGACTTCCTTCTTGGATTTTGGCTTAGGCATATTCTTAATAGCTTCGTCTAGTTGTTTCTTTGGTCTAATATCTTCCGCTAAAATTGTGTCCAAGATGTTCAATTTCAGAACAGTTAATGTTGCATTTTTCTTTGCTCAGAGTCATTCCTGCTTTATACAGTTTCCTACACACATATTGTAATCTCTCATCATGTAATTTCTGGTCATCTGCATTTACTAAAATATCATCCTGAAAACATATGATTCCTTGTTCACCTTTAAAGAGTTTGTGCATTATTTTCTGAAAAACAGATGCGGCAGACACCAACCCGACAAGCATCCTCTTATATTGATATAATCCATCCAGTTTGATGAATGCCGTCATCTTCCTGGAGTCCTTTGTAAATTTACTTGGTGGTACGCTGATGTTAGGTCTAATGTAGAAAATACTGTTGACAGATCTATGGTGGAGACAATTTCTTGAATGTTTGGAAGTGGATGCCTGTCTGGAACTACACATTTATTTTGACTCACGCATGCCTACACATATTCTCAGCTTCCCAGATTCCTTCCTGAGGACAACCAACGGTGAAACCCATTCACTTGCATCAATACTCTCTATAATGGCTTGATCTTCTAAAATTTTAATTTCTTTTCTTACTTCATCTATCATAGATAATGCAACTACACATAGTTTCTGTGCTATGGGAACATGGCCAGGTTTCATTTTGATCTCATGAACGAACCCACAAAGACATCCTATTTCTGCTCTAAAAGCTCCTTTCATAATATCACTTATTTCATTGTGTTTCGTTGTAATATTTTCTACTGATAATCCAACTTCACTTTGAGTTTACTCTGGTGCGTCCAACTCAATAAAGGCGTTCTCCCCACTTTCGTGATACACATTTTTTCATTTGTTTTTCTGTCCTTGAATTTAAGTGTGCCCCGCAACCATCCTATTACATCAATCTTTATTCCTCCATAAGCTCTGGGTTTAATATCAGGTTCATGCAAGTATTCATGTTTGCTTCTGTTGCACAAGTTCTGAGGTACAAGTGTGTATTTAGCGCCCCAGTCTATCATCATGTGCATGTCAGTTCCATCTACACATATGGTTGCTTTTGGACTCTCTATTTCTTCTTCATTATCATAATCTGTTATCATGAATACACATTCATCTCCTTCATCCTCACTATGGTTACTGACTCCTATCCAATTTGTCGATGCATTCCGAATTCTGCAACATTTAGCATAGTGTCCTTTTCCTTTGCATGTGCCACAAATTATTTTTAAAGCTGGACAGTTTGGGCCATCTGCCCAATGGTCAACACTATCACATCTGAAACACTTGCCTGGATTCCTCCTTGTTGGGCTGTTTCTTTGTCTGCCTGGACTTCTCCTTCTCATATCTGTTCTCTAAAAGACGTTCTATTTCTTTTGTCGTCACTCCATGCTGATTTGCGTGTTCTTCTGGGTACATTGCGTTTGATAACTGCATCATTTATTTGAGCAATTGATTCACTACTGGTATTGGAATTTAAGGTCGTGGTATTGGGTTTGATAGTTTCATGGTTAATCTCTGTTGTCTTAACTCTGCGTTCTAATTCTTTCACACACTTCTCTGTGTGCTCGACCTCTTTTGCTACACGTAACACAGTGTCTAGCGGTGGATCATCTTCTGACCATAATCTCTCCCTCATATTAGTACAGCTGCACTCTAACATTAACTGGTCTCTTAATCTTTCATCAAGTTGCTCATTAAAATGACATGTTCTCGATAACTTTATCAAACCTGTTATATATTGTTCAACACTTTCTCCTTCCTCTTGCAATCTCTTCCCAAATGTATATCTCTAGTATGGTGCTGAGTTTCTTTTCGTATCTTCCTTGCTTATCTTCTTAACAGTGTGTTTATATTCATTCGAGTCAATATCGTCACCAGCAGGTGGATTTGGTAAATCTTCACATTTTTCTTGACCGGCTGGGCCCAAGCAATGTAACAATAATGATTTCCTCTTTTCTACACTACAATTTTGACTGCATACAACACCTGCATAATGTCCGAATGATTTAATCCATCTCTTCCATGGAGTTACAGGTTCACCATCTTCAGGTAAGAAAAACATGGGTGGAGGGACACTGTTGAAAGACATGTTGCCAGAGATGTTCAGATTTATAAACTGTATGTATATATATTCAATATTATACTCCTCTGTCTGTATATTATTAGACAGTCATTTATGCATCTATATACAAATCTACACGTTGCAAGGTTTGATTGACAGGAGTTTCAATCCGTAGGTATGTGGTATATTAGTTATTTATTTTGTTTCTTTACTCTCCACATACATATTCTCATAAGTGTCTGCATTCCATATTTGTATTTGATCCTCTCAGTAATGCATGTATATCATATACTTATAAGCTCTTGGTATACATTGTATTGATTGTGACTTTATATTCTTTTAGCTTGCTTTATATAATAAATATATAATTAGCATGAATTCGCAAGCTTTGTTTATTTTCGTTTTCCGGGTCTTCCGTGCATGCGTGGGCTCGTATGGTGTGCTTCCCCTTTAAATGATGACACATGTATATGAATGTGGAGCAGTGGCTTTCATTGTGCATGTGTAAGTTCTGCCGACGAGAAGAAATGAATGAGGAAGTGTGTACGCTCCTATATTTGAATAAGGAAGTGAAAGTACCTTTAAATGATGGCCGCTACAATGCCCGTGGTGCGGAGCGGCTTGCAGAAAGATCACAGAAGTTGCTATTGGAGGCTCTTGTTCATGGTGGCTGCTGTGATGCCGGGTGGGCGGAGCAGCTGAAGTCAGAGGGGCGGTGGGGCTCAGAAATCCTCATTGCCACTTGAAGTGTATATATATATATATTAATCAATGATGCCAAGAAACCTGTGCTGACTAACTGAGATATGTAATGATAAGTATTCGTGAATATATAATATAAATATATGGGAGCAAGTTACAGTAGATGTGAGCCCCACTGGACTCCAGATGTCAATGTCGTTATTCTTCAAGATGCCATCAGGATTCCATGACGCTCGCATGTGATAGATCGCATGCTGCTGATCATGGAACTCACGAGTCTGTGTCCTGTAGTATTCAGACAGAATACTGCAGTGTTCTATCCCCACACACGTCTATTTCCTCCTCTTCATTCTATTACTTTTCTTCCATTTGACCCTTTCCTCCATTTTGATTTACTCTACATAATGTTTGAATGTATACATGATCTTGTCCCACCTTATCTCTTTGCTCTTGCCTCTCCCTATATCCCTTCACATTTCCCATGTCCTCAATTGCCTCAACCGCTCCCTGTGCCCAAGCCTCTGTATGCCCCTTTTTGCTTTCGTTCCTTCTCCCTCTGGCACTGAAACAGTGGAGATACTTATCGCCAAGACATCCGTTTATCCTCTTAACTACACATTGCCCAACCCAGTTTAAAGCCTTCTTCCTTTCCTACATTTCTGACATTCAACTTGTTTATTTCTCCCGTCAGGATTGTATTTCTATTTTCTCATATTATTTATGTACCAATTTTTATAATTCCCATACATTTCTTCAGCGAAAGTACTTTATAAGTACCAATAAATACAAATGCATATCCCCCACACACAAAACTCATCTTGCAAACACTTGCCGTCACATATTTCTGTTTTTATTTCCTGCACCCAAAAGAAAAGAACATACAAAAAGCACATGTGAATAGTAGGGGAATTAAAACGTACAACAAGGGTTGGGCGGTAACTGTAATTCCCCATTGTGTCCCTTTGCCCCAATGGGGTATTTTCAGCGCAATTAGCGCGCGCTAATAGCGCAGTGCTAATTACGCCTGAAAATGGGAATTCTTCTGGCGTGTTTACCCCCAGCTCTGAACTGGGGGTAAACACGCCAGACCCATGTTTGGGCTGACACTTAAACGCGGCGGTAATAGCATTACCCCCGCATTTAAGGGCCCACGCCCAACTTGTGATGAGACCAGATGAATGCATTGAAAGTAGCAATGGGTAAAATCTAATCCTGGGATCCAATTGTTTAGTGGTCATACAATTGATGAGTCATTCACCTAGTTGGTGAAGGATCACCGAGTTGATGAGGGTCATACCCGGATCGAACCCTGTTAATGGTACACCAGGTAGGCATTCATCCAGTAGCCACTACTGCTAGAGCGAGCATGTGCTTGAAAGGATGCCCACGCCACACTCTCCTCCTACTAGCATCAGGAAGGAGGGAATAGTCTGTTCTCTGTTGACTGGCATGGAGCACATAGTGATGAAATGATACGCAGTGTCTACAAGGGATGCATACGATCAAAATGGAAAACAGATTGGGGCTAAACCACCTCCAAGATCTGTAAATGATGTAGCTGATCTGGCAGATAAAAAAAAGCAATATGCATGGAACTCGCTGACAGGTACTGCACATCTAGATTTGACTTTTGACTAAAAAAGTTAAAATATTCAGAATTAATGACAGGAGGAACATTTTAGAAATGATCTGCCTAAAATAACACATATGAATGGGTACTGACCCAGTTTGCTCTTTGTTCTGGCATGAGTCTGGCATGAGTCTGAAAAGATAGAGGGAATTATTCATCCATTCTATTTCTGCACGGTATGTCTGAAACTGTTCTGCTCACAAATATATAGAGGGACATTTATGTGTCACAACCTGCAGTTTCTCAGTCTCATTATTTCATTTTTAGAATCACTTAGATGAAACTGGCAGCAGAAATGACATTAGACTAGACTATATCACTCATAACCTGTGAGAAATGAACCTATGAAACAACATTGAGTACGCAACTTTTGGGAGGCACGTCAATTATTGGCATGCACGTTTGATTATATGTACAACATCAGATTATTTTCTGAATATGTAATCCATTGTTTTTTGGCTGATTCAATTTCTACGGCTTAAAAGAGGTATTTCTGTTTTTACCAATCACGGATAAAGAAACAGTGCCTCTTGTACATGGTATCCATTAACACATTTTCAGGTGGGCCAATTATGGGTAGAGTCAGTCTATGTCCGTAATTTCTTTTAATAACTAAATATGTTTTAGGATGCTAACAATGTTGTTTGTTCTGTTTGTGGCTGCATTTGGCCGCTTTCGCTGTATCATGGAGTACAGATCTCCTTATGTTCGTGACATTTCATTGTTCACAAAAAATAGTTAACTAGAAAGTGACCAGTCTGAAGGTCAAATTATGTTTATTTAAGACTTTTTCAGATTTGAGCAATAGTATTATTTAAAATATTTCCTCTTTTCTAAGTCTTGCACTTTATCATTTATTTCCTGTTAGGAAGGTTTTCTCTTTTTAGCAAGTTTCCCTCTATATTCTATGGACCACAAACGTTTTGCTTTTCTTTTTCACCATGTCCTGACTTGTTACTGTGAAGTGAAGCTTCACTCCAGTTGGCTTTTGCTCACATGTTATGGGAAAACTGACTAGTTCAGGCTGTCAGTACTGGGAATCTATGTTTCCCATAGTCTTTTAACTTTCTTGCCTTTTTGGGTAACTTTTTAACATTGTACAATGTGTATCCCAATGCAGTGCAACAGGGATTTCATGTGACCCTATACTACACTCTTGTTTGGTTATCTGAGATGTGCCTGAGGATAAACTGGTGGCAGCAGTTACTTTTTCATACTTGTTACTGCATTTCTCTGTAGCCTTACCGTGTTTACTGCATTTTACTACTAGCAGTGGCTTGTGTCCCAATATGGCCGAGCCACAAGGTTTTTTGTTTGTTCCTTGACCATCTTGTCTCCTGCCTTTTGCCTGCTCTGCCCAGTCAGGAAAATTCTTTTATGGTCATGCATTGCCCAGGAAAAGCAATGCTTTTCGCGGGCTAGTGCATACCACATGTGTGGGGACACAGGAAGTGGGCTGGGACTGTCTGGTCCCAATCCACAGCCTGGCTCCAGTGTGTCTGGTGTGAATGCATGAGTCAGACACACAGTGGTCCATGATTGGACAACTGCTGGTGTGTATGTGTGGGGCAGTACTTGCCATTGAAGGGACAAGTATGATCACTTAACTGACTTTGGGATAAGAAGAGGTGGTATGCAGCCATTCAAGGAGATCTCAAGAGGGAAAGGAGGAGGAGCCAAGGATCCCATTGTAGCTGAAAAGACTGTGTAAGACTTGTGGACGATCCTTGAAGAGGTCCGGTGACTGAATCTTGCTGCAGTCTCGGGGGAGCCCTTTCTGGCTACTGATCTCCGAAGACCCTTGTCGGTACTTCAATCCTCTGGACTGGTGGGAACAACTGGTCCCGGTGTCTTCTGGTACCCAAGCAAGATGAAGCCCCACGAAGTGTCACTGGACCACCTTGTGGACTGACCAGCTCTAGATTATGCTACCATGATAGAAGCGCTGCCATTCTGTGTTTTGATCCAGAACTCCAGGGGTCTTCAGATTGTCCAACAAGAGGCTCACCTGAAAAATGTCATCTAGCTGCCATCAACGGTTCCTGAGATAGGAGGCTTTCTTTGACCGTGACAACTGTGATGCCTGCTGTCGCCATGCAATGGTGACTGTTCCTGAAACCAGAGTTCACTCATCTGGTTGAGTGCCCTGAAGAGTCCTGCACTGGTGTTTCTTGAATTGCTCATCGAGAAGAGGTTGCACCAAGCTCCTGTCCACGACCGGAACACTTCTTGCATCCGCCGCTCCTCGGCACCAGCAACTGAAACTGAAGACAGGAAAAATTACTTCAGGTGACCCTCCAATGACCCGCCAAGTTGGAGGAGAAACCGGAGTATGGGTGGAAAGTTGTAGTAAAACTTACCTGCCCCTATCTCCACCATTGAAAAGTTTGATTCACTTTTAAAACTTGTACTATTGTTTGGCTTTGGCAAAATATGTTGCCCTCCAAAAGCTGGGACCACCTTATTCACTATAATATGTCCTCTTCTTTGGACCCATCTTCAAATCACCAGGACCACTCTACTAATTTTCTCCCACGTCGTAAACTATTGGAATACTTTGTGAACTTTAGGCATAATACATCACACAACTTAAGGTTTGACTTAAAAAGTTAGGATTGCACTTCCTGTGGACAGTTGGTGCTTACTTTCCTTCAGAGGTGTTGGGGGGTGGGATTGTTTATTTTGGGTATCGCGCCCTTTCATTGACACCCGTTTTTAAGACTGATGTTTTTCAGCGGTTTTTTTCACAAAAAAAAGTCATCCAATTATTTTTTGGGGGTGGGAAAGCGCAAATAAAGGGTAGGGTAGGGGTCATTTTATAAACTTGAGAAAAAAGTTCCCAAATTTAGGAAACTCACGTCCCCTGCACACTTTCTAAGGCTCAATATAAGCCAAAACTTCTGAGACAAAGCCTAACCTACCTCTGGGTGGCTTATATACTTATTTCACTTAGGCCAAGTTTTTTGATGCAACATTTGACTTTTATATTCATATTCAGAAAACACAAAGTAATAACAACTAAAATGTGCTATTCTTCATTTGAGGCTTTTTATTCCTTTGGCCCAATGAGTTTCCAGATACAAATTCACTTGTTCAGATGCTTATATTACACATTTCTACAAAACATCAATTAACATAATCTAAGTTGAATGATTTTGTGCAGATCTATTTAAACGTATCATTATTGCTAATACCAGAACAAAACAGCAACTACCATCTTTTCATTCTACACTATGTGTCATGGTGCATGCCGCCAAAACCCTGAAACCCGCGAGCCCAGCCCAAATTCTGGCTTCGTTTGGGACTTCCCAGGCCCCAGCTAGGCTCACCTAGGCTCAGGCCTGGCGCCATGTTAAGTGTTAAATACATGGTCCATTTTTTTGGCTCTGAGATGCTGAGCCATTCAGTAGAGGGTGTGGCTTGGGACTACTTTACCAGAGAGACAGGATATGATGAAAGGGCCTATTTTCCTGGGACTACTTTCAAGGCTATTTAAACCGCACCTTGCAAACTGAACACGCTTTGTGTTAATCTGCACTCCTGCAGCATAACGCTCACATGTCAGTTCTTGCTTCCTTTCTGCCACGCCCGTCCAGAGTCTTCTATCCATCGGCACCTGTGAAAATAGAAGAACAAGAGTTATTCACGCATTGAAGGTCTTACCTGCAGAACATCCGACCTCGCCTTTACGCTTATCCAAGGGCCGCCGCATCTGTAGAAGATCAGAACAGAAGGTACCCTCTCGGGTAGCGACGCACCTGTCTCGGCCGTCTCCTGGAACTCCACCGAGCAGTTCTCCATTATTCTGCATTGCGCTGTATCTCGACACCGTCAGTCTGACCTTCCATCTTCTTCCTGGAAAAGTGCTGCACCTGCCAAACAGAAAAGACAAAGCAGGTTACAACAAGAAGGCTAAAATAAAGCAAACTATTAGCGCATCTCGCACAGCGCTCTACTTACCGGCAAGAATCCTGCACATCATTGTCAGGAGAGTCATCCATCATACGAAAACCGCTTTTGTGCCGCACCTGAAAGACAAAAAAACGAACATTAGATATCTTGCATGTAAGGACTTAAAGCAGCGATTTCAAGGATTTATTGGAATAGAGACTTACCTGCTTACTCCGGTCCATCCATTTCAGCAACCTTCATCGGATCAGTGAAGTAACTCGATCCTGGAACTACAGAGTAACTGTGCCCCTGCCAGAGAGTGTGCAGGACAGAGAGCTCACCCATATAATAAGCAAGGTGAGCCAGGGAAAGAGAAGGATAACACGGAAGGAGGTGAAAACCAAAACCAGCTCCACACAGTTGGCTAATATCTTGTTTCAACTTGCAGACGAACATCTCCTGAGGCAAGACAGAAGGGAAGACGCAAGCAGGCCCTCATTAAGCAGAACAACACCAGTGCAGACATCATTCTTCGCACACGAACACGCCCCCGTGGAGACCAGGTGAGCGTGACACTATGCTAGTAATTGTCATGTTGCACAGTTAAGCCATCTACGGTGAGTTTAATTTCAATCTCATAGCTCATAATGTTTTTGTAATGCTCAAATTGGTCACTTGGCACATCTGGCCATATATCATCCATAAGTATAATTGTGATCAATAATTAGCCATTTGTACAATTCCCATAATCCCATTTGAGATATAATTAGATATAGTCACCTTTACTTCAATTTCAACAAATCTTATATCAAATCTGTTTCACTTCTGGACTTAAACAAAAATTAAAACTGTAAACAATATCATATGCGGCCAAGAAAGATACAAATTTGCGCTCAAGACACAATGCATTAAGCCTCTAAATATAAAAAAAAATGGCTGACCTGGTGTGTGTAGCTTTTAAAGCTGATTTAACCTCTGTAATAATTTTAGTTTTCATCTTTCGACCCTGGGTTTCTCCTGCGTCTCCTTCACGTGCTGAGACACTAGGTCTGTGTAGTTGGAGATATATTTAAAAACAAAAAAAAACTGTTACTATTGTAATTAGAAACACTCTCTATAATTTATATTAAAAAAAAGATCCAGGGTTCACCCTGTTTCCTTCTGGTCTTGTACATGCTGTTATATGTGGTAACATTTTAAGATGCTCTGTCTGGGTAAAACGGGAAACCTTATGTGTACCATTATTTTAGTATTAGATGATGAATGTAGATAGTAAATTCATATTTACCTGAACTGTCCTCTCTTTGCGCTTATCAGCATAACCCCGGGTGTAGAGACACCGGGTTATACCGGGTTACACAAGATGGCCTCTATATGTAGGATCGACAACCCGTAATGGTGACGTCATCATGTATTAACTGGAGTGACGTAGCCTGTGTAAATAAACAAACGTCATGGTATTAGTGTTCCAATGTTAATATTTCATTTTCATGTGATTCCGATCCGTTATTCCACAAACATCTAAGGTAGTATCGCTATAGAGATTGCCCTAATCAGTATGTCTGTTAAACCTGTGGGGCTGTAGTGGAAGCAAATAAATAAACGTTAGTGCGCTCTCTATAAAAAGGGGTTGTTGGTTTTCCTGGGTGTATGTCATATCAAATGATTACTGCTATGACTAACCTGTCTCTTGTGAGTAGCCAAATGTACATGCTCATGCACAGTTTTTCTCCTCTACGTAAAAGTTTCCTAAAATCCTGAAGAATTTGTTTAGGGCAAGGGGAGGGAGGTAGGGCAAAATAGGTAGTACACCTTGTACTATCAAAAGATGGTGTCATTCATCTCTGTCGCCCCAAAAGAAATTGCCCTGTTTCAGAAATGCCTATGGGAAGTTTGAGAAACCTGAGGGTATCCTCACACCTACTCCCCCTCGATCCTCTTCTCAGGTGGCTAGGGAAAGCCCATCGCTTTTGGATCCTGATTCTGGGGGTGAAGAAGTGAGGGAGGATCACCGGGGTGGAGGGTCCTTGGGGATTGAGAGTGGGGTACACACAGGTGAGACATGGTATCCCTGATTTCCTATTGAAGATCAACCTAATCCTCCCTCAGCCTTTATAGGCTATTGTACAACCTCTCCCCTGACTTTCCAATACTTTACCTATGACAGTACCGGGACGAAGAGAGGCAAGTAGGAGTAATGAACACTAGCTCCTTTCACCACTCTAGTACTGGGACGAGGAAGATCCGTGCAAAGTACTGTGAGGTCGGGCATGTCCCTTTAACTATGGTCAGGCAAGTTCAATTCAGAGCTACCACATGCAGCCAGTTAAGTGGTTTCAGGTGTACAAATGGAGCAACAAGGCAGAAACCAAGAGGCCTCTGTGAGGGCTGAGCGGAGGCTGTTACTTTCAGCAGCAGGTCGGAACAATCTGAAGTAGAGGAGGCTTGGTAACCGTGAGAACAGTAGCAGACTGAGTAAACTGTCGTCAGCAGGGCGGCACGGGAATGAGGGTTCTTGGATGTGTAAATCCTACCCATGAGTGGCAAAGAAGCTTGTGCTCTGTGTGGTAGAGGTTGTGCAGCGTAAGCACTGAAGTGTGAAAAGGGGCCGTCTGAAACCCCGATGGGATGCCAGAAGCAGAAGCAGCTTGCTGCGAAGTTCGCTGTGCAACCCAGCCACTTCAAAGGGGCCAGTGAGTTTCTCAGAGCCCCAAAACATTGGACCACTATGCACACAAACACTGAAAAGTAACGCTGCAGTATGGTTAAAGCGATGCCCATCATTTGAACTGACACGCAAGTTGAAACTAAGTAACAGACCATTGCCCTAGCATTTACTTCACAAAGAAATTAAATAGCAAGTTGCATATGAGGATTTTCAGAACTGGGAGACCGAGTCTTTTGTATCCCTGGTCAACAAAAGCAGCATTTTGTGAATTGAGGGGCACAAGAGAGACGCTCAATATAAAAGAAGCTTATTGAATATCGAACTGAATGAAAATTCACAGGAAAGCTAAATCACACATATTGAATACCAAGTTGAGTGAAACTTTGTGGGCAAAGCGGTTCACTGATGAAAGTCAAATAGGAAAGTGCCCACTTGAAAATAACCTACAGAAAAAGGCACAAGTGTGAAAGAGTGCGACAGAGAGGTTGGAAACCGATAAGACCACTGCAAAGTGAACTATATGAATGAAGTCAGCCTGTCAAGGTCAAAGACTGATATAAAATGTGCAAGCCTGTTATGGCAAAACCAAAAGGGTGACCAGAAGAAGCCAAGACAATGTGAAGCTACACATACTGCGGTGGCTGAAGAGCCTAGGGTTCCTGTTTGCGTGACTTGTGATGGGTCGACTATGCGGTCTGACAGCTGCACCTAGAACAGGGAACCTTAAAATGTAAAAAACCAAAAACATTGTGAAATACACCAAGAAAGAACACTGTAAGTGAACTGTTGATATAATCCAGAGGAAAGGTCAAGTTGACCTGGTGTTGTGTTGAACTTCTGAAGATCAGAGGCACGTATACATTGCTACGTTGAAGTCTTGGGGAAGGGAACCCTGAGACTCAAGGAATTGCAGATGTTGTCTTGAGGACAGAGCCTGAAGACCCTTTTCTTTTTTTAACTGTGTTGCCTTGAACTTCGGGAATGGAACCCTAAGAATTGTGTTGAACTGTTTTGCTTTTTATTTTGTGGAATGAGAGCTGGATGAAGCGCAGAACTTTGTTTTTATCACTATTCCTTTGAGTACTGACATCTCTTCACATTGTTTAGCTTTAGTTGTGAGAGCAAGAATAGGGTTTGGACACATGCATACATTTAAGTTCAACTCTTTGACTCATACTATTCTCAGGAAATCCCACCTTAGCATAGGGCTAGTTAGGCATTCTACCATCCCGACATTTGATTTAATGAATCATTTTTGTTTGAACTTTGAATCTGTTGTCTGTGTCTTGCTTCATGATGCCTTCACAGAAGAAAAAGATGTTTGACACCCCATAAAACTACAGTGTGTATCAGAATTATCACTAGACATTTACTGCAAAAAATAAGTTTGACAATGACTGGGACTCTTTTATGTACAAATAAATGGGTTAAAAGCAAAAAATAAGTTTGCTCCCTATGCATAGTTAAAGTCTACAAATGGTGGGAATGCCATCCTTAAAATCCAGTTTATTGATATGCTATGATATGTTATTTATAACACGCTTAATATCCAGAGGTTTCTAAGTGCGGACCCGGGGATTGAACCTGTGTTGCTCTGTGTCGTCTTGCTTCCAAGGTGAGCACGTTGGCGCAAAGCTATCCTCCCGAGACAATTAAAAAATTAACATAAAATAAAACATTAATTGTTGGAACAGCCATGCCTACTGAATGGTGTGATTTTTGGAATTCTATCTGCTACGTGTGTGCCAAAAACTTCAAAAGGGCGATTTCAAAATATGACAAACTTCCACGGAATTGTCAATGCAAAATATGTGTTCTATTCAGCAATTATTGTTGGTATGAAAATGTTGATTTTTTTTTGCCATTGTTTTTCTCTATTTAAATTTGGTTAGATTAGATGCATGACACATTTTGTTGACCTTTAATTATTGGATGAGAACAAAGGTTACAGAGGAAAAAAACATTCTAATTTGATGCGGCAGCCCTATAATAATAATAATAATAATAATAATAATAATAATAATAATAATAATCAGGTCCAACCTGTCATTGCTGATATCAAAGAAAGGGTAAACTTATTTGCGGTCTCAGAAATACACCTTCATAAGAAAGTGGTATCATTCAGTAAATTACACATAGTGGAGGACTTTAAAGAGTCACAAAAACAGTGGATGAAGACATCAAAAAAGCTGATCTTGTGGAATTGGAAAACTCGAATTGCTCTAGATGTTGTGCAGTGGATGACAGCATCAGGCAGTTGGCATCTATGGGGAGGCGACAGTGTAATCAAGGAGTTTAATGTCTTTCTTTCTTTTTATAAGAGGCTCATTCCTGGACTATTATGACATCTGCGGGACACAATTGCTCACATGGTAAAGTATTTTTTTTTTAAACTCTTTTTATTAGTGGTCACAGAGAGTTACAAGGCACCATTGCACAGCTCATCTCACATATACAACAGGAGTAAATTATTCAATACATTTCTAAAAAACAATATTATGGCGACATGTCATCATCAGTAATCATGTTACACAAGTAGACTCTAAAAGGGCCCCAGATGTCTTTGGGTCTGCATGTCGCATGTGGGGTCGAAAGAAATTGCTCCTCTGATTCACTGACATGTGTCATTTCTTGTAGGAATTGGTTCATGCTGGGTGGCACAGCGCTTTTCCATTTCTGTAAAATACATTTTTTGGCAACAGCGCAAGAGATGTTAAACAATCTTCTAATTTTTTCAGGACGTTTGCCTATGTCGCCAAACAAGTATTTCTGGGGGGGTCATTTCAGGGGGATCCTGAGTGATTTCTTCCAACAATTTTGCCACAGCCCTCCAGAAACCCTCTACCACCGGGCACTACCAATACATATGAAAAGAACTGGCCTGAGGTGAGTTGGATTTGGGACAGGCGTCTGAGTATCTGGTGCAAATTTGCTACCCTGGCCGTTGTGTAATGTAGCCTATTTAGAATTTTGAATTGGATTAACCTCAGCCCGGAGTTAAGAGAGACCTTCTTGGTGAGCAGACAATATCTAGCCCATCTCTCCTCCTCAATGGTCACCTGCAAATCTGCTTCACATTTTTCCTTAATCTGGTTCAATGTGGGGGTGTGGGCCTGCACCGCAGCGTACAGAGTAGAGATTCCCAGGCCGTCTTTGGCTGTCACTAGTTGTACACACGGATGTGGTGTGGGCTCATCTGGAAAGAGCTGCCACCTTTCCTGAAATGCCGACCTCATATGATAATATTGGAGTGTTTTAAGTGGCCCGTTGCCCAGTGCCCTCAACAATAGGCCCAGGTCTAAAAATCTCCCATTATCAAACATATCCCCAAGCTTCATCTCAGTATTAGGGTCCCAAACTTCCTACATGCTCATGCCTTGTGTGGGGGGTATACCCGGAAAGTTCCATAAAGGTATCTCCGGGTTATAGGGTGTCTCCAGTCTCAGTCTTTTGTATATAGCTTCCCATGCCCTGACTGTGTAACTCACCGGGTTGTGTTCAAAGTGTCTTTGTAGTGTGGATCAAAAATGACTGATTGTATGTTTGTGGGGTGTGTGGTGTATTCCTCTATCTATGCGTTGGTTGTACTATACGCCTCATTGTAACAGTATTTTGCAAACTGTGCTTGGGTCACATAATAATAAAGCTCAAAATCGGGGGCCGATATACCTCCCGAAGAATAGGGTTCTGTCATTTTTTCCGACCCTATCTTCGCTTACCGTTCCATAGAACTGTCACCGCCATGGATCTGAGTTTGGCGAAGAAGGTTCTGCCAGGCCATATAGGGATGTTAACAAAAAGATAGAGCAGTTTGGGCAATATTACCATTTTAAGAATAGCGACTCTACCGGCTAGAGAAATTGAGAGCCGCCCCCACATCTGAAGCTTAGTGGTTAGAGTTTGTAAGGCGTTTTCATGGTTATTTGTATATAATGTGAGCTTATCTCTGGAGACCAGGATTCCCAGGTATCTATTATGGTGTTCCGAAAATTTGAGTCCATCTGTCACTGCAGGGCATTTGCTGGCCGGTGTGAGCGGAAATATTTCAGATTTAGCCCTATTTAAAATGTACCCAGAGTAATTTGCAAATTCCTGTATCTCTTCCATAATGGGTGGTATGTTTATCTCAGGCTTCCGAACGTATAGTAATGTGTCGTCCGCATAAAGTGAGATCAACTGGGTGGATCCTTTCATCTTAATCCCTCCATCCGCATGTCTCACTCAGACCGCAGCTGCCATTGTCTCAATGGTCAATGTGAACAGCAGGGGCGAGAACGGGCATCCCTATCTAGTCCCCATACCCAACAGGAACATCTCAGAAATAGCCCTATTAGTTAGGACACGAGCTCCGGGCTCAGTGCATAGCAGCCTTACAAATCTTACAAAGTTGTGGCCCACCGCAAATGCCTCCAGCATCGCACGGAGATAAACCCACAAGACCGAATCAAATGCTTTTTCAGCGTCAAGGGATATGGCCACCGCGCTTCTCGCAGGGTCCATTTACGCCATCACGCCAAACAGACTTCGGAGGTTCAAGGCTGTGGGTCTCATGGGGATGAACCCATTTTGATCAGGATGGACGAGGGTATCAGCAGAAGCCGATTTGCCAGAACCTTTGCAAATATTTTGGCATCGGTATTTATGAGTGACAGAGGCCTATAGGACGATACATCCTGTGGGTGACGCCTAGGCTTAGGGAGTACAGTTATTATAGCCTCTCTCATAGTTGGGGGTAGTATGTTACTCTCGAGGGCTTCCTCCCACACCTGCATCAATATCAGAATGAGTTCCTCGTGGAACTCTTTGTAGAATTAGCCCCCAACCCGTCCGACCCTGGTGCCCTGCCTGTAGCCAGTGCCTTGATTGCCTCTGTGATCTCCTCCGTAGTTACCAGTTGGTCCATTGCTAGTCGTTCTTCGTCTGGGAGTTTAGGAAGGGGCGCAAGCCTCAAGATATACCTTAATTTCTGTGAGTGTTTTCTTATCTTTATACGAATATAATTCCTTATAGAATTTAACGGATTCCCCATTAATATCTTCATCCCTGAGTAGCACCTTCCCCTGTGCCGTGTGTATACTTGTGATCTGAGTAGGTTGTTTATCATGCTTAAGTAAATTGGCAAGCGTTCTACCAGCCTTATTACCTTCCCCGTATCTACGTGTACATATAGGGGCTGCCACATATCGGACCTCCCTTATGCCCAATTTATCAAATTCCTGAAGGTGTGTGTGTGTATGTCAGCTAGTAGTTCCTTATCTTGCTTGCTTGTGTATGTTTTCTCCAATGCATCTAGTTTACTTTCAAATGCTGATAACTCGGTTCTCACAGCCTTCAGCATGCCCGCAGACTTGGACATCAACACTCCCCGTATCCAAACCTTGAAGGATTCCCACACTGTTGAGTATTTATCAGCCGATCCCACATTATTAAACAGAAACTCTGCAATTTCAATATGGAGTGTTTCTACCATCCCAGGGTCTTCCAGCATTCCACCTGGCATTCTCCACCTCCTGGCAGGACCTGGGACATTCCGGAACTGTAGTTTCAACAGCACTGGGGAGTATTCTGACAATGTACAGGGCAGGATTTCACACCCCCTCACTACAGCCACCTTGGAAGTGGAGATAAACCAATAATCAATTCTGGACTCAGAGTCGTGCACCGAGGAATAAAATGTGTATCTCCTGCCAAGCATCTACTAATATAAGTTGTGAATATGACTCAGATTTAGTACTGTCTTGCTCGGGGCTCAAACAGTTTTGAAGTCCCCCCCCCCAAAGAAAATTAGACAAATTGAGTAACACAATTATCTGATATATTTTTCCAAGTAAAAAGCAGGGTTGTCAATGTTGGGACCATATGTGTTAACCAGGAGTAGTTGTTGGCCAGCAACCTCCCCCCATACCATAACATATCTACCCAGATGACCTCCCACCTTGAACCCCAGGCCTGGATGAATAAGGGTAATAACCCCTCTAGACTGGGATGAATAGTTTGTGTGGAACCTTAGGGGACCCAACTTGGCCAGTATATGAGCATTACTCGTTCCTACTGTATGGGTTTCTTGCAGCATTAGGATTAGCATTAGGATTGGGGGATTGTGCCTGGCAATATAATTGCCGATTTTCTTAACTTTCATATGATTGTTTAATCCCCGTACATTCCACGTCAACAGTTTGATCTTCAACCCATCACAAGAACTCTGAGAGTGGATATTTGACATTGTTTAGCAGGTTTACCGTATTCCTGCCATTTGGTCGGCGCCAGTCTCAATGTAACGACGATTTTACTTTTCAAACAAGTTACCTCCATCAGCTTTCCAGCTGAAAATTGCTTTGTAGAGTGGTAACAAACCCCAACTTCGTACCACAATAAGTAAATTCCAGAGCTGAAATTCCCAGTCACCCCTTTCCCTCCCCACCACCCTCATTATCACCCCCAACTTGACTATGTGTCCCACCAAACTCATGGAAATTTCCAAGGGTAGACATGTTGCTTCACATGGTCGCCGATTAGGTCCAGCAACTCCACTTGACCAAATCGCCTGGTGCCGCTTAACCTTTAAATTATCTTGACTACAGCCCTAGGGATGTAGCAGGCCTTGCACATGGTTGCTGCAGGTCTGGGACTATTATTTTGTGCCGGTCCGCCCCCCTGGTAGGAAGGGGTATGGAGGTTTCAATGTATTGCATAGCTTCGGCTGGAGACTCAAAAAAATGCACACTTCCTGCATGTTCAATCCTCATCTTGGCCGGGAACATCAAAGCATATGGGATTTGGCGTTCTCTCAAGAGCTTCTTGACTGGCTCATAGGATCTTCTGCTTGCCTGGACCCCCGCGGAGAAGTCTGGGTAGATGTGTATGCAACTTTCTTCGTATTGGAGAGTTCCCGCCGCCCTCGCCTTTCGTAGGATTTTGTAGGAGTCATGCGATGTGCTCGCTCGACCAAAAAGTGTTTGGAGAATGCCTCCGGCCCGAACAGGGATTTGAGCAGTGCTTTGAGTTGTTTTTCCATTTGACCTTTGCCAAAGGATTCCGATACGCCCACCACATGGATGTTGTTTCTCCTTCAGTGCGACTCGAGGTCCTCGCATTTATTCTGCAGTTTTGCCATATTTGCCTTGATTTCAGTGATATCGCGGCTGTGGTATGCAATGTTGTCTTCATTAGTGCTTATCCTGTTTTCAGTTTCTTTTACACATGCACTTTCTTTCTCCACTCTAGCCTTTAAGGAACCGATGGTGGACACTATGTCATCCAACTTCATGTTGACTGCGCAAAACCCATTCTGCACTATTGTAGTTAACTTGTCCTCTTGATCACCAGACTCTATATTATGGGCCTCGTTAGCATCAGTATGGATGTCTGCAACAGTGGTCTGATTCTGGCTGCCTGTGTAAGCATCCATTGGGCCTTTCTTTTTGTTTCCCGGAGTCTTGGCGCCTTTCCCCGACTTGTGTGGTTCCCCCATAATGCTGTCGGGCTTTTTTTCTGCAGTAATTCGATATATTGCTTGCCGCACCTCTATTTGCTGTTCACTCTTGCTCCTTGTGTTATGTCACAGCCCTTGGACAGGATCAGGTTCAGGGGTCAGAAGCGTTATATGTGTTTACTCCTCGGCATACCACTTGCCAGTACTTGGTATCCGCGAGTTGACTGTGTCCCCCCACGTTGGACATTAGGATTGTCACGTTTGTGGTGCTTTATAGTGTTATTCAGGGGGTTTTTAGCCACTCCGATCTGCCAGTTGGCTTTTATAGGCTTAGAACAGGCTTAGAACAGCACCAGCAACTAGTCCCCTGCGGCGGGGTGTATATCAGTGTTTTGTCTGATTCGGGGAGCGAGTACTGCCAGTGTGTGCCCCGGTGGTCCTATGCCACATATTGTGTGCGCTTGGCGTCCTGCACCCACCACTGGTGTGTGGCCTACAAAGTGCCGTCCCAGGATGAGAGTCACCGCTAGTATTTGGAGTCCTTACGGGGCTACTCCCGGAGCAGGGACGCACTCCGAACACCCTAGAACAATGCATGCTTCGCCTGGTCCCGCTGCCCTTGCAGCGTGGACAGATTACATGTGTCGGCTCAAAGGGAGCCATCCCCAGGTCAGCGCCCATCGCCACTCTCCGATAATTGTGTGTCTCTGTGGCCCCCCCTCTGACGTATCACCATACCTCATTACTTGGCACCAGGCCGTATGCCGTTGCCTCAGAGTCTCTGCGTGGTTTAGTGTCGCGGACTCTCCACCCGTCTCGCTCCATAGTATGCAGCAGGATCAGTGGAGGGACCTCTGGAGCCCAGCAGCTAAGGACCGCCGGGGCTGGGGCCGTCTTCGGGTGTGTGCCGGTTCACCTCACTTCTCCCTCCCTGGCTGACTGCACAGATAGTCGCGTAGCACGGATCAGGATGTTGGGCCCGGGCTACAGTCTCAGGTTCCTCCCATCTGGGGCATCGCACTCAGCCGCACCTGCGGCTCTCGAGTAGCACTCCCCGGTGCTCAATGTCGGATCGTGTTTGCCGTGCGTGCCAGTTGATCTTTGCGCCGATGTAACTCCGGCGTCTCCAGTCTCCGAACCACAGGAGTTCACCAGACCCACCACGGGTAGATGGGTTGTCTGTACACATAGTTTGGGCACAGCAGGCAGTTCTGAGATGGATATTCAGGTGCAGGATTTCTCAGTGGAGCGGGAGCTCTACAATCAGGCGGCCATCACTGTCGTGCGAAACAGCGCCCCCCATCCACATGGTAAAGTATTTAATTGTGACTGTGCGTAAGTTAAGCAGTTTTTTTTCAGGTGCATGTCTTCATATTACCTTTAGTGTTGCAGGCTGGGAACCATTAGGGCGAATATACGGTGTTCCACAAGGCTCTGTACTTGGTCCTTTCCTCTTCTCACTTTACACCTCACTCTCTTCGCCCCTGTTAACTCCTCCTTTGATATCTCTCATCACTTTTACGCTGATGATACTCAACTCTTTCTCTCTTTCTCCTCCTTCACACCTGACCTCCATCTCAAACTCTCCTCCTGTCTCACAGCTATCAAGAACTGGATGTCCTCCCGCTTCCTCTCTCTTAATACTGATAAAACTGAAGTCCTTTTCTTCCCTTCTAACTCACTTCCTCCTCCCTCTCCTCCCCCATTAATCCACTTTCCTCCCTCCAACCTCCCTATCTCCTCCCATGCTCGTAATCTAGGCGTTATATTTGACTCCTCTCTCTCCTTTTCACAACACATTTCACTTACCTCTCACTCCTGCCGTTACCACCTATACAACATTCGCAAAATCCGTCCCTCCCTAACATTCCATGCGACCAAACTCCTTATCTCCTCTCTCATCTTTTCCCGACTATTCTACTGCTCCCCCTTATTCTTTGGACTTCCTGCATCCCAGGGTGACCCCCTTAAATCCATTTACCACTCTGCTGTTCGTACTCTTTGTCTCCTTACCTCCCGTGATTCCATCTCCTCCTCGCTCTCTTACCTTCGCTGGCTACCTTTCCACTTACAGTTAAAATTCTGCTTTCTCTGCCTTGTTTTCAAATCCCTACATGGTCTTGCTCCTCCCTATCTCTCCTCCCTTCTCACCTTTTACCCCCCCTCTCGCTCTCTTCGTTCTGCTGACCATTTCCTCCTCACTGTGCCTCCTTCCCCCTGTGCTTCCTCCCGGTTCCGCTCCTTCCAACTCCTTGCTCCTCTTCACTGAACTCACTCACTCTCTCAATCCGCTCTTCCACGACCCTTCCCTCATTTCGCACTTCCCTTAAATCCCTTCGCCTCCACTCTCCTCCTTGAAGACCTCCCCTGTTCTCTCTTCCTCCCCCTCTTTCCCTCTTCTAACTCCTCTCTCCCCACACCCATTTCATTCTCCCACTCTTCTATTCTTCACTTGTTCTATCCTTCTCTGTTCCCCCTCACCAATCATACTCCCTCTCCACTTCCCCTCCCCCTCAGTTAATTGCTTTTTGCACTGTTATGTTGTCGAATGATTCATTATGTAATTTTGCTCCCAATGTTTATTGTTGTTCACTGTATGAGTTGTTCCATTGTACAGTGCCTTGGTGTAAGGCGCTCTTTTAATAAACAAATCAATCAATCAATCAATCAATCAACATGCCTCTCTGGATGCCACAAAGATTGACAATTAACTTTGAATTACTCAGGACTTGTTACATTTGGATGCTGATCCTTTCTCAGGAATACCTGTGATAGAGTTGGGGGGAATATAAGATATTTTATTATAGAAGCCTGGCTGGAAGAACACACTTTTTGATCCATGGGTAAATGTACCAGTGACAGATATCACTATATGTAAACACACTAATAGAAAAAGAGAGCGTGTGCGTAACAGAGACAGTGAAAGGTAGAAGAAGGGGATGAGGGCAGAGGAATTGAATGAGGTGGAGTGGATAGATTAGATAGAGTCAGCTGCTACAATGCAGGTCAAAAGGCAATGGAATGTGAACTGAGAATGGCCAGAGAGAGTAAAGTTCAGCTGCAGTTTGTGGACCTTGATCAGGCACATGTGCTATCACTCCTAATGAGCATGACTGGGATTTCGCAGGAATCAATTTGTGGAGGAGGCCAAGATCATACAAAAAGGAGCCTGAGACTGCTAGGTGCCAGCAGTTGAGCATAATAATAGAGGGGTCAATGCAAGAAGTTGAAAAACATGTGTTTTAAAGCAGAGGGGAGGAAGAGAGAGAGGGTCAGTGGGTAGATAGGATATCTTTGTTGAACCAAAGGCCAAACCCCTGCTTTTTATAGATAGGTGAAAGGAAAGAGAGCAGGCAGCAGAGCAGTGTGTACAGCTGTGTCAGGTGTGAGGGATACAGGTGTCACTGACACCTTTAAAGGTAAACTGTGCATGGTGGGTGTGAATATGACCACTATGAAAAGATTCTTTATAGAGATATTGGGCATGTCTTTGTCCCAGAGAGGGGGAACAGGAGTAAACGGATGTAAGGGGTTGTCCTTTCTCATAAAGGATAGGAGTAGATTAGGGTGGAGTACAAAGTGAAAGTTGAGTGACTATAATGCCATTGTGGAAATGGAAGAGGATTGTGGTAGGTTGGGAAGAGGACAGATAGATGATCAGTGTGGGGAACATATGGGGAACCATGTGGAGTGTCTCCTCAACTATGTGTGGATGTTCCCCTACATTTCAGACACCAGGGGAATGATCATGACAAAAGCTACAAGCTAGGTGTCTCACAGAACAAACCTCGAGAGTTATTTCTTGTACTACAAGTGCGTTAGACAGAGGCAGACTAATCTGGACAGGGAGTTTTGCAAAAATAACATATTTTATTCTTATATACACACACCATAATTTAAAATACAAATGGAAAAATACTAATAATCAAAAAATCGTTTAGTTCACACTTAATTTGACATATCAGAAAAGTAAAAGATGAGTGGATTATCTAGGTAAAGATGAAGAGTGAGTGGTTAATAGGAGGATGCAAATATGCATACACATGATTGTTAGACAGGCAGACACAGAAGTGTGGTTCTTACCAATGTTGAAAAGGGATAGAGAAGCAGGTAGTGTGTTTTTTATTTTCCTTATCCTCCCATCTCTGGAAAACACCAGAGTTTCATCAGGGGATTCTGACTGCAGCCCCTACCTGGCCACAATAAGCGCAATCATGCAATTGCCTACCTCAGATGAAGTTCATCTGAGGTTTCACATGAGAAATGCCCAATATGCCCGCATTACCTTTTAGGACTTGCGTGCACATGTGACCCACGTCCTCTAGAAGGGAGTACCAGCGCTGATCGATTCTGTACGATACAGCGCACCATGCCATTAACACAGGGTCTGTTGTGACAGCCCCTTGTACCCACTCTACATTGTTAGAGGGCACACGTGACCGGTGTTCCGTGCTGTGTACCATCTCCATGGATATGGATACACACACAGCACTTTTAATTCTTACAATTCTTATCAATACCTCTTTGTTGAGATTTTTTACTATTTTTTTACTACTTCATCTAATCCCTGATCGAGTCCGTTTAAGACCGTGTTTTCGTTCCACACTGGCTCATTGTTTCCATGGTAACGGGTATAAACACGTTTTGTAAATTATACTACAATTATCCACACCCCAGTATGGGTCATGATAATTCTTTTTTGACTTGTACCGGTGACCGAAGTCCAGGATATTCAATTTTATATCTAGCTATAGGCGGTCACAATTTCAAAATGGCGCCCACTATATGTACCCACGGCGCTTAGCAGCGGCGTCTTTACTGCTGTCTCTTCTGTGGAAGAGTTTGCCGTGCTGGTGTCCCTGCAACACGCTGCAGCTGCACTGATCGCTCGCAGAGACGGACACTCTGCTTAATCAAGGTATGAATAGTATGCTTTCCCGCACTATTCCGAGTTATGCATCTCGTAGACCCTGCGTCGCAAGCACTTTGCCTCATCCATATTCGCATACGTTTTGCAGCTCCAAAGGTTCGCCCCATTATTGCTGTAGACACCCACGCACACATTGGTGCCATCAGTGACCACGGGACTTACTGCATTTAGGTAAGTGTGTTCCAGTTGGGTTAGACATTGTTTCATAGCATGTTCTTACTAATAGTCCACGCCAGCATATTTATTGAGCCTGAGTGTGTTGCTTTTTTGTTCCCCCAGCATTGCACCCACAGCACCGCCATGATTAGTATGCTGAACTATTCGATTGATTCGACGTCACGGCTGCCTTAAATAGGTAAGACCGTTACTGCTGTGTGTCGTTACCATTAACAAATTTAACCACAATCACACTAATAAATTCGGTAATTTGAAACCCCAATCCTTTTTCTCAATTAGGCGTTCACTGTGACCATCACCCACTCGCACCTTGGGCCTTGGGTTTACCTTCTATATTTTACACCTGTGGCCTGACATTCATCCCCACAGGTAAGAGATGTCCAAGAAGCATATGATAGACATCTAGTGATTTATTGCACACTTTTTCCTGCTATTATGCTCGAAGCCTCCCCTCATTATCCCTCATTCATTTACCAGCACCTCCTGAACATCCCGACTGCATAGTCCTCCTCTGTCCTGAAGAAGGCCCTAGGAAGACATTGGATCACATAGCCCCATGATAGGGCTGAAACACCTGGCTTAGACGCATTTCCTTTGAAACACAGTGTTAGTGTTACTAATGTTAACTGTTTCATGCCAAGATATGTATTACTTACCTCTTGTCTAATTTGTTCATTGAATCCTGACCCCTGTTGCCTCGCTTTGGCTAGCGACAGTAGCAATTTAATGTTTCTTGTAAAAAAAGTGTACAAAAAGACCCATTTGCTTTTGCTTTGTTCTGATTGTGCAAACTGTGATTGCGTGTTTTGTTGTAATTTATGATGTTCAGAAATATCTCTTAAACCATGAAAAAAGCAGATACCGAAAACTATATAAACGTAAGTTTCTATAAGTCTAGGTGTGATTCTTTACACATCACTGTGCTGAATTTTTGAATGAATAATAAGGGAGGAGGCTCTTTAATTGTTCTGTTCTCGACCCTTTCATTTGTGTTCTAGTAATTTAAGCCCTCCTGGGCAGAATAGGGTTGACCCTCCAGGAGCCTTCTTTATACTATACAACTCCTCAACTATGTGTGGATGTTCTCCTACATTTCAGACACCAGGGGAATGATCATGACAAAAGCTACAAGCTAGGTGTCTCACAGAACAAACCTCGAGAGTTATTTCTTGTACTACTAGTGCCTTAGACAGAGGCAGACTAATATCGACAGGGAGTTTCGCAAAAATAACATATTTTATTCTTATATACACACATCATAATTTAAAATACAAATGGAAAAATACTAATAATCAAAAAATCCTTCAGTTCATACTTAATTTGACATATCGAAAAAGTAAAAGATGAGTGGATTATCTAGGTAAAGATGAAGAAGGAGTGGTTAATAGGATGATGCAAATATGCATGAGCATCATTGTTGGACAGGCAGACACAGAAGTGTGGTTCTTACCAATGTTGAAGAGGGATAGAGAAGCAGGTAGTGTGTTTTTTATTTTCCTTATCCTCCCATCTCTGGAAAACACCAGAGTTTCATCAGGGGATTCTGACTGCAGCCACTATCTGGCCACAATAAGCGCAATCATGCAATTGCCTACTTCAGATGAAGTTCATCTGAGGTTTCACATGAGAAATGCCCAATATGAGTCCTATCCGTTCATATATTTACTTTGGAGGCTGAGCCTAAGATGGATCAAGGAAGTGATGCCACCGAAAGGAAGTGAAGCTACAAATAGAAAGTGACACCACATGCTATTGTCACCTGATTACATAGACAATAGGTCTCTCTGATTTTGTATCTGATGTTCATGGGATAAGGTGATTTCTTCCAAGGAGTCTCTTGTGCCTTTAGCTCCATGTTGGGCTGAATTAAGATGGCCGCAGGAAGTTATGTCAGACAGGAAGGGATATCATAGACATGTCAGTGACCGGGAGTGATGCCACAAACAGGAAAGTGAAGACCTACACAGGTAGTGATGTCACATACATGTGCCACACCTCTTCTGAAAACCTCTAAAGTTGTAGATGTAAATGAATGCTCCATTTGTAGTGCCCCATTTTTCCAAAAATGGCCACCGCTTGTGACGGTCAGCACACCTAACAACATTGGCACCATCTTGAGCTAGCTTTAAACGTTTTACAACATATTTTTGATTACACAGTAATAGCAAATATAATTTTTCTTTCTTGATCGCCCTATCTCATTTATAGTGACAACTTACACAATGGACAATCCCATGTTCCTCATTTGTTTCATGTGCTCATTTGTTTCATATGTGTATATCCATACAGGTGCCACCTTGCATGATTGGTTGAAATGTTCATTTCCAGGGCACTTCGATTGCCTCTGGCTTTCTCTATCCGCATCAGGTCAGGCTTTATGATTGAGATGTATTCTATAGTTGTACATCTCATCGCCTAATGTGGTACACGGATAGGTTATCCATATGATCTCATTATTAAGCTTGGAAGAATACAATTATCCGAGCACTGAACACATTGAATGTTCACTCTATTTGAGTGTTTGACTGAATTTTTTATTGATTCAGGTTCCAATTCTGGGTTAAGCTCATGACAAATCTATAAACATTGACTTAAAGCGGTCAGACCCCTCCTGCCAGTACACATTAGAAGCAAATAATGTATGGACTTAATGGAAAAGTCAGATCCTTTCCTGTCATCGATGGCCAAAAGAAAACAAACTGTCTAATGTTGTGCACCTGGCGTTTTGTTTTACAAAGAAGCCAAATTGGTATCTTTTTTTCAGCTGAAAAAAATAATCCTTTAAAAAACAATTAGGGCCATGTTCACAAAAAGTAACAATCCCAGCACTATTGTAAGACAGTTAGAGCACCCATACGATCATTATAACCACCCTGAATGGACCTGTTGCTGTGAAATGTCTAATAATGAACATAAAAAAAACACTTGTATCCCTGATTGAGACAGCTGTACTTCATACTACTGCTGTTCCACTTAAGGGTCAGAAATGCATTGTATAGTCATGCATTGTACATCCCCTACACCGGTTCCAAACCGTCACAAGGGAATGTGTTTTCTTTGCATCTTAATGTGCATCGCATCTGTGAATTTGGCATGCCCATAAAAATGTGCATGAACACCCATTTATTTGCACAAATGAGCAAACAGGGTGAGCAAGTGTAACTCAATGTGAACACATTCAAATGTCCTCTATGAATAGGGCACATCTTTTTTGCAGTCAAACAATCAGACATGCTGCACTGGATGGCCCAAACAAAGAGCATTGGAAACTCTGACATGTGACTGACTCTTCTTTGGCCTGACATGAAATCGTACAATTGCCCACTTCAACTTTACTAACTCTATTTACTTCAGAAGGCTGACTGTGTTGCTCATACCGTGATTCAAACCTGGGGCACTCAGTTTACACAGGGATTTCTGCAGTTGGATATTGACCTATTGAGATATCCTATTTCAGAATTACATGTTCTTTCCTATTTAGAGAGCATTCAGAGATGCACCGGATTCCATTTTCTCTTGCAAACCCCTGATCTAGATTCACCTCCAACTCTCCCTTTGCCCTTAACTCTATCCTCTTCCTGCAGCCTTTAAAGTTGTTTTTTGCATGTACTCAAATGTTCCGTCCCCTTTCCTCTATACTTATCGGAGTCCTTCCTGTTGGAACAGGGCTAGAAAACGTTTGCGTAACAAAAGCACATTTCCCTTTAATGTAGGTTTCACGTAGGCTCAACAGCGTGGGCTAGCCCTGCTGACTTCACCTACCGGACACACCCATCATTTCCTTTTTTCCACTCTGACAGGGCTGGGCGCTTCAAGGCACTTGTTTTGCCCTAACCATTTTTCTATTCATATTCTCTTTCCAGCAACACCCGTTTTTATGATGGATGTTACTGTGTTTCCATCTGCACCTCATGCCATAGGCATTTTGCGGTGGCAGACACCCAAACACCTTGCTTGGAGGGTTTAGGCTCTAACCATCAGTGGGTGACCTGTTTCTCCTGCTTCAACCTTCCACCATGGGCTCTTCATCGAAGATTTACTGGAAAAAGATTTTGCAAGCATCGCCGCCCATCGAGATTAAAGAATTTGTATCTTCACAGTTATTGAAGCAGGTAAGTTGGGCACCCCATTGCAACCGGGAAGGATGCAAGTCATGTTGCAGTTAGCAACTGCGCCAACGTAGTGTGCTCTGAGGCCATCCTGCCTTCTACTGGAGTCTGCTCCGAGGCCTTCTTGGCTGCAACTACTGTATGCACTGAGGTCCTTTTGTGGTATGTGACTGGAGTGGTCACCAAACCCATCAAGGCTGCTACTGGTGGTAACACTGAGGACCATTCTAGGTCTATTACTGGGTCTTCCAGACCTGAGGTGACAACTCAGCATCATATGGCTGCCAGGGCCAAAGATTCAGAGGGTCTTTGATCTAGAGGTTTCTCTGAGGGCTTAGCTACCGGGGTATGCCACGAGGGCCCTCAAGAGTCTCATACAAATAAGACCTCTGCATTGATCTCTGCTCTCTGCATCTTTACATTGCCTGAGATCTCAGATTATTCAAACTTACACAACCTTCTGGTGTGGCAATGTAGTTACAGAAACAACAGTTTTCTTTCAAAATAGTGGCTAAGAAGCACAGAAAACAAAATTCTTCTCCAGCATCAGTGTGCCGAGCGGCAGAGGATATTTATGAGGTAACCTCAACATATTCTATTCATGGGGTGACTTTGTTGCCTCATCAAATTCCGCTCCCTGCCTCTGTAAATGAGAGTGAATTTGTAAGGGTTCAATGGTCTTCAATGACTACTTGGTCGACTACTTACCCAGTACCATTGTCCTCTCTCAGGTTAGCAACCACATTGATACCCAGCACATGCCTCTACAGCCACTTTAACACCAACAGCCTCTACATCTTTGGCCTTGTCTGAGGATAGATTCTATGAAACATTTGAAAGAACCATGTGTTCAGACCCCATGAAGGCTTATTTTTGCAATTTAATAAAGGGAGTTATTCCTCAACCCAGCCCTACTCCAAAGCAGCCTTCTGCTCCAGCAGATATTGTGAAGAGGGTTCGTCTAGTACAGGGGTCTGCAACCTTTGGCTCTCCAGATGTTGTGGACTACAATTCCCATCAGTCCTAGCCAGCATAGCTAATGGTGAGGGATCATGGGATGTGTAGTCCAAAACATCTGGAGAGCCAAAGGTTGCAGACCCCTGGTAGTAATACAGTTTTTGTCACTCCTGTGTGTGACAAAAGTACTGTTACTAGCCGAGATACTCCCCAGGACAAAGTCCAGCTAGCTTCTGATTTGGCTAAAATTCCCCCTGCACACACTCAGGTGGACACGGAGATCGATGATGACAATGCGAGTGAAGAGGAAATCTCTTTGTCATCAAGAGCTTTCCATAAGAGAATGGTTGTGGTTCAAGACGTACTGGGTTTTTCTCTTCTGGAAAAATCGATAGGAGGGCATGGTGTGTTAGCAGGTGTTCTCTCAAACAATACATCTGAGAAAAAAGGGAATTCCTTTACAAAAAGATGTACTGGCTGAAGCCAAAAATCTTTGGAAAAAGCTCCATTATGTGCCATCTTTCAGTAAAATAACTGAATTCAGAGAGCTTTATTCAGAAACACCAAGCCTGAATGCAATTCCACGGCCTCATCTTTAGTGGTAGCCTCTGCTACAAATGTTGCAAGAAAGACCTCAGAATACATCTTTTGGGGTGCAAAGCTCTAATACTCTATCTAGAGAAGGTAAGCTGCTGGACACCTACAGCAAAAACGTTTAGCTAGTGCGTTTCTTCATTTGAGACAAGCAACTCTGATGTGCTCCTGTCAGCGGCTAACCATAGGTTATGGTTGGAAATCTCAGATTTTCAGCAATACCTTCCTCAGGAAAGAATAGCAGCATTCAAATCAGGTTTTGCTGAAGCCAAATTGATAGCTCAAGATGTACGGGAATATGCAGCTCACCACATTGATACAGCCGCTGGAGATATCAACATTGGAGTAGATCTGAGGTGATCAGCATGGGCTAGAGTTACACACATTCACAAAGATGTGCAAGACAAAATTCTTGGCCTGACTTATTCCATTCATCCAAGGTTGACAAACTGAATAAGATGAAAACTTAAGCCCTAACTGCAAAGTCTCTTACAATGCCTTTTTAAACATCCAGACAGGGCCGATCTACTTTAAAAAACAAGAGTTTTGGTGGATTTTGTGGTTACCATGAAAGCAAGGGCAGACAACCAGATAGATCTCTGTCATGATTCCTGCCTCTCATGTCCCCAGCCCTCCAAGATGTCAGGCTGGAGCCAGGCCATGATCACCTACATGGCCCTCAAGGGCCTCTCCATCCCTCCAAAGACCCACTTGGAATCAGACTTGGCGCTTGTGGCACCAGACTCACTCACTCCCATAGGATAACATTGGGGATTGGACTTGTAGTGCATTGATAGGGACAAGATGGAAGCCCCACATATTTCGGTTCCCAGTGCTGCATGTGCGGTCAAGTCTTTTGGGTGTGGTTCAGCCCAGAGACACCTGGGATACCAAGAGACTATTTAAGCCACACCCAGGCTGAGAAACATGCTTTGCGTTTTCTGCAGCGTGACACTCACCGTGTTCGGATCGGTCTCCAGTAGGCCTGCATCTTTCTTCTGCACTCAGCGCCTGCAAGAACAAGAACACTCTTAGGAACAGCCTTACCTTGCAGCGCTTCTGCCCATCATTCATTGCTCCTTCTGTTCTGCGGGCATCTTCGGCGGTATAATTCCCATCCCAGCACGCCGCTTACTAAGGAAAAGGGAAAAGAACAGAAAAAAAGGCATTAGTAAGCATTCTGCAAATCTTCGCTTATTTTTAAATACTATACGAGCTTCAAACGCTTAACTGAATCCCAGCCGCTCTGGGGGAACTCTGTCTCTGGAACTTCTCATCCATCTGCAAGAGGGAAAAGACACTCTGGTTAGCGTGGAAACATCTAGAGGCGCCGCATACCGCGCTTACCCACCGCATTTGTTCTTCATAACCGGCATCCATGCTGAAAACGTTGCGGCACCTAAAAGACACAGAAAAAGAACTCAGTTCAATGTAAATACAAAAGGCGTGCATCACGCATCGCAATCTCACTCACTTTCAGAGCTACTCATCTGAGCAGCACGCCGCCATCCCCGGACGCCGGCCATCATCTAAGGAAGGAAAGGAATGAAGTTAGAGAAATGTTCAAAAGACTCATTATACTTGCCAGAGAAGTAACTAGGCAGCAACGAGCCTGCATCAATCAACGCGCCCCTGCGCTGAAAGCAGGACGGAGAACACACTATCCAAGAAAACAAGGTGAGCTATGGATCCAAGGGAAGGGTTGGACCCCGGGGAAGAAGGGGTTTAATTAAGCACACAGAGACAATAGGGAGTTAAACTCTACCAATCCTGTGTTTCAGGCCCAGTCTCCAGTCGTATAGCCTCCAGGGAAGGGTTTGAGGTCGTAAGAGGTCTGAACAGGCTGAGTTATGTCCCCGTGGATACCAGGTGAGCGTTACAGAACGCAAAGCCTCACATCAAAATCCACCTGGGCGTCATGGAAACGTCAGAAACCAACCAGTTAGCCCACATGTTGTGGCAGCTACGTTCCGAAGTAGATGCAGCCAGGCGGGAGACCAACACCCTGAGGAGAGAGCTGATAGTAGCCAAAGAACACACTGATGATTTAAGCCAGCAACTTCTCCAGTCACAAGCAGGGCATGCACCATTCCCGGGAAGCGTGCCCTCGATGCCAGCGCCATCAGGCAATCCCGTTCAGATAACCCTTCCTGTGGCAGTTCCCTTGGCCCCACCCGAATGATTTACGGGGGATCCCAAGAGGTTTGAAAGGTTCATGAACCAGTGCCGCCTGCACTTCATTTGTAGGCCAGGGGCCTTTCCTAATGACCAATCACGGGTCGCTTTTGTGCTATCCTACCTTGACTAAAGCGGAAAGGGATAAAAGGAGACAGCAGCAGTTATGTCTGTACTGTGGAAGGTCAGCTCATTTCCTTAAAGAGTGCCCTGTGAAGCCACCGAGGAGGACGGTAGGGGCCACGGACAAGGAAGATACCATCAAGGAATCGGAAAACTCCGAAGCCCGGCAAGTGTAGGGGTCCACTTGTCGAGTGAAGAAAGTGAACTACAGACCTCCCATTTTGCACTATATGGGTTCTTGATCAATCACCAACAACCATCACAGATGCACGCAGTAAGAGCATACATAGACAGTGGAGCCGCTGGGAATTACATCGACCAGGATCTTGCGGCAAAGATGGGGCTTCCGTTACGCTCTAAATCAACCACTGACACTGGTACCACTGTCGACAGCATGGAAATAGCTTCTGGTCCAGTATCCCAATGCACTGCAGCTTTAACCCTTCTGTGCCAGGATGGACACCAAGAATCTATTGTTTTCGACCTCATTAAGGCACCACAGTTCCGGATGAATTTGGGAATGCCACGGTTGGTAGCTCACAATCCTCGAATCAATTGGCGAGCAAAAGAATTGGCCTTTCCCGAGACTTGCGCCCACACATGTTATCGCCAAGAGAAACAACCAATATACACCAGAACCTCCACGCTTGTGACTTTGGCATCGGCACCCTACCAAGTGAATACCAGGACTTTCAAGATGTCTTTCAGAAAGAACAGGCTAATACCCTGCCACCGCATAGACCATATGATTGCCAAATCGACCTGATACCCGGTGCACAAATCCCTTGTGGGTGAATTTACGCACTCACGGAACCAGAAAACCAGCACCTGAAGGCCTATCTTGACCAATACCTGGACAACGGGTTCATCCGTCCCTCGAAGTCTCCAGCAGCCAGTCCTCTATTCTTCGTACCGAAAAAGGAGGGGGACATGAGAACGTGCATCGACTATCGCGCACTGAACCAGATTACCATAAAAAATCACTACCCCCTGCCACTGATCCCTGAATTGCTTGATCAAGTCAAAGATGCACAAATCTACACGAAACTAGACCTGAGGGGGGCATATCACCTTGTTCGCGTAAAACAGGGGGACGAATGGAAAACCGCTTTTCGCACCAAATACGGCTTGTGCGAATATCAAGTAATGCCCTTTGGCCTTTGCAACGCGCCTGCTGCATTTCAATACTTCATGAACAATGTCCTACGGGAATTGATTGATGTCTGTGCTCTAGTGTACATCGACGATATCCTAGTATAGTCCGCATCAAAGCAGGACCACGTTAAAGACGTCCGATCCATATTGGAGAAACTCCGTCAACACCAGCTCTACGCCAAGCTTGAAAAGTGCTTATTCCACGTCTCCGAGGTGGAATTCCTGGGCTTTATTCTCAGCCCGAATGGAATCCAAATGGATGTACACAAGGTAGATGCTATCCTGAACTGGCCATCCCCAAATTCATTCAATGGGGTTCAAAGTATGCTGGGTTTTGCAAACTTCTACCGCCGGTTCATCCCAGGATTTTCGCAAATCGTGCATCCCATCACGTCATTACTAAGGAAAAGCAACAAAAAGTTCCAGTGGACAACAGATGCCGAGGAGGCTTTCCAGGAACTCAAAGCAAGATTCACATCTGCCCCAATCTTACGCCACCCTCGCCCTGATCTCCTATACCTGGTGGAAACGGATGCCTCAAGCATGGCTATGGGAGCCGTCCTCTCACAAAAGGACCCCGAAACAGGCCAGTTACACCCTGTTGCCTTCTGGTCACGTAAATTCACACCCCTTGAACTCAATTACGCTATCACAGACAAAGAACTCCTGGCCATTAAGTCAGCCTTTAAGGCATGGCGGCACTACCTCTTGGGCGCCAGACACACAATCACCGTAATAACTGACCACCGGAACCTCCAGTACCTAAAAACGGCAAAGGCCCAATCCTCAAGACAGCTACGTTGGGCTCTTTTTTTGCTGAATATGACTACGTGATTACATTTCGACCAGGAGTGAAAAACGGGAAGGCTGATGCCCTTTCCCGTATGGGGGTGGAAGAGCAAGGGTATCAGACCCCTGACCCAATAGCAATCATCCCGAGTGACAAACTCCCAGGAATCACAGCAACCATAACTCAGAAATAATTACATGAAGAAATCCAAAACGTGATGAGTTGGAGCAATTACAAGCGTGGAGTGCACAAGGAGAACATTACATGATAAAAGATCAGTTACCGTACTTCAGGAATCGTTTATTCTTACCAAACCAAGAACTACGAGAACAAGTCATGTCCGGTTATCATGATTCCTTGATCGAGGGCCACCCCGGAATCACTAAAACCCTAGCCAAGGTAAAATGAAATTATTGGTGGCCCACGTGGCGTAAAGACATTATCCAATTCATCCTATCGTGTGGAGTGTGTGCTCAAATCAAGTCATCCAAGCAGAAACCGGCTGGGCTATTACAACCAGTGGAAATCCCACCAGCACCCTGGCACACGTTGTCCCTCGATTTTATTACTGACTTTCCACCCAGTCAAGGGTTTAACACTATTCTTGTGGTCGTGGACCTATTTTCAAAAATGGCACATTTCATTCCTCTTAAGGGGCTCCCAAATGCTTCCACTCTGGCAAAGGTATTTCTTGAAGGCATCGTACGGCTCCATGGGTTTCCTTCAGTTTTGGTCTCAGACCAAGGTACTCAATTCGTATCTAACTTCTGGAGAAAATACTGCTCTATGGCCAGATCGACATCCGGCTATCCACCAGTCACCATCCCCAAACGGATGGTCAAACTGAGAGGACAAATCAGACGCTCGAGCAGTATCTGCGTTGCATGTTACACCAAGCTGAAGGAAGTTGGTTCGACCTATTATGGATAGCTGAATATGCTTATAATAATTCCCTACACACCAGCACTGGGCAGACACTCTTTTATACCATGTATGGCAGGCACCCACATACTTCTGAGTTGGACGTTCCTACAACCCTGGAAATGCCAGCAGTCAAAACCTTGCACACAACCATTTCTCAAACCTTTAAAAGGGCAGCTGAACACCTACTTCAAGCTAAGAATCGCCAAAACAAGTTTGCTGATCAACACCGAGCAAAGGCCCCCAACTAACAAGTGGGAGACAAAGTCTGGCTGGCATCTAAACACGTGTCCATTAAAGGAGCCTGAACTTTCCGTCCAAGATACCTGGGTCCATTAATCCTATGGCGGGAAGACTCGCTTTGCCGTCAGACATCAAACATGCAGATTCATCCTGTGTTCCACGTGCCTCTCCTTAAACCTGTTCAACCTGGGACCCGGGTAGCAACGCCACCGCAGCCAGTAGTAGTCGCCGGGAGCCAGAATTCGAAGTCAAGGACATCCTAGATTCAAAGTACGTCAGATCCAAATGATACTACTTAGTAGACTGGAAGGGCTATTGTCCACAGGACATGGGAGCCTTGTGAGTACATCCATGCACCTCGCTTGCGTAGATGATTTCATCAAAACCATCCAACCAAACCAGGACCATACAAAAGAGCCACCTTGAGAGGGGCCTTGGGGGGGAGTGCTGTCATGATTCCTGCCCCTCATGTCCCCAGCCCTCCAAGATGTCAGGCAGGAGCCAGGCCACGATCACCTACATGGCCCTCAAGGGCCTCTCCATCCCTCCAAAGACCCACTTGGATTCAGACTTGGCGCTTGTGGCACCAGACTCACTCACTCCCATAGGATAACATTGGGGATTGGACTTGTAGTGCATTGATGGGGACAAGATGGATGCCCCCACATATTTCGGTTCCCAGAACTGCATGTGCGATCTAGTCTTTTGGGTGTGGTTCAACCCAGAGACACCTGGGATACCAAGAGACTATTTAAGCCACACCCAGGCTGAGAAACATGCTTTGCGTTTTCTGCACCTGCAGCGTGACACTCACCATGTTCGGATCGGTCTCCAGTAGGCCTGCATCTTTCTTCTGCGCTCAGCTCCTGCAAGAACAAGAACACTGTTAGGAACAGCCTTACCTTGCAGCGCTTCAGCCCATCATTCATCGCTTCTTCCGTTCTGCAGGCATCTTCGGTGGTGTCATTCCTGTCCTGGCACGCCGCTTCCTAAGGAAAAGGATAAAGAACAGAAAAAAGGCATTAGTAAGCATTCTGTAAATCTTCGCTTATTTTTAAATACTGTACAATCTTTAAACGCTTACCTGAAACCCAGCCGCTCTGGGGGAACTCTCTCTCCGGAACTTCTCATCCATCTGCAAGAGGGAAAAGACACTCCAGGTTAGCATGGAAACATCTAGAGGCGCCACATACCGCACTTATCCACTGCATTTGTTCTTCATAACCGGCATCCACGCTGAAAACGTTGCGGCACCTAAAAGACACAGAAAAAGAACTCAGTTCAATGCAAATACGAAAGGGGTGCATCGTGCATCGCGCTCTCACTCACCTTCAGCGCTACTCATCTCAGCAGCACGCCGCCATCCCCGGACACCGGCCATCATCTAAGGAAGGAAAGGAACAAAGTTAGAGAACTGTTCAAAAGACTCATTATAGTTACCTGTCTGACTCATGCCAGAGAATTAACTACGCAACAACGAGCCTGCATCAATCAACGCGCCCCTGTGCTGAAAGCAGGATGGAGAGCACACTATCCAAGAAAACAAGGTGAGCTGTGGATCAAAGGGAAGGGTTGGACCCCCGGGAAGAAGGGGTTCAAGCACACAGAGACAATCGGGAGTTAAACTCTACCAATCCTGTGTTTCAGGCCCAGTCTCCAGTCGAATAGCCTCCAGGCAAGGGTTTGAGGTCGTAAGAGGTCAGAACAGGCTGAGTGATGTCCCCGTGGATACCAGGTGAGTGTTACAATCTCCAAGTTCTCAAAGTTGAAAGCAGCAGACAACTTCAAATAAGGGATATTTGTCCCCATCCAACGCTGCTTCATCAGACACGAAAAAACAATGAGGTAGTCGTCTGGATCCAATTCTCCCCAGTAGGAGGCACACTATCAGACTTCCTTCTCACCTGGTGTGCCATTTCACAGGATTAATGCACTCTATCAATAGTCTCCAGACGATACTGGTTAAGCATTCCCCCTTCCTTCTTCTTCCCCTCATCTTATTCAGCTGAGTTTGACCACTCTTTTCTGAGAGATTATCAAACTTCTAGACATCAGCGAGCGATATAGGTAGTACCTCCCCTTGAGAGAGGTCAGGGCTTTTATTATTTCCTCTTCACCATTCCAAAGAAAAAACAGACAAGCCTGCAAATGGTTTTGGATTTGTCCTCTCTAAATCTTTCCTTCCCACTAGAGAAATTCAAGATGGTCACGCCAAGTCATATTTGCACCATACTTCACCAGGGAGACTGGCTGTATGCAGTGGATCTGAGGGATGCTGATCTCCATATTCCAATGTATTCAATGCACAAGAGGTTTCTGACTTTTTCTCTCACCCAACATCATTTTCAATACTGAGTTCTCCCATTTGGACTCAATGCAGCCCCCAGAATCTTTACAAAACGAATGAGCCCTATAGCAGCTCACCTCATAGCACAGGGGATTCATATATACCCCTATTTGGATGACTGGATAGTCTGAGCGGAATCATACTAGCAGACGTCAACGGGTCTGCAGCTTTTGCTAGATTTGCGGTTCAGGTTGGGAATTCAACCTGTCCTTCGACTTTGCTTGCTTTCCCTCTGTTTTCAAAACTGCCATGGTCATCCATCTCCCTACCAGCTATGTTTCGCCCTGTGTCTCTCCTTCCACACTACTCTAAAGTGCTCAAAAGTGTTGTGTTCATCCGTCTTACCAATTTCTTAAACATCCACAACCTTCAAGACCCCCTTCAAGTAGGTTTACACTCCTATCACTCCACGGAAACTGCTCTCATGAATGTGTCCAAATTCATCTCCTCTAGTAAGCACTCAAAAATATCCTCTATTGTAACTCTCCTTGACCTGTCTGCTACCTTTGACATTGTCAATCACTTTATTCTCCTTAATACTCTCTTTTTTCTTGGGATTCAAGATCAAGACCTTGCCTGGATTGAATCCTTCCGTCACATTACCAGTTTTCTGTCTCATGGAGCAACAAAACCTCTGAACTCACTCCTCTAACTGTTGGTTTTTCACAAGGCTTTGTCTTGGTTCTGCTCCTCTTTACACTCTACACTTCTGCTCTTGCGGCACTAATCTCCTGCTTTGGGGTCTCATACCAACTCTTCACGGACGACACCCACATCTTCTCCTCTTTTCTTAAACTCTCTTCTGATCTCTCAATCAAAATGTCTAACTGTCTCTCTGCATTTAAATATTGGATGGCTTTTCATTCTCTGATGTTAAACTCTACCAAAACAGAGGTACACTTCTTCCCTGCCAAAAGCTCTTTCATCTCTTCCTCTCCCTATCCAGTCCCCACCTGACACGCTCCCCTACTCTTCTTCAGCTAGAAGCCTCAGCATCATCTATGACCCTTCTGACACTTTCTCTACTTTCATCTCAAAAACTGGAACAGCAGCTCGCCTCAACCTCCTAAATATGAGGAACATCAGGCACCTTCTTCCTTTCAACAACGCCAAGCATCTCTTAACCACTATTGTCTTCTCTAAACTGGACTGCTATGCCAGCATTCTCTTTCGTCTCCCCAACTATGTTTTTTGTTCTATCAACAAGATTATTAACTTCGCTAGCAGGACTTTCTTTGAACTCCCTCACTTCACACATACTTCCTCGTCCTGGCACCTGGCTGGATGGATGATAATACAAAACAGGGTCAGATTTAAATGTCTTCTCCTAATTCACAAATCTATCTATGGTAAGGCACTAATGTATCTTTCCTCCTCTATCCAACTCTATAAGCCTTCTTGTAATCTCTGCTCTGCCTTCTCGACAAGCCTTGTGGTTTCCTCGCCTGCCCTGTGCTTCCTCTCGCTTCCACTCTTTCTCTCTTCTTGCTCCACTTGCATGGAATTCTCTTTCCCTGGACATCCGATAAACAGTCCACACAGATTTGTTCAAAACCAAACTAAAAGCCTACTTTTTCGCCTCTGAGTTACCCTCGTAACCTCCCTCTTATCTGCCTGCTAGTTAACATGTTTTCCTCGCCTCTAACCTATCTCTGTCTTTCACGTCCTCTGCCTCCATTCTAGCACTTCATCCATCATGGTCACATCCCAGGCACAGATGGCTGTACTGCCTACCTGCACTTAAAAATGTTCAATGTTGGTAGTCCTTAATCTATGTATGTCCACTTATGTATTGTCCCCATTGACTGTTCCATTTACTCCCCTCCACAACCAGGTCAGAATGTCCTTCAAACTCACCATATCATAAGAAACTCACTGCTTCCCGTCAAACATGATTTCTTATCTATTGTAAGTACTTTTGTGATCAAAAGAGAATTGCACTCCTGTATATAAATAAAAATAAAACATTGTTAAAACATGATGGTCTGTCAACTACAACAAGATCCGCCAACAGCCTACACAATACATCACCTACATAGGTTTCAGATGGCACTCCAGTATAGGCAGAGTTGTCTCATGCAGCAGAGAATCAAGGTGTCCATTGAACACTTTCTCACTAGCAAGGTCTCCTCGGGTTGATGCTTTTGGCACCTCCTAGGCCTCGTGGCAGCATCCTCCAGAATTAAGGCAAGACCTTCTCTTGTGGAACGATGACATGAACCTCCAAAGAGGGATGCCTTGTCACTTACGGGCTCGATAGCTACACCAGGGAAGTTTCAGACTCATCCTCTGTGGTCTCATACAGAGAGCCAGTGGCATATCAATTTGCTAGAATTACTAGCGATGTTAAAAGAGCTCAAATCATTCTTACCCACAATTGAGAATTCAATGGTTCTTCTCGAAACAGACAGCATGACAGAAATGTTTTATATAAACAAGCAAGGGGAATGTGATTTGCACCTCTGTCACCTAGCCATCCCAATGTGGGAGTGGGCAGTGCACCATCATCTTGCTCTTCATGTTGTTCATTTAGTGGGAGAACTGAACATAGCGGTAGACACATTAAGTTGCCTTTCCTACTGCAAACACACATTTTTTTTTTTATTTGTTTATGACTCAATGAGTCTTTACACAACATAAGCAAACAGACCAACAAAACAGATTTATATACATTTGAATATAAAATAAGTATAAGAAAGAAAAAAAATAATAATAATAACAAAATAAATAAAATTTAAAAAAAAAATAATTTAAATAATAAATCCAGCCAAAATTGACCATTAAAATATTCCAGCCAGTAAGGTTGCTCAACAGAAGTGGCTGTCTTTCTAATTCCACTTTGCTCCCCAGTCCTTTTATTGGTACCAGATGTTCTCTAGTCAGATTGATCCAGATTTCTCATTCCACACACAATCCATCTAAACGTCAATTTTACAATGTATTAGCACCTGAATTGCAGCTGCAGCAAGCATAATGTTTGAGCCTGAGATGATTCTGTCCCATAGAAATTCTGAAATGATGTCATTTTCTTTTCGAACAAAATTTCTAAAAAGTCTAAGGCGGTATTTCCATGAACCTTCGCAGTCCATTAGCAGGTGCCTTAGTGTCTGTTTGGCCGGATTTATACAGATCGAACATAACCTTTTGGCCCTATGACCCTGATTTCGTTTTACCAGCACTTCCCCACAGCAGACTAGTTTTAGTCTCTTTATGAGAATATTTGTGCAAAGTTTCCTGTCTGGAGATTTCATCAGATATTTTGAGAGACATCCAAGATTTTTTTCTCCCCTTAGAAATGGGTTTGCAACTGGAACCTTTCTTACTTTTTCTATTGTCTCTATCCAGTCTAGAATTTCAAGTTCTTTTTTGACTTTGAGTGGATTTGAGACCAATGTTTCTATATCAAGTTCGGTTTTAGCAAATGCTTTAATTACAATGGGCCTCATTACGACCCAGGCGGTAAGTGAAAAACGATGGCGGTAAATGGTTACCGCCATCGTTTTCCGCCAGGTCCGATCATGACCCGTGACCGTTAACTACGATGCCATTAGCGGCATCGTAGTTAACGCTGCCGCTAACTGCGCTAAGGGTGCACGCACGCGACCGCCCACACCGTACTTAGCGCCATGGCGGAAAGGTACGCAAATGCCGACCCAAGCGGACATGCACCTAACGCCATCACCCAGCTCGTTAAGTACCTTACCGCCATGGTGCTAATAACGCCATCGCGAACCAACCGTAAAGGGCCATGTTAAGTGAATGCAGCTGCCACAGGTGCACAGAAACAGCACAGGTGAAGGCAATACAGACTCAGGAAGTACAAAAAGAGCACACCCCACCCCTTCCCACACCCAGTCACACTCCTCAATGATACCAATACGACTAGCAATGTTGGGGCTGGAGGACCTGATAGCAATGCATGTGCTACAACAGCAACTACAACAACAACAACAACAACAACAACAACAACAGGCAGCACAGAGGAGACGCAGGAGGAGAAGGAGGGCAAGGCAGGCCCAGCAAGCCCCACCAGCACAGCCAGTGCCACCACGCAGGCAGCCCCCAATCCCACGCATCAGAGCCAATCCATTCAACCTCACTGCTCAGCAGATCCACACCCTGTACCGTTTGGACCGGGACACCATCACCGCCATCGTAGACATGACACACAACGACATCGTCAGCATGATAGAAACTCCAACCACCATCTCCCCCCTACTGAAGGTAGTGTCTGTACTCCACTTCCTGGCCACAGGCACCTACCAGCACACAGTGGGGCACCTGCATGGCATTTCACAACCATTATTCTCACAAACACTCATCCAAGTGCTCGATGCCCTCCTCAAGCACACAGACGACCACATCTCATAACCACGGACTGGCCAGGAGATTGCAAACACCAAAGTGGGTTTCCATGCACTAGCCGGCATACCCGGTTGCATTGGTGCCATCGACTGCACCCATGTGGAATTGGTGGTTCCACGTTCCATGGAGGTACCGTACCGCAACCGGAAACAGTTCCACTCAATCAACGTGTAAATGGTCTGTGACTCCAACAAGATCATCACACATTGTTGTGCCCGATTCCCCGAATCAACCCATTATTCTATGGTCCTGAGGAACTCCACAATACCACGCTACATGGAGCGACATGCAGGGCCAAGATCCTGGCTACTCGGTGAGTCCAATGTCATGGAAGTGGGCAGGTGAATGACGTGCCGATGCATACTCCACCTGGCTGAAAGGGGGGGGGATGCATACTCCACCTGGCTGAAAGGGGGGGGGGTGCATACTCCACCTGGCTGAAAGGGGGGGGATGCATACTCCACCTGGCCAAAAGGGGGGGGATGCATACTCCACCTGGCTGAAAGGGGGGGGATGCATACTCCACCTGGCTGAAAGGGGGGGGTGCATACTCCACCTGGCTGAAAGGGGGGGGGATGCATACTCCACCTGGCTCAAAGGGGGGATGCATACTCCACCTGGCTGAAAGGGGGGGGATGCATACTCCACCTGGCTGAAAGGGGGGGGGATGCATACTCCACCTGGCTGAAAGGGGGGGGATGCATACTCCACCTGGCTGAAAGGGGGGGGATGCATACTCCACCTGGCTGAAATATGTGCGTCACACGGAATGTGCCCCTGCCCCCTGACGCAGAACTGCAACCACCTGATGATGAGGATGAGGAGGGTGCAGATGGTGCGGCACCCCATGGAGGAGGCGATGCACAGGAGGGGCGTGCAGTGCGCCAAAGTATCATCGACCACTGCTTCTAGCACACACGGCTGGTGTGTATCACATGGTGACTGCACTTGGGGCACTGTGTGGCTCTGGGACATGCACACTGTGGACTGTACACCAATAAAGCACACATACGCAATGAAAATGTCCACACAATTTTTTTTCGGAAAGAAAAAAGTGTATTCAAACTATGAAACGTCGTGACACACCCCCTCCCACCTCCCCCCTGCACACCCCAACACACCCCCCCACCTCCCCCTGCACACCCCAACACCCCCCCACCTCACCCCTGCACACCCCAACACACCCCCCCACCTCCCTCCTGCACACCCCAACGCACCCCATGTAGGTGTCAACAGATGCCTGTGACAGTGGTCACAGGCTGTTACAAGCCCCCTCTCCCGGCCCCCGAGGCACCCCTGGCTGTGGAGCGCAGGTTACGTCCGGCACATCGCACGGGGCTGCTCTGTGCAGAACTGGCAGAGGAGGATGTCCCTGCCTGCCCCCGTGCATGCACGTCCTGTAGGGTGTGGGTGTGCTCAGTGAGTGCACGACGCAAGGCGGCAAGTTCAGCACAGATGTCCCTGGACATGGCCTGCATGGCATCCCTCAGGGTGGCAGTGCTCTGCGCTACTTCGGCCCTTAGGGTCTCCGTGGCCTGTTCAATGGTTGCCCTAGCCCCCACATATTCCACGGCATGCTCAGTCAGCATCGTGGACAGTTGTTGCTGCCGTTCTGTGTTGTCCTCGAGGGACTGCTCGCCCCTGCTGGTCCATGGCCAGTGCTGGTGGTGTGATGGAGGGGCTGCTCCCTTCCTGTGGAGTGAGGCCTGGGCATGGGGTGGAAGGCCACTCCTCTACCTCTGTGTGCCCTTGTGTGTGATCCTCATGGGGGCTGGCGTCTGAGAAACAGGGGGAATGTAGTAGGTCAGTGGGGCTTCTGACCTCGTGCTCCATGTCTGAGTCTGAACATGCAGCTATTGCAGCTGTCTCACCGATGTTGCTGCTGCCCGCTGACCCGGTGCCTTCTGTGGCAGGCAATGTCGGTAGAGGTGGAGCAGCTGCTGCTGGCCTGCTGCCTACAGGGGTGCTTGCCGGTGGGACGTCCGGTATGCTCGCAGTGGGTCCTGCTTGTTGTGGGATCTGCCTCACTGCAGCTCAGGTTGAGGGTGCGGGGACGGTATTGATGGCCTTCTTGGCTCTCTTCGTCGCAGGGGTGTCCTGGTCCTCGGGGTGTGAATCTGTGCCTGTGGTGGAGCAAAGGAGGGAGGGCATTATTGATGGGTCTGCGGACTTTGGAATGACAATGATTGACATTATACTGGTCAGTAGATGAGGCCGATTTCAGGCAGGGCCATGCAGGTTGTCTCCTTTTAGTGTGGAATGTGGATGCAGGTATGCAGGTGCCAGCAGTGTATACAGGGTGGTGCTCGCATGTGGCTATGGGCAGTGTTGAAATGTGTTGCATTTACACTGTAGGGCAACCTTGTGCTACACATGAATGGACTGCAGTGACTATGGCATGTCTTGTTTGAGGCACCTACCTTCATCGCCTGATGTCGGAGCTCCCCTTTCCATCCCTCCAACGCCTTCAATGGATTCCATGCCAATCGTGGTTGCACAGATCTCCTCCCACGGTTGGAGTTTTAGTGGGGATTCCGACCCTCCACCGGTACCCATGGCAAGGTTGCGGTTTGCAGAGATGACGGCTCTGACCCGTATGCATAGGTCATCCCAGCGCTTCCTGCACTGCTGTGGGGTGCGGGGTACGGTCCCCACCGCGCTGACGCGCTCGGCCACCAGGGCCCAGATGGCCTTCTTCTTCGCTATCGCTGTCCTGGTCATTTCCGGGGAGAAAACAACAACTGCGTTGTCTTGCAGCGTCTCCGCAAGCATGCAGAGTTCCTCCCGGCTGAATCTCTCCTGGCGCTGGCAGTCACATGCCTTCTTTACAATTTTTGGCATTTTCGGGTACTTGGATGGGTGGCTGATTGTTTGGTACAGGTGTCAGGGTTGGGTCTGGTGTTGTTCGGTAGGATGGCAATGGATTGTGTTTTTAAAGATGGCCGATGTGCTGTTTCCCGTTCCGGCGCGATGACGCTATTTCCGGTTCAGCTTTTTACGGCCACCGCAAATTACGGTGGCCGCTAATTACGGTGGCCGCTAATTACGGTGGCGGAGGTGCACCTTGCTCGCTTTACGATGCCGGTAGGGGCCTTTTCCGCCATGGCGTTAATTGCATTACCGTCATGGCGTAATGCTCGTGCGCGATGGGTCGTAATGTGGCGCTCTTTACGCCATCGGCCCACGGCGTAAACGCTCATTACGCCATGGCGGTAATGACGGAAGATTACCACCTGGGTCGTAATGAGGCCCAATTCCCCTTAGGGTTGAGAGGATGTCTGATTTGCAGCTTACCATATGTTTTCTCATATCACTGTACAAGCTGGTTTCTTTTCCTATGATTATGTCTCTGTAAAGGGTCATTAGTTTCAAGTTTGCCATACATCTTAAGGACTTAAGTCCTAGTTCAAATCTCAGGCTGCTGGTGGATGTACAGTTCGGCAGACCTAGAGTTTTTTTCCATAATCGCCCCTCAAAGTGCTCCCAATTTGCAGACCATAAATTTGGTTTTGCTTCCAAACCGTATAATATTACTGGAACTACTTTGGTTAAATAGTACCTCACTAGTGGTATGATGGAAAATTTGCAAAGCTTGTAGTTTAATTTGATCATCTGTGATGCTACTTGTGTTACCTTGGCCATTACCTCTCCCTCTACCTTGTATATAGCAGGATTGGCATGTATATTGTAGCCTAGATATTTTACTCTTTCTACTACTTTAACTTGCTCTCCACCTAGTTTCCAGCTGATGGATTTCACTTTTTTCTGCGGGTGTTTAAAGATGAGAATGTTTGTTTTAGCTGAGTTGATTGAGAGTCCATTGATCTTAGCATACTCATTCATTCTTGTTAGCAATCACTGAAGTCCTATTGGTGTTCTGTCTAAAAGTAGAATGTCATCAGCATAGGCCAACCAACAGATTTTCCTCCCGTTCAAAACGGGGCTGGCCAATGCTGATGATTCAATAAAGGGTCCTATATCTGATAAGAAGAGATTGAAAAAGAGCGGTGCTCCCAGACAGCCCTGTCTTACTCCTCTATTTACCTCTATGAGTTCAGACAAATGGCCTATTTCATCTAAGCGAACTCTGAGATTGGTATTTTTGTGCAGTTCCACCAATATGGATAACAGTGTTTCTGGTATGCCCCAACTTCGCAGTTTTTGCCATAATAAAACTCTTTCAACTTGGTCAAACGCTTTTGACAGGTCAATCCATGCTCCATATAAAGGGGGAGAGTTGTCTTTTTTTGTCTGTTCATTTAACAGGTTTAGGGTCAGACAATTTATTGTAGTCGACATTCCTTTTCTAAAACCTGTTTGATAGCGTGAGAGTATTTTATGTTCTTCTACCCAATGTAGGATATGGTTTAAGAGGAGCTTCATGAAAATTTTGCTCTCTATGTCGAGCAGGGCTATTGGTCTATAATTGGCCGCTGCTCGACGATCTCCATTTTTGAATAGTGGTATTATCAGCCCTGTCTTCCAAGAGATCGGAACTGTTCCCTTCCTCAGAATTTCTCTGAAAAGACGTCACAATAATTGTGACCATAGTTCTGGTTCATTCTTGAGTGTTTGATAAGTTAGGCCACTCAGGCCTGCTGCTTTAGAGGTTGAAGCATTGGTTATGATCTCCTGAATTTCTTTTGTCTCAAAATCTAGTTTCCAGGGTATTTCTTGGTTTAGCAGAAATTGTTGGGGGTTTTGGCTTCTAAACGTTTCTGTCAGGTGTTTCACCCAACCCTCTTCTGGAACCAGATTACATAAAGAGTTGCCTGTTCCCCCTTCTAGATGACTAATCGTTGCCCAAAAGTTTTTTGTACTGTATTCTGTTAGGGTTTTTAGGACATGCTCCCCATCTTTTTGCATTCAGGCTTCTTTCTGCAGGTATGACCAAGATTTATAGTTGGTTTTCTCTTTTTTTAGTTCTATTTTATATGACTCATCCGAAAGTCCCAAGGCTCTAATTTTTCTTATGGCTTTCCTATGTTCTCTTTTTTTCTTTTGAGTTATTTCATCGAATGCGTGCAAACACAAATGGGAGTTAAGGGAATCTGTTTTAGAGGAGATCTTCATGACCAGCTGTCTGCTTCGCGTAAACCTTTTTGTGAAGTCACACAACCACAAGTGTTTACAGCTTGCATCCCTTCAGGGACAGGATCTGTCAAGATTTCTGCTGACCTTCACTAACATTGTATGGTTCTTAAAGGTGATTTGGGAACTTTTGAGCTGAAAGAAAAACTCCATGGGAACCCACAGACCTACCAGAATCTTACTCAGAGACTGCGGATCACATTTAAAGATGTTTCTCCTGTTTATTTGTTATGCACATATGGCTGGATGACATTTATTGATCCACATATAAATAAAGCATGGTAAGTGTTAGGGAGATTTTAGCACAACCCTCTGGTGAGGGCTGTAAAACCATCTCACCTATTGACAAGTCAGGAATCTCAACCAACAGTTGAAAAAACTCTCCCAGGATAACAATGGTAGAGCACTCGGGCTTCACCTCAAGGGAGGTAGTACACTGGCTGAAGTACAGTTACTCCTAATAGTTACCTCCAGAGAATGCACTACACTGGCAGAGTGATAATAATTCATTATTATACCATTTCACAACAGGAATATATGAGGTCAAATACATAGAGTTAAACATAACACATAGTAACACAGGGCATGTGTAAAAACTGTAAAAGGGCCATAGTAGACCCTAGCCACTCCTAAGCTAAATGTCCATCACGTGATGGTAGGCGTATTACATTTCATGGAGCCCTACACAACAGTAACTGTTGACAATTACAGAATAATGATCAGGTCCCAAAATGCCAACACATGAAGAGGCACACTAATTTCCCACACATCCAGTACATAGCTTCATTAATGATACACAAGTGCATTATATACTACGTATGTCTCCTATATGGAGAAATAGGAGTTAACCTTTTGTGAACATGCTCAGAGGGCCAGATCAGGCTTATAATACCATATAGACGTACATAGTGAGGGCCTTATGGTCTCAATATACTGCTAGAAATTAGATTCAAAAGTAGCCAGCTGTTATACAAAGTAACTTAGTACATTCAGGAGGTAGTCGTGTAATGCAGTGCATGATTTAATAATACACACAAAATGAGCATTAAAACCTACAATCCCACTATTTTGGTATAAAATTCCAGTAACCGTAGGGTGGTCCAGGAAACATGTCAGTGTTCAAGCAAGTACCTTCCACCGTCACTTTAAAGGAGTTTGCAAAGTTGATAAAAATTCCAGATATGAAGTAAAGTGACACATCCAATAAGTAGAACAGCAGTTAAAGGATAATGCCAGATTAGTCTATGTTCCACCGCTCAAGTATGGAGAAAAGAGCAGCCAACCCGGAGGATTTCAGAGGAAAACCCCACAACAAGTTCCAGGTTTGAGAAATAGAAGACCAAGTAAGGAATCATGTAGGTCAATGGTGACCCATAGTAGAGAGGACCTGCAGAAAGCAACCAACGCAGGACCCAGGCGACTCCTGATTGGAAATCTGGAAAAAAAATCACCCTCTTGTCCAGGATCCAGAGGTAAGCACTCAAAGTGCCAGATTTGGAGACTTTGGCTCTGGAATGATAAACACAGTAATCACAATAATACTTGCACATGACAAGTTATAGGGTCCGTTACTCAGGAACTTGCACGCTGGACCAAAATAAACCAGATGACCAAATAGAACAATAGTCAGCCTTCCTAGGAGGGTGACTGACAAGTCGGGACCTGAAGCAATGATGAGGAGGGAAGCAGGAAAGTGAAACTGACCAAGCAGAAGTGGATGGCTCAAAAAGCAAGATAGAGCATCCAGCTAGCATATAATGGGATCACAATGGGGGCACTAGTGGAAGTGATTCAGATGGCCCAGGCAAAGAACAGAGGTATGTAAGTGGTGTCCCATTGAAGGATTACTATCTGGCAAGGGTGCAAAGCCCTGGCTTATTAGATTTACATTAACAAATAGAATGATGAGGGAAATTCCTTCTCAAAAAGGGTTAATCTGCCAACCAGATTCCCCCTTTCCCAACAACTACATGCCAAAAGCATAGTGTACTCATGCCCTGCTGAATCAGTCGTCTGATCTTTGGCACGAGATGCCCACTTGACAGCCACAGAGACAGCCAAGTCACTGCAGCACAGAGGCGACATTTACGATATTCCCCACTCTACCTAAAACTACGATGATCATAAATCGCCCATGCTGGTGGCACCGTAAACTCTAAATAAAAGCTATGCATACATGTAGGCATAGGTGCTACTTATGATCACAACTGCCACATTCCAATTGATATCGCACATGTGTCAGCTCCTGGGAGCCAGGTCCACTATGGAAGGTGGTGTGTATTCCAGTCAACCGGGTGGTGCCCATCACATGGTAGGATGAGAATCTGGAAGGCAGGTCCTCCTATTTGATCTCTGTGTGAGGGCCTGGGCCCGGGCATCAAGAGAGCACACCCATTCAAAATGAGTAGCCTTACACCATTGTGTTGTATCACTACAGTTATTTGTTCTCAGTAAGGAGGGAAAAGGTAGGGTGGGATTATAATAGGCAGATGGGCTCTGGTCAATGAGAGAAGGTTTTCACCATCTCGATTCTCACTGTGCCTCTCTCTTTCTTGTCCCCTCCACTTCCTCTGGAGCAAATCACTTTCGTTGTGACATCACCAGGACAAAGTCCATTCCGTCCAGGAGCAGTGATTGGACCACTAAGGTAGGATAGCTTTAGTCCAATCACCTGATGACTTTTACCCTTAAAAGAAGTGGTCGTACAACACTTCAGCAGATTTGCTCAGTTCCTCTCAGATCCTTTAAGGCTACAGATTTGTTCTGAAGATTGCACTCTCCAAAGCCCTCAGCCTGAGGTGAAGAAGGAATCATCCAAGACAGACACAAGATCTGTTCCCTACCGCTCCCAGGTGTGACAAACTCAAGGGTGTTCTCATGGATAGGCCCTGAGGTTCTTTTTTTCAGGTGGCCAGGGCACAGCCATCGCCATTGGAACCAGACCCTTGGGGTGGACCAGTGCGGGAGGATCACCTAGAGAGGTGGTCCTTGGGGACTGTGGGAGGAATGCCCTCGGAAGAGCCATAGTATTCCCCCCTTTTTCGACACCCCCTAGGTCTACATGTTAAACCAAGTCCCATGCTACCCCAGCATATTTCCCTAAAGGAAAGAAGGCGAGAGCCTCATGGGTAACCAGAACCCCTGTACTCGCAGCCCTACATCCACCTTCCACAATCCGACAATACCCTACTCAATTTTCCTATGATGAACAGAAAACACCACAACTTCCCACCCCCCTTTTTTGTACAAACACAGAGACGAAGAAGAGGGGGATTGAGAGGATTAAGATCACTTAGAAGAAACACACTCAGATATAGAGAACATACTCTTCCCTTTTAACAATGGACTGCCCCCTTATCAAGGACAGGCAAGGTCAGACCATTGTCTACAACCCTTCACACCTGATTCTAGTTGACTCTCTCAAGACGTATAAAAGGTGGAATGAACAGTCACACTCTGAGCATGCCGGGGATGCTGGAGGGTGCAGAGAAGCCAGAAGGAGACCAAGTGAGCTGGAGAGAACCTGGAAGGCCTGGAGGAGGAAGAACTGCTCAGATACTGGGCCTGTGAGTGCAGGGGAGGCTGCAGTGTGGAGTGGGAGCTGTGCCTCCAGGGAGCCAAACCAGGTGCAGCTGGGGTTTCCGGGTGGTACCCACATCAGAGCTCCTCTCCTGGGCTAAACAGGAGAGCCTAGGCCTTTGAGGGGCAGGTGGTAGGACCCTGTCATCAGTCAATCAAACAACCCCTTATACTCCTGTTGCTCCCAAACGGCGAGAATGCCATTTGTGGGGAGCTGATGGAGTAAGAGCACAATACAACAAGGTGCATTCTGGGACTGGAAGTCCAAAAGCTTTTCTTTATGAAAACTTAGAGGGGTCTGAGTCTTTCTGAGGGAAACCTTTGTGTGAATATTAAGGAGGGGTCTGAGAACCCTAATAGCTTGTGAATTTTAAAAACCTGAAGAACAGAAGGCACATTTGTTTAGCTAGTTTGTTACTCGAGGCATTCTGCGACTAAGAGACTTTTGAAGGGAAATAGACTTTGGCGCAGAAGACCTGGATATTGGCATCCTGAATCGCATCCTTGTGCTGGAGAAGCCAGAGTATGTGCTAAGCTCGAGTGTGCCACATTGCCCTGTGCTGAAAACATAGGGAAGGGAAGCTATTTATCCAGATGTCCTGAAATATTGTTTCTTGAACACTTTTTATTTTACATACATCATTTTCCCACACCATTTGTATTTAGAAGTATGGACTGGCAATAGGTTTATTAGTATAGGCCCTTTTTGTTTTGGCAAGACTCCACTAAGATTGTGTTATTGATACTTTGATGGTCATAGCTTGCTCACATACTTAGATTTAGGGTAAGAGAGGCGTTCATCCAATCCATTGATGTTCAATAAACACCCTCGAACCGTGCCTCATTTGTGTCACTATTGCCACCATGAGTTCCTTACACAGGGCACATTGGGAGTAACCACTGCTGTGGATCAGGACCTACCACTCTGCACAAGAATCTCCTAAACTGGGAGAGCAGACCCTAAATGGAACATCCTATCCTCGAGTCACCCTGAAAATGCCTCACAGCAACCAGAGGACCAGACCAGCCGAAGCTCATTGCTCACTGTACCGAACTGGTTGCTCCATATTCACTGCACCTGGAACAAGAGAGAAGTTGCCGGAACTGGTTGGCGCGCTCCTTGAACACATCAAACATTTTACTCCTACTGACCCTTGTACTCCTGCAAACCATCATCCAGTTCGTCACAGTCCCTCCAGCCTTCTGGATGATGGAGGATTCCCACCATGCGGTGCTAGGTCCAGAAAGATAACACAGAATATGGCATAATACAATCTCCAAATCAGTCCCAGCACGGGACATCCAGCTCATACAATGTAGAAGACAAGGAACATTCAGGAATGATGTTCATCAGTCAAAATGGGAAACTGGAGCAAGAGAGAAAGGGAGCAGGGCTCAGCCAGTATGGTCAACCCTGCTCCTAAAATACAGCATCCCAGCTTTTTGGCAACACACTTACAGCAATGCAGATAGATAAACCAGCAGAATCCTGTTAGGCTATGGGAATGCCTATCCCCTAGATATTAGCATTCACTCTGGGGCTGGCCTAACCCAGCGTCAATCAAACCAAAGGCAGACACACAAAGGCTTGCTGACTGTGCAAGGACACTGAAAGGGAGAGATGCAGGCTGGCTTTCAGCATTTATATGTGGCCTAATAAAAAATGGAGTCAGTAACTAAACAAAATGGAGTCTCATGGCTCGTATGCCATGCACGGTTATATATGACATTCAATGGGTACCTCACACCTTAGCCAGAGGCGTGTTGTCAACCGCAGAATGAGCATATTGTGTGCATTCAATAGGAATGAAGGGGGGCCTAGGAGACTCTTCTTCCCTTACAGCAGTCAGACAGACACATCCTTAAAAACTTCAAATACCCAGCTTGACACACACACAGTTTGTGTATTGGCCTGGCTAATTTAGCCTTTCGTGATTTCAATGTTATAATAATAAAATACACACCGTGTATATTAAATGCCAGATAAAACAGTTAAAAAGTTACAAATAATAAAACGCATACCATATATGTTCAGTGGAAAATGAAACTATTACAACCACTGCGTTATGATAGAGTATAAACTTTCATATATAAGCAAAATGTACCTAATTTCACTCAATGCTTTATGGTAAAAAACCTGATCTGTTTTTAAATGATGTACAAAAAAGTATCATTGTGATCAAATGATGCCCTTGACTCTCTACAGACCATCCAGATATGACTACTCATATAGGTTGTGTCGGTATCGCCCCCAGGGCAGAGTTGTATGTTGAAAGTGTACATAATCACCCTCACTTGCACCCCTGGGACAAACTAAAAACCTGTGGTCATTGTACATAAAGAGAATCTCTGACGCCAAGCCCGTAGTTGAAACCAGACACTGTCTTGATGATATCACAATCAAAGTCACCCAGGACATAGCTGAATTCCCATTCTCTGAGAGACCGTCCTTCAATAAATGAGGTTTGATACTTCTTGACCTTAAAGAGTCATATGCTGGCCATTTGAAGAGGAAATGTTGAACATTTTCATCCTTCTTGCACGTATTGCACTTTGTGCTAAGAGCGCTACTCCATTTCTTCACCAGAGAAAGAGTATCTGCTCTGGCCAGTTCAAAGAGACATCAGACTTGAGGATTGGACACATTCAAAAGATAGGGCTAATGTGCTGCCACTGTAAAAAAAATGCAGCCCAACCTAATTGGGCAAGATGCACCAGCTCCTATTCTTTGGTCCTTCTTGTTCTTATTAATTGGGTGTTTTTTAACCTGTTCATCATTGACCTGTATCAGTAGGATACGACGGGCCCAAAATATGTCTTAAAACCAGTGTCTTAAGGTGTTTTACCATCTGCTTCTTGCAGATGGACACAACATCTTGGGCAAAATGTTCTTACCAGGCCCAGTCTGCAAGCTCATTATTCTGGGATGTGGCTCTTTTTACTGCTTACCTGGCTGATGAGTCCATCGCCATCCTTGGTTGGCTGTGAAAACCCATGTCAGCGAGCATGGCAGTGTCCAGAAAGCTTTTGGGAAGATATAAGAGCTGTTTCCACAATTGGCACTCACATATGCCAACTCTGGTAACATGTCATTAATAACCAAATAGAATAATACCAAGGCAAGCAAACAACCCTCTTTTACTCCTCTAACTTGGTACTTTTTTGGTTGGTTGACCATTTAAGTCAAACTTTTTCTGCACAGAGGTATAGTGACCCGATAATATCAAGCAACAAACTGTTTAAACCATAGCCTTTCGCTGACCTGCGTATCAAAAGCCTATAAGAAGTTGAGAACGTCTACATACAATAGCATCCTCTCAGCCAAAGCATATTTAATAGACAGGTGCCAAACACAAACACCTGGTCCATAGTTGAAAGCCTTGGTCTAAAACCATCATGTGTATAGTCCAGAATGGAGTTTGCTTCTTTCTAACTGTTCAGCAATGATCGGATTATGTGGCAAAAGATTTAATAATCAATGGGCTTCATTATGACCCGGCTGGTAATTCCATTTACCGGTACGTTTCCATTTACCGGCAGAGTGCAAATTTGCTGGTTGGGTGGCCTGATTTACCTCCAGCTAAGAAGAACTGGAGGTAAGTCAGGCTCCCCACCTGCAAAAAAAAGCTGGTATTACTGACATATGGTATAGGGATTTACATACTGTTGGTGGCACCGGTAATCTGCCTGTGATTCCGGCAGATCAGGTGCCGGTAACAGTATTACTGTTTGGTGGTATCCCACAGAATCTACCGGCAGGATACTACCAAACCTATAATGAGGGCTAATGTCCATGATGCTGGTTGGCCTATACTGATTGAATTAGAGCATGATGTGGCATAAACCCCAATTCTCACAAAACATGGGAAACTACTTAAAGCAGCTGAACCCACATTCATGTACATGCTTAAAAACTTCACCCGAAATCATGTTCGTTCCACAGGCCTTATCACAAGCTAGGTGATAGATAGCTTTACACATTTTGCCTTCCAAAAAAAAAATGGTTTCATCATGTCCCTCTGCTCTCTCTCTATGATCTCCAAACTCCATTACGGGTCTTCATAATGTGGATGATGCATCTGTCCATCTGGTCCCATGGTTTTCTACGTGTACTGGCTGTGCCACTGAGGTGCTAAAGCCATCCTCTGTAATTGCCTCAGAAATCAATGAGGTGTCAGAGAGCCACTCCTCCTCAGATATGCTACCGTCAACTCAGGATTTATGCTGCCCAATGCCCTGCTCCACTGCCCTCCAGAAGGATTTAGAATCTTTATCATTAGCACATTTTCTTAAGTTCGAGATTTTCTATTTTTGTGCGAGCATGGTCTAGTAGTTTTCCCTAACCATAGGTACCTTTTACTCTCCACCTCCTTGTCTCAGGTCTTCTTTTAGTGTACTTTTTAAAACCGCACCTTCATTGTCAAATCAGTCCTTTGCAATTGCTTCAGGCAATGGTTTATGGGCTTGTGTTTCTTTTGTAACGAGTGGAAAAAGGCAGGTCATCATGTGTTTGTACATTTCTCTCACCCCCGCGCCATTTGCTCAGTCAGGTTCTGGGGAAGGCACACACAGGACCAGTAATGCCTGAAGTTCCCCATTTGTTGATGTCTGATCAAGCCAGAAGGAGGTGTAATCTGCGAGCTTCGATTCCCACCTAGCTCTCACTGCGTTGGACAGATCAAGGGGAAGCATGTGATCAATAGGTGGACTGCCCACTGATCTTAAGTTAAACACAAAGATTTGTGGTCGCTTTCTACCCTAGCATAAATAGCAAAATTATCATATCAGCACCACCTTTCCACAGGAAACAAAATATAGTCAATCATTGAATTTGTCCCTCTTGCTTCATCTGTCAATGGCACTGTGTATTTTGAAACTAAATTACTTTGTGCTGCGACAAGATCGAAGTCTCAACAGAAATGTATCAGTTTATGACCTTTGGAGTCAGTGTTGTCTGGGGGTATGCCTTAGGATTGGGATGTCGAATGCATTTAATGTCTCTTGTTGCCGGTCACTAACCCATCCCCAAGCTCCCATTTTCTCATTCCATTCACTGCACACAATGAGATCCAGGTTACCATTTGTGGATTGAATGGCCTCTTCCCCCAATGTGACCAACAAGGAGGAAAAACCATTAATACATTTGCAGTAAGAACCAAGTCTACAACCATTGCATGTTTGGTCCTGACATGAACTTCGATGCCATGCCCAAATGCCCCTGTTCTACAAGACATCTGTAGATCCTTACATGTCCTTCCCCGTGTGTCCTTTTCGGTCCCTTTGTAGAAGTTAAGATAACTGCTAATGTTCCAGATGTTCAGAACATGATATCAAAACCTAAAATAAAGGCTTTGAAGTGTGGGTCACCAAGTTTCTGGGGATGCCAGAGACATTCCACAACAAAAGTTTGATATCCAACCCGGTCTTATTGCTTGCTTCATCTGTGGGCTTACAACTCATGATCGGTGGTCCCTCACTGGATAGACACTTTTTTAAAGCTAAATTCGAATAGTACAGGTGGAAATCATTCAGTCAGGGTTCACTGTTCTTGTGTAGACCGTAATTGAAATCTGCTAAAAGCGAACAATGATTGTGCGACTCCTGTTTTGCTGGTAGCATGTTAAATGAAACTTCATGCCTTTTTGTGTGGGTTGAGACTCAGAGTGAATCCATGTTTTCAAAACAGCAATTCTATACGTGCATAATGGTTTGCCCAATCTAATGGGTGACACAAAACAAAATGGGTTAAAGTAGGATTAAAAAAAAAAGTTTTTTGGTACCCCAGTGGCGACTATACAATTATTTCAGGGGCAGTCAACATTTTCATTGATGCAACCACTCTGTCACTCTGCAGTTGCTCTCAATAGTTGTATTTTCCAAGACTCACAGAATGCTTCATCTCTTATTATAGCTTCAAGGGTCACTTAAGTTATTTAAGTGTTCCCATCAAGTTCTAAAGGAGAGGGTGTTTTTCTTTTTGTTTTTAGCAAGGCATTGTGTCTGTTATCTGGAATATATTCAATTTTTGTACTGCGCACACATGACCGAAGGCCTCAGGGCGCACATGAAACTAGACAAGACGTACTAACGAGCAGAAAAGGCAATCAAGTTCAGACCAATGATGCAGAGAGCAGAGAGAACTAATCAGGACTGAGATTGAAGAGATGAGTCTTGATGGCTTTTTTAAAGGAGGCATAGTTGTTAGTAAGGTGTATGGAAGCAGGAAGAGAGTTCCAAAGAAGTGGAGCTTGGACTTCGAAGCATGTGCCACCAAAACAAACCAATTTGAATCTTGGCTGAGCCAGTGTAGGTACAACAGATGAACGAAGATTTCTAGTGGGCGTCTTGCTCTTAGTACGATCTGATATATTTACTGGACATGAAAAGGATAGGCACTTGTGAGCTAGGGTAACAATTTTGTGTGAGATTCTATGCCTAACAGGGACCCAATGTAGAGTTTTCCTAAATGTAGAGGTGTGTGTACGACGAGTAAGCTCGAATATGGTATGTACAGCATTGCTTTGTGTAACTTGAAGGGCATTAATATTCAGAGCGGTGGTGCCGGCCAACAGGCTATTGCGGTAGTCAAATAACTAAACAAAAGAGTGTACCCTTACTAATTCTGTTTGAAACCACAGAGATTTAGGGTGGACAGATTCTTTAGTCTCTAGAGCTGTCCACTAGTATATTTACAAACTAATTAGGTTTCTTTATTGTTGAAATCCTACGGATGAATCAGCCGCTAAGTGCAGATTACCACCCACTTAATGAAGGTACAAGGTGATTCTAAAACATATATTTGTTTTGTTAATACTTGAAAATAAGTAAAGAATAAATAACTAAGCAGGAAAATAGCTGTAGATCAACAGATATTTGTGAAAAGGTGCAATCATATATTTTCAACAGTTAGCATGACAAAAAATAAACATAGTGCATATAGTTGGGTACAACTTACAATAATGTACAAAAATACAAAATATTTTTTTAGAAAACACATATAACAAAAACAAAAAAACAATGCTTGTTAGTTAAGTCAATATCAAAGCAGTATTCTTGGAGAGGGTCTCAAATGCATGTAGAAAGTTCACTAAGTCCATTGCATCATTGGTCCCAGGAACATGAGAAATGTTAGTTAGACAAAAAATATCAAAGGACAGGGGTACAGGTGTTCAGGTATTCCCTGTGTTCTTCACGTTTCGGCGGTGATGTGCTGTAGTAGGTCTGCCTTCATCAGGGCTCCTAATCAGGGACCCTGCCAATGCTTCAGATCCCAAGTGCTCAGATTCAACCCATGCAGGATGGTGCCAGACACCAGGACCAATCGTGTAGATAACAGGACAATGCGAAGATTCGCAGTCAGGTTCACAAGAGGGTGTTTCTTTATAGGTCTGGACGCAATGTCATCAGGCCGTGGGCATCAAATATTAGCTGTTAGCCGGTGTTGATATAGGTCGTTGGAGTTGACTCCGCCGAACATGGAGTGTGTCCGCAGCGCTAGTCCGGTGGTTAGAACTGTCTCTGCACAGGCTACTACCCTAGCGGTAGTCGAGCCTGGAGTTGATTAACGCCGTGGACAGCAAGGCGCCATTTTCTATGAACTCCTTCAAATTGTTCCACACTTTATCAGCGATAACGATCCAAAAGTGTTACCTTCCACTTCAGAAACTTTCTACATGTTCTCCTCATAGAATCTTCTCTTTTCTATCACCGTCTAAAACCAGTATATCTTGTCCCCCTCCACATATTATTGCAGTACGCCCATTTCATCTTCCATCAATATTCTTAGGTATAAAAACACCTTCATTTCTGAGTTCCAGCACATTCAAAAGGATAGACTTCCACAGGACAGATTACAGAAAATGTGCACTGGTGCGAGAATGGACCAAATACATGTTTGCACCATTTTTGCTGTTTGTGAACTATGACAAACGTGTTTAAACCCAATCCATGTCACATAAAGATCTTCAATCTGGGGCAAAAATAAAGATTTGCTGCCTGACATGAAAAGAGCATATTTGTCATCAAGTAAAGTCCAGTCTTTTACTCTGGAAATGTAGAGCAATATTTGTTGTTCCTTATTGCCTGAACAGAAACAGAAAAACATGAAGAATCTGCAGGCATGCTCAGTTTTCTTGCATTGGTTCAAAGTGGCATGTAAAACCATCCTAGCTGTACTCGGAGCAAGCCCTTTTTCATATAGTCCCTAACATGCTGGGTAGAGAAATGCGCAAAACAAATTAATTCAATTGCTAATACATGAATCTCATATGGTTTTAAGCAAAATATGTTTAGCCGATTCCGTATTATACATGCAAGAAAGTAGGTCAATGTGCATTTGCTAAATTTTTTGAATTTTTGCATTTAAGTCTAGTAATAATTAACAAGAATATCAACTGTAACATGTTAGTGGGAAGTATTTGAAATTATAACACAATTGGAAATGTCTGTACAGATACACAGACCTGAGACTAGAAGTGGTAAACCAACATAGCACATTATCTAAATCATATGGACAGAAGGAGGCTGCTTAACATAGTCAAGGAATACATAGTTATCAAACAGAACTCAGCATTACCAAAATGAGTATAATGAATGGCTTGTAACATTTGAACCAGAGGCAGACCAATGCAACTACTATGCTCTGTTTCTCAATAATTAGGTTTGAGCTGGGACATTGAACTCCATATCCCAGCAGGAAACACATGGGTCAAATCTCTTATCACTTACTCTTGCTTAAAGTTTTCTGCTAGGTTTGCTTCATTGTTCACCATGTTCCAATTGGTTTAGTTTCCCTGCCAAAATTGCTGATAGACTGGGGCATGGGTAATTGACATTTCCCAGCATGCATTTAACAATTCTAGGTAGGGTTACACTGGGTGATGGATTTTAATTTCAAGCATACATCATGTGATTTAACTTCTGCCTAACAATGCTTAAAATACTCGGACTGGGATATGCCACTTCATTTACCAGCATGCAAAAAATGACTACATAAGAATACACTTTTTATACTTTCTGTAAGGTTCATTATGGGTATTGGTCTTTCTCAGCAAGCCTCAGAAAATGTTGTTAATATTCTGTGTCGAATCTTTGGATGTCGTCCCTTCTCCCCTAGGGGGAGACCTTTCCCAGAGAACGTGGTATACCTCTATACCTCCACCTTATTAGACCCTCCCTCTTTCCCCTTACCAAACTCTCCTTGCCTCGTTCGAAACAGTGCCAACCTCTTGTACAGTACTTCTAACCAGCCTAGTTTGTTAGACCGGACTAGCTGCCCTGAAAAAACAATTTGATTTCCATACTGCTTCAATACAAGTACTGTGAAGAAGAAGATGACCAGGAGTATGATGATCACTCCAGGGAACCAGATTGAATGGTCTAGCCTCTGAAGGCATTTGATTGGTCAAGGGGAATACAAAATACAGGGGGAAACCAACATTGGGAGAGCCATCCTCAGACGAGGAAACCCGAGGGACGCTGACCTGGCGAACATGTAAGCACTCCAGGAGACTCTGTGCTCTGAGCCGAACGGGGGCACGAAAGTAGTGCAGGCACAATGAGTTTCTTTGTTCGCTGTCTGAACAACCTCTGGGCATCCTGAAGACCGACAAATTGCCAGAGAGTGCAGCTTGAGAAGGAAGCAGTGACTGGTGGAGCAAACACGGACAAAAAGGAGAAACCAAATGCAACTGGGGACAGAGTCCAGTCCAAGCAAGAATAATTGTTCAGCGGAGATGCCGCCAATACTAGAGAAGACCTGAACACTGCTGGAGCTTCACAGTGAAGCATTGGTGCTCAGAAGATGTGAACCACAGAAACAGGGATGCAGGCAGATTGAGAGGTGGTAGAAGTCCAGGAGGAGTCTGGGAAGAGCTGCAGAACACAAGATAAGAGTGTCTGGGACCCCGGGAGCATGAGAGAGAGGAAGACACACGTGTATGCTTGGCAGGAGAGTAAAACAAGCAAACAAGTCCAGTATTCCGAGTCTGGGACCCGTACCCATATGATAGCAAGAGAATGGAATGGTCTGGGACTCTGAAAGAAAGAGGCAATGCCAAAGGAAACTTATGCTTGGCAGGAGAGTAAACCAAGCTATTGTGACAGCGCATTGTGAGTCTGGGACCCGCACCCATATGAGAGCCAGAGAATCAGTGGTTCTGGGACCCTGAGAGAAACAGAGACAGTCCAAAAGAAGGCATATGATTGGCAGGAGAGTAAACCAAGCTATTGCAAAAACATATTGCGAGTCTTAGACCCACAACCACATGAAACTCATAGAATAAGAGGGTCTGGGACCCTGAAGCCAAAAGAGACAGATCAGAAGGACATGTAGGCTTTGCAGGAGAGCACACCAAGCTGGTATTTATTTGTTTTATGTTTTTATTAAAAAGAAAATGTTTTTAGTACACAGTACTTTTACTAATTATTCATAAACTCAATATGACAACCACGCTATCACAAATACAATTTCAAATTCATATGATTAACAAAAAGGAAAAAGAAAGAATACACATGAATCATAAATCAGCATATCTGGAATCTCCCTCACCACACACATAATCCCCTGTTGGTCAATGTGTCACTCGCTAGTGCTATTCTCGCTGACCTTGGGAAAGGTGCTCTGTGACCCTCCCCTTCAACAGTTCCAATCCAGAACCAGGGGCATAACCCTCCAAGTACATAGGGGCCTACCCCATGACCAACAAAGGCTCTGCCTCTAAGAGGGCCCCTTCCAACATCTCCTCCAAGCTGGAGAAGATAGAGATCAAGAACTTTACCAGTGCCAGAGTAAAGGATGCATGGGCGGTAGATTTTATTCTATGCCATAGGGCGGATACTATGAGAACTTATGGGGAGTTAATGAAGGGAGTGGAAGTAGAGATTCTCTCCTTCAGTACCGTGGGGCAATACATAACCAGATGGTGCAGCGATTCCAGTTGCCCGCCACACAGTATGCAGAGTCTGAGCTCCAGTGGAATGCCCAATTTAGGCCCTACCACATTGAGGGTGGGCAGACAATCCAATCTAAATTTGAGGTACCAGTCTGGAAGCTTGGCTGAAGGGGATTTTTTATGTACAGTCTAATCTCTCTCTGAGGCAAATACCAGCCGCCTACTCCACATATCTCTTTAGGCGGCCCAGCTCTTGAAGGTCTGCTATCCTGTTGCATTTATTTACCCTAGATTTGAGTACATCATCAGAAACCGGAACATTCAAGTCCAGCTGTTCCATCAAATCCCTGCACCTCTTCCTAAATTTACATAGAAATTGATTGGATTCCTTCCCCATGGTGATATTCAGGTAGTGGTCGATGTGTGGATGTTCCGCTCTTGCCAATTTAAATTACATTGAGAGACAGCGCTTCATCACTTGTGCCCACCATGATACCAGCCCCAGTTCCAGTCTGATTAAATCACTTGAACTGAGGTTGGAAGCCCCAAGACTCTTTTTAGTATCTTCCTTTCCTGGGGACAGGAACTTCCTGCTCATGCCCTGAGTCAACTCAGCTCCATAGAAGACGATCGCTGAGATCTTGGCCCTGTAGAACTCAATTAGGGGCAGGAGGGAGAAATTGCACAGTCTGCTTTTCACTGCTTTTGCGAGGGTCAGGCTGCCCCCCACCTTCTCTTCCATTTTGGCTTCTGCCATTAATCGTCTACATTTATACGAGACCAGGAAGTCGAGGTATTGGGAACACTCCACTTTCTTGATCCACCTCTCATTGATTTTCCACCTGCAGCTGATTTGTTTCTTCTGCTTGCTACACATCATCAACACAGATTTTGCTGGTCTTATGGTGAGATGGTTCTTTGAAAGATACGTCATGAGTCCCATAAAGCAGCGCTGTAGGTCTGCCGGTGTGTAGTCGATCAGGACTTGGCTTTCTCCCAGAGGTCTGCTAGGTACCTATTGAAAGTATGGGAGTGACCATGCACCCTTGTCAAACTCCCTTTGTAACATAGATGGCTCTGGAAATATCTCCTCTACTGTTTAACCTTACTTTGCACATGTTATGGGAGTATAGCATCTGTATCATGGCCAGGAGGCCCGGGTCAATACCTTGACTAGGCAGCTTTTTCCATAAATGTGGAAGATCCACAATTGTTGAAGGCTGCTGAGAGGTATATGGCTGTGACGTACAGATTGGTCGGCCCCTTACGGTTAACTTCCAGAGAGACAGGCATGAAGGACTAGCCCGCTCTACAGGGTTCCCACAGCCCTCCTAAACCCAGTTTGGAGTAGGTGTAGGCAGTTGGTGGCCTCTGCCCAAGACCTCAACTCCTGCAACACCATACTGTCAAATACCTTGGAAGATGTATCAATGAGTGAGATTTGGGCGATATTCAAAATTGAGCTATTCCAGCTATGCCAAGAGTCAGGGCACATGCCATGCTTAGCTATTTGCTCAAAAAGATGCCCCAAGATGTCCCAAGATGTTAGCCCAAAGAGGAGGATTGTTCTTCAGGACCTTGTTCATCACCCCGTCTGGGCCTCTTGCCCATGAGTTGGTAAGGTTGGAAATAATTAATTCCAGGTCCAATCTGCAAAATTTGGTGTTCCAGGCAGGGTTAGGCACCGCTACCAGTGGCTCCCCCAAAATCTTCCACACCCCTAATAAACTTGACCTTGGAAAAATGTACCAAGTCTTCGTCGGCCACACCGGGGTCAGAATTGGAGACTGCAACCTGTTCTTATAGTTCAATGTCCACCAAATACCACAGGTATTTTTCCTTACAAGCTTTGCCAACAGACCCTGGTTGTTGAGGATATATTGCTGTGTTTTCCATTGTCTACACCACAGTCTATGTTTTTGCTTTAGTGAGTTGATTTCCTCGATGCAAATTGTCTTATGATTCGTGGGGAGTTTTATGACGGACCTTATTTTTCTTTGTAGGAGACATTTCTTTTCCACGACTTCACTATCAAAAGGGCCGCACTTGGTGGCTAGGCTGGGAGTGAGTGGTCTACTGGTGACCGAGGGCACCATGCTACCTAGTTTACTAAGTAAAATGGAAAAAGAATTGGGCGCAGCTGCCCCCTTACATCTTTCTCACTAAGGTTGTACCACCAACTGATTATAGTTTTTGCTGGGTCATGCTGGGTCTAGGACGCTATTTTGCAATATGCATCAAAGAAGTTATACTTTTTCTCAGAGCCTTTGTTGTGTTTAGACTGGGTATTATATTGCACTCCCCAACCAAGTGACATATGCTAATAGCTCATAATATTAATTTTACTTGACCATAGTTCTAGTTATACATGGTATGCTCTTTTCGAAATCTACAATAGCATAAACTGAGTGAAACAAATCTGAAACTACACGCTTCTATCTCAGGCGTGGTATCATAAAGCACATAGGATAATCTTGTTGCAAGGGTCCAGGTCTACCATGGTGAAGTGGGTAGCGCATGTACCAGCTACACAAGTAATGTGGGGATGTAAACAGTGATGTGGTATGTGACATTGGGAATGGTGACATCACTGCAAGGGGTGTACGTAGTACAGTGTTAGACAGAATAATATGCACTACCCTTTGAGAACACAACTCACAATTAGGACTACAAATGGCAGCAACAATTCACCTTTGGTAAAAGCCTGTACTACACAGTAAAGTGGTAGCAATGGCTGAGCAGCCAGACTTATCTCAAGAGCAAGTGAGCAGTATCAAATAGTTACACAAAGGACAGCAGTTACTATGATTCAAGCAAACACTGACTCAAGGTTTCCAAGTAAAAGAATATATATTTATTTACTTTTCAGTTGTATATGAACAACCGGATGTTGAACAGTACCTTAAATGGAGAAGAAGCTGTGGCTGCGGCAGACGTTCCTGGTAGGTATAGCAGGCTCACAGTTCCAGAAGCGACTGTCAGACTGACATGAAGTAGGAAGACTGAAGAGTACTGCACTACCCAGGGAAGAAACCAGCAGCAGAGTAAAGCAACAAATAAAAGGTGCGCTCCTTAAAACCCAAGCAGGGTCCGACCTTCCTGGCTATCCGGCCCATTGTAGCTCTGTACAGTGAATTCGACCAGAAGAGGGGGTCCTGGCTTGGAGTTTGGGTGAAATGGTTGGTCCCACCAGCTCAAGCGGGAAGAAGATTCTTGGAAGATCCCTTCTGTCATTGGAGTCTGAAGATTTGGACCTGCAGCCGGGCTTCACCTGCGGTTCAGTCATTGTAGGGGTCCTCTTCTGTCAGCTCCTTTTCGGTTCTCTCGTTCCAGTGGCGACTCTGCTCTTCCAGACCCAGAGACCTGCTTTTTATGCAGTTTTCCCCCCATTCACACAGCCTGGCTGTCAATCACACATCAGGGTGGCTGTCCTGGCGGGGACAGTCACCCAGCCAATCAAACAGGAGTGTGACTTGGGTTACCAAGGGAACCCATGGCAGGGGTCCTAAAACCCCTCCCTCACATCCTGCCTACCCAGACTTTCAGGCGCCTTCTGTGCAGAAGCACGCAAAAAGACGGTAAACAAAGGAACAAAACCTGTTTTGGCGTGTAGAGACGAACACGAGAAAGCCTTTTTCAAAAAGAAATGGCGACTAAACCCAGCCGGAGCAATATTTAAAACAATATGGTCAAGCCGATTTAAGTTGGAGGCTACCAAGATAGCCTAAAACAATACCATGGTTATTGAAGATAACCGCGGTAGAAAAAATAGGGTAGTTACCACTGCCACCAGCCAAGTCTTAATGGAAAGGGAGCAAAACAATGCTCTAAGACAAACAGACAAAAAGGGATAAGTAGTAACCCTTTCCAGTAGTCCATGTAAGATGGTTTGTACTGGGTCTGTGGTTTTAAAAGAGACTAGTAAAGTTAATGGCAACTTTACATGTTCTGGGGGACGGTAGTCAGCCTCAGAAAATGGAGTCTGAGTGGGAAGTCTACAAGACAACCCTGTGTCACTGCACTGAATGTGCTGTGTAACACACAGTAAAAAGATGATGCCTGTGGAGTAGGTGAGTGTCCACAGTCTATGAACACAAAAATGTTAAACACACTCAGCAAAACACATGTAAGAGTGGGAAAAGGGCTCTCACTCTTACCAGGTGAAAGAAATAAATCCTAGAAATCCAGCAAAGCTGCTGAGGGACTCACTAGGTAAGGGAAATTAGCCATATGTGGGACTTCTCCCTAACATACAGATATAGTTGTTAACGCATAGATGTTGGCCTAGTACCGAAAGCTACATGGAAAAGTGTGTGTAACGTGCTTAAGGGTAGGGTAGCTGATGTAGCACAGGTATAGGGGAGGGGGTGCAAGCAGTTCTGTGAAGGATTAGGGGCAGGAGACTGTTTGAGCAATATGGCAACCGTTCAGAAACCATCTTTTGTAGGCCCATGTTCGAAAACGCCTAATTTTAGACAGCTCATAATAAAGGACTGCAGACCTTAGGCACAACGATGGTCTTTCTTTAAATATTCTGCATAAACTGTGCAGAAATATTGCAAGGCTGAAGTTTCCCGGGAGAATGTAGCCACTGAGCTAGGCACCTGGGTGTCTAAGGAGAATTGTCAAGGAAAAAGGAATCCAATACAGTTAATTGAAACAGATTCACAGTGGTGGTCATGATTTTAGAAGCACGCCTGGCACCAAAGTTTGAGAAAGAAGCTGGGTGACTAGAGCAATGGGCGTAGGGGCTGTGGAGTGCGTGAAAGGGACCAACAAACAGGAGTGGCAGGGGATACCAGGATTATCTCAGTACTATGATCTGGCCTGAATAGAACCACTATGTTTGTTTTAACATCAAAGATCATAGTACTAGTGTTTCTGTGTGGGGAGCTCTGACATAGTTCACACATCTAGACGGTCATAATCTCATCATAACATAGAACAATAATAAAAAGAAACGTGCCTTCATGTAACCGATCAATGAGATGAAAAGCATTCAATTCAAATCAATAGACACTATCAAATAATTCAATATTTTTATTCATATATAGAAAAAACATAAAAGACTGATCTCATTATTTTAAAAATCATCAAGTGTGTCAATATCAGTGCACTTATAAACTACTTCGGAAAATCAATAGCTCAACTGGTATGACACAACATTCTCACCTTTTCCCACAACAAACCATACGCCAGACATACCTCATTCATACTCAATCAAACAATTCATTTTTTAATTTAATTATGACATCTAAATCGCCAATCTAAAACAACATACTCAAATACAACAATACAACCTCTGTTCATTACAAATATGAACAGTAAGATTTTCACAACTGAGCTGCCGTTAATAATACGGTCTAATACAAAAATAAGCTCAATACAATCTTTATCAGTGCTGTCACAAATGGCAGCAAATTCCCCAACCCGACATGTTTCTTTCTGTGCAACTATTATTCAACAGAAATTCTTCAGGGGCACGTAGATCCAGCGTTGTTAGGGGAAAGCGAGTGGGAGTATAAACATGTAGACAACATCAGAGACTCACCTATAAATATAAACACAGAAACACAATCAATTGAACTAAATGTACAAATCTCTCAATTGATCATTACTACCACTACACCATTAATGAACGGAGTGCAGGGAGAGGGTTATTAATACCCCTTTACTTCCTTCACCACTAAAGGGATCATGTAAACCACAAACGGAATCATGATTGGTAGACAATATGAATTGGTACATTCCACAAAACACCACCATCACCGACACCGCGTGACACATCAAGACATCCGGGACTGGTATTATTATCCCACGGGATCATAATGCAACAAGCCCAATTCAGGCACCTGATTTATGCAAAAGACCTCAGACGGGTATAATCATGCGCTGTATCATAGTCACAATCAACCAGTAGTAGCATGCAGCCTCACTAAACAAACCCGTACTCTGTAAAATATTCTAGTGGAGTACGGAGGAGTAAACTGATTCCCATGTGTAACCTAACCACAAGTCTCACATGACACCAACAACAGGCGTGTTAACCATCAAGACCCAGTGGTATATCATAGAATTAAATGTCCTGAGGACACTCACAGCTTATCTCTTATTCCAGTCTTCACTGGCACGTTAATTTCTTCAGGAAGGATGGTAAAGCATTAGCACTTGAATGGTAATGACAGGCGGTCTTCGGAGCTACCAAGCAGTATGGGACCTGTTTATTCACAAAGACGGTCCCTCCAAAACCTGTGCTCACAAAAAACACAAAGAAGAGAGCGACAAAACGTCATCCTCACATAATCCACCCAACATATGGGCCTCATTACGACCCAGGCGTTAAGGGTTAATGCCGTCGTTAACCCTTAACGCCTATTCTGATTTTAACGGCTGCTCTTAGCAGCCGTTAAAATCCATGGCGCTAACCTGCCATGATGCTAATTACGCCACCGTAATTTACGGTGGCGTAATTAGCGCCTTCCCCACTCCCATTATGCCCTATGGGGCAAAAATGGGAATGAGGAAGGGAAAATGGGAAATGGGGATTTACCGCCCCACTCACCTTGGAATGGGGCGGTAAATCCGCCATCCACCATGGTGTAAACATAGTTTACACCATGGTGGTAAAGTTGGCGCAATTAGCGCCTGGGTCGTAATGACCCCCATGGTTATAACTTGCACACTATGTGCACGAGTAGCAGGTGCACTCTGGTGTATGCGCTGAAACAGAATGTACAGCGAGCAAAAATCAAAAAAAGCTAACCTCAACCAAGTGTGCATGCCCCATCCACGGCGGTACATCTAGAGAGACTACATCTGACTTTGTCTCTTCTCGAGGCGTGGGCAGAAATCCAAATCCCTGCTGTCCGATCTGGCTCTTGGGAAATCAAGTTGAATATAGAGCGGAACACCAATAACTTAGTTAGCAACCACAAATGTGAGGTCAGTGCCATATAAGCATATACCAATAACTTCAAAGGGCCCTGATCGATGGACGGATCTGCTTAAAACAATATTGGCTGCCCTGTCCATTAACACACGGAAGGCACTGATAAGTACAACTACGGCAATTCCTAACTTGAACGGCTGGACGGCGCTGCTTACCTCTATTCCAAGATGTAGCTTTCATTATTCGTGGCAATGATTATACGAGCCGTTGAGAAAGCGTACAAGCTCTGAATATAAAGATCATGTGAGCTCTCATGCGGTCAGGTGATATTCACGTAACGTCCAATTCAACATGCTCTGTTCAAAGAGGTACAGCCTCGCCCCGTATATTCGCAAGGGTAAGTGTAACCAATAACCATTCAAATATCACCACCATGTTTAAAATGTGCCCCATAATCATGGTTCAACATTCTATGCTATGTGCTAAAGACGCTAACCAGCAGTTTTTATTGGGTATACCGTTAACCATTGATATAGGGAATTATGTCATCCATTCGAAAAAAGTATGATTCAAAACCGACCTTTTCGAAAGGATTTTCATTCTGTAGAGTTCAACCACAATTTAGATGGAAAACAGCATATTACAAATTCCAATCTATTAATTTGTTTAAGCCCACAAGGTGGCTCCTGCTCAGAAAAATGAGTTTAGTCTCCTAAACTAATGGATCAGATCTAGCAGGAATGGGTTTAGGCCTTTATTCCAACAAGGCTTCACAGTAGTTATTAGAGGCTCTCTTCAAAGATCTTTTAACAATCTTGTTTGGGTAGCCTCGTTGGATCAAGTTGTGACTCAACATAGATGCCTTAGACACAAAAACATTATTCTCACTACTATTCCGTTTGAGCTGCAAAAATTGGCCAAACGGTAAATCGTCCCTCAAAGCCTTGGGATGGAAACTATCATATCTGAGAAGGGAGTTGCGGTCAGTTGTCTTATGAAATGGTTTTAATCCCAGTAGGTTAGTGGATGGATTAGAAAAGATAGTAAGGTCCAGAAAATCTATCTGTTCCCTGTGATAGTTCATGGTGAATTTACGAAAGGGATTAATCCGTTTCAGCCATTGAAAAAAGGCTAGTAGAGTTGTTTCATCACCATGCCACACCAATAGCACATCGCGATGTACCTTCGCCACAACGAGATGTGATTTCTGAAGATATTATCTTCACTGTAAACACTCATATGTTCTACATAGTCTACATAAAGATTAGCCAGTGAGGGTGCCACAGCCGACCCCATGGCGGTCCCATGGACTTGTTGATAAAAGCAGCCATCAACTTGGAAATAGTTCTCAGCAAGAGAAAGCTTTGTACACCACAGGATGAAAGAATTGGGTGTCATACTGGAACTACGTTTGGTGAGTAGCAAATCCTCAATAACATCAAGTGTAGCAGTCTGAGGAATCTTTGTGTATAATGAAACGATATCCATAGTGACTAGGCTATCTTCACAACGATTAAAATGTAGATTCTCAATCAGGTTGATAACTGCCATTGAATCTTGAATATACGAGGTCATTTTTCTTACAAACCCTTTTAGAAAGGAGTCAGCAAATTTAGCTAGTGGTTCCAACACAGAATTAATACCCGACACTATCGGTCTCCCCGGAGGGTTCGATAGTGTCTTGTGGACTTTGGGCAGAATATAAAACAGGGGAACACTAGGATCCTTTTTCACTAGATACTCAGCTTCCTTTCGAGTTATCCAGTGTCTGTCTTTTGCTTTTTCAACTTTGTGAACCTCCCGGTTCAAAAAGACGTTGCACCGCCTTTGTCAGCACTCCGAATCACTATCAATTTGTTATTTTTAAGTGATTCGAAAGCTTTCCTCTGTACAGCCGAACAATTCTGAAAGGCATAAGAGGAATGGGTACGTTCCAATTCTTCCAAGTCTGCCAGCACCCTTCTTTCAAACACTATGGATTCTGGGCTATGACTCATGACCGGGGGACAAAAAGAAGATTGATTGTGAAGACCACTATTCGTTTCTTCATCCTCAAAAGGGTTGTCATGAAAAAACTGTCTTAGGTGTATTTTCCTGAACAGTCCCTCTATTTCAACCTAGATACGAAACGGTCATAGGCAACTGTGGGGACGAAACCAAACCTTTTTTCCAGGACTGTCATCTCGATATCTGAGGGCCTATAAGAAGACAGATTGATTAATAGGCTGCATGAAAGGGAGCCAATCAGCGGGAGAGAGATTTCGGTGTTCCTCTGGTGCAACATTGTAAAGTGTCCGTGTTGATTTCTGCAGGGCATGTCATTGGTAAGATTCAGTGAGTATGTCTCACCCCCTGTCATCTCAAGATGCCATGTCCCAACAGTATGCATCAGTGTATCCATTTGTATATAGAATAGTGCCAACCAATGCCAGAAAAGTGATTTTTTGACTGATCAGCATAATCACGTAATTGTGGGGTTATGTGGGAAGGTTTGTGGTGTTACGGGGAGATTAATGTTTTTTTGTTCAAAGAAATGTTTTATCCAATAAGAGACAAATATGCTATAGCTTACTATTGGTGCCTGACGTAGTTCCATCAATCAGCTTCTATGACCTGTCCCAAAAATGTAACTAAAACTTTGTATGGTAATTCTGTAATTTGTGTATAAAAGGTATAGCCGCAGTGGGTTGCATCAAGCTTATTTAATTCAGTTCAGTTCCACAGGGCTGTCAGCACCGTAGTTCCGACAGCTGTGTGGATCCAATATATCTGCATTACTTCTTGCTTGGTGTATGCTCCTTTTTTGGATTACTTTTTCTTCTCTGGATTACTTTTTGGTGGAGGTCCCCATGTACATTGTGGAGGCCCCAGCAACATCCTCAGTTCTCTCTGCAAGCTGAGGGTGTTCTTGCCATGCCCCTAGGGGCATCAGGCAGGCGGGCTAAGACCAGTTCGAAGTGCACTAATGAGAAGGCCAGCAAATGCCGAAGTCTCAAAGGTGTGCCTGGTCCCAAGCACCGCCCATGCTCAATTGGAGGTGCTGGAACTAGGGCAAGACTCAACGTTGAGAGGACTCAAGGATCTCTAGAGCACTTTCGTGTACTCTTGCATGAATATGCAGCGCTGTGCATGCGCACATGCAGATGTTTTTTAATAGTGTGTAGGATGCATCCTACAGGGGGTGGACTATCAGCAGTAGTAGTCGTAGATATTGGGTCTACCCCTCTGATAGGGAGAGGGTGTGTAGCGAGCACATCTATACTAGAATAGATAATTGCGTAGATGGTGGCAGACTTCCGTTAGAGGAAGTGATGCATAGTACATGCGATTGTATAGTTGCACATTTTTGTTTTTTATGGGGAGTGGGGTAAGAGATTATTGCCTGGTGAAGAGTGCACACAGTAGATTATAGAAATTGTGGTATGTCATGTTAGTTGACTGGCACAGGATTGTTGTTGTTAAATAGTTGGGTTTAGTGATTGTTTAAGCAGTTGGGTGACCCGAGGAGGAGATGCACATCATTGTATAGTAAAATAGATTAGGTGGTATATAAAATTGTGTGGGCCTTTGCAGTGGGACATTAAGTTTTATTTAGAATAATTGTGTGGGTCTGTGGAGATGGCCATTGAGTTGTTTTTTGTGAGTTTGAGATTGGTGATGAAGCTGTAGATGTGAGGAGAAATGGTGGGGATATGATGCTAAGTGGGAGGTGTGTGTGTGCTGTGAGGAGTACAGTGTGGATTGGGTATATATGGTTGTGTGTGATGTTTATAATTTGTTAATATGCACAATTGTACATGTGAAGTGTGCTCTAGCACTTTGAAGCATCCTCTATGTGCTAGATGGAATTACCTAGTAAATATCTTAGATCAAATAACCAGACAGACCGAAGGAAGATGGGAACATAATGCTTTAATCTCAGTGAAAGAAAGCAGGGAGATGTACAGCTATCAAAATAGATGCATGCATAATCATACTGCCTCTTGTTTGTACAGAGTTAATATACTTTTTCATACGTCATTTATGATGTCATCCTAAATTACATTTTGCAAAACCTATTTCTGGATGGGATTGGATTAGGGCAGCATGTCTACTTATAGAATCATATACATGTTGTGAGAAACCTGAAGAAGTCTCACTTGCTAGTCTCTGGGGATCTGTCAAGCAGGTGGCCAGGACACGGCCATTGCTATTGAATAAAATTCCTGGGGTGGACCAGTGTGGTAGGATTACCTGGATGGGGGATCTTCCAGGAGTGGAAGTGGGACTCAGAAGGGAGAGACACAGTATTCCCTCTCTTATGGCACCTTTTCCCCATCCTACCCCGTAGGATACGTAGAAGCTCAACCCCCCCTTTTCCAAAATGAACAATTTCTCACACTGTGAAAGACAATGGACTAACCCCAGAGTAGTTTACTTGACATGTCCCAACACAAGGGTCAGGCAGAGTCAGGCAATTGCCAATAACCACACACAGCTGACTGCCCTTTCCCTTCCCCACAGGAATAAAAGGCCGAGCACAAGAGCACACTTTGTGCAAGGCCGAAAATTTGAGGAAGCAACCATTCTGGGACAGCAGTTCAAATGAGGAGAAAGGTGGGTAGATCTGAAAGGACGACCAGTAGGGAACTGTGTGTGATGTTTTAACCCACTAGTCCATGCCCTGCAACATCACTGTGCACTGCTTGCATCAGAAACTCCAGAATGGCCGCTGGAAAGCATTATGCGCGCTAAAATCACCCAGAAGTGCGCAGGAAAACCTGAAAAATAGGCCGCCAATCCACTTTTGCCTTATGTCCGTGGTAACACAGGAGACCACTGCCAAAACCCATCATTTGGCTGCCCACAGAGGAAAATGAAACTATTTGAAAAAGCAGTCCTGGAAACACAGAGCTGTTTAAAAATCTGTTTTTTCTTGGCTGTCGAAAGTGCAAAAATCTTGGTTCTCAAACATCACAAAAGATCCAACATCCCTGTTGGGTGTTAAACATTACTGTATATAAATAATTCACCTAAGCACAATGTCAGCAGAAACATATTTGATCAGAAGAAAATCCACATTTAAAGATGCTTGCTTGGAAGAATATGTCAAAAATGGGCGCAGTACCGCTACTCGCCTGTGTCAGAAGCTGGCAATTACTTAACCTGTCAATTTAAACTGATACATTGAAATCATAATATGAAAAGGAAAGACTTGCTATTAGAAGCAATAGAGGTGGATACAATTCAAAACTATATTTTAAAAAGGCTGGAATTAAGAGATTGGTGGATATATGTGTTAGAAATGTAATTTTTATTTTAGGATAAGACTATTTTAAACATTGTGTTAAAAGTTAAAGCCAGCTACACTGGGCTTCAAAGACATTCCACACCTTCTCCCAAACAAAGGTATCTTTTCCACTGCTCTCTTCTAAGGAACTGACAGGGAGGTGCGAAAGGAAAAGGGAGGAGCACTTTGGCCTGTTGCTCTGCTAGGAGACAAAAGACTTCCTTTGACTCAAAGGAAATGCTAATTCGGGTGTAGGCTGAAACCAGATGCCAAAGTCAGAGAAGCCTGGGACTGCTCTCTAGCCCAGCCAAGACCTTAGAGGCAGAGACAAGCAGTTTTGTTTATTCAGAAAGCACAGACAATATCTTTTTGAAAAAGACTTATAGAAAATGGTGCCGACCTGGTAAAAATATGGAATTTAGAGGTTATTAAAATGAAAATGTTGCTCACAAGTAGAAACTACTCTGGAACTTGTACGATCTTCAGAGACAGAATTATCAAAATGTGTACTTTGATGCAGTTGTGATAATGTTAAAAATGTGAAACTTTACAGGAATATGACCAGATGGTATGTGCATGTATGTGAAAAAATTGGTACAGAACTGACACTGAGTAACCGACCAAAGGCGCGAAAAACTGTCATTTGTGAACCGAAGCTCTCCAGAAGATGGGACTTTGACGGATGCGTGCCTTATTTAATTTGGGATGTAAATATGTAGTATTAGCAAATTAGTGATATTATAAATATGCTCTTTGTGAAAAATAAGATATACTGTACAGAAACAAAGGGGAGGGTTTTCTCCATGGACCATAAACATGACACATCAGGGGAGAGGAAATTCTCTGACCTATCAGCTTCTTAGAGGGTTGGGCATAGTATAATCAGCCTACCTACCCCTTGAGAAATACATAAATAGGGACTGTTGAGGGCACAGAGAAAGACACACATTCACCCATCACTGATCTACTGGCGAAGCGCTCTGAAGGAGAATCCAGATCCAGAACTATCGAGACTCCAGAACTATCCAGACTCCAGAACCCTGAAGCAAAAGGCCCAATCCAAAAAGCTGAACCCTTCTCAGCTGGCCTTTAGAATCTTGCAACCTGATTTTAACCCCAAACTTCCACGGGGCCCAACCAATTCAACAGCCTGGCTGTGCTGTTTTGGCTGCTTCTTGCCAAGAAGCCTTGCTAGAACCCAGAGATCTAAACCAGTAGAGCAGAGCTGTACCCAGAACCCACCCGTCATATCCAGTCCAGGAGGCCATGCAGACCAGAGGGCCTTGCTGAGAGCAGAACCAAGCACCTGAATCCTGTCTGGTGGACAGATTTCAGTCCAAAACCATTGACCAGATCCTGACGGGCCTATTCCATTCCAAAGCCATAGTTGTGAGTATTTAGCAACTGTCTATAGCCATCTCTTAGTTTTAAGTAATTCTATCCAACCCATTATAACATATCCAAACTGCATTGTAAAATCTCTTTTGTCTATCCTGACTCCTTCTCTCATTCATATAGTCCTGTGATAATGATAGTGATAAATCATCTTTGCGCTAAAAATATTTGCTGAAGAAAGACAAGTGTCTTGGTGGGCAAAGGTCAGAGTGGAGGCGCCCTGTTCTGGTGGCTGACAGTTGGGTATCTTGCATCTTCATAGCCTCTTAGTGTAAGCCAACCTTTGTTCCTAATCTTCAAAACCGCATCTGTCATTTGAAATCTTGACTCTTTTTGAGAAAAATCGACCTTCACTAAAACCTCTGTAACTTTTGAACCGTGCGTGCTAGGAATTTAAATGTCAAATTGAAGCTAACATCCTCAGCTTTCCAACAAACTAACAACCGCACTCCAACTCCCTATAGTTTTTCTGTAATCGCATTTCTCGCACGCTGAAAAGTTTACTGCGATTCTGCATTTGGCTCAATTTCATTCCATATAAAATTGCTATTTCTTGCATGCAATCTCTGAATTCAGCTTCCTATCTATTAGTCATTCCAACATCATTGCTAGTGTCTACCTCAACCTATCCAAAGCAGTTCTCACTAGTTTTGAATTCCTTTTAGCGAATTAAAGTCATTTTAACATTTTTCCCATTCATTCGAAATCACATTCAAAAGCATTTGACCTGTTTTAAAATCATTCCTGTTCTCTCTAAGCTTGCTGGGGAATTGGGATTGAACTGCATTGTTGATTGTATAATCCTGAAACCTGTGTGCCCTCATTCCATCTCTTCATATTGCATATTAGGGGGGGATTGAGTAGTAACAGGGGGAAAGAGTGATTACATTGTCTTTGATTGAATTCATATCAAGTTTTATTTCTGTGCTGCATTAATTTCATATCATTGCATTTCATTGAACCCACACAAAGTTATTCTCTGCTACATTACTCTTATCACCCATACTCCTATTGATTAAAGAGATTGGTGATTGTTGTGATATCACCAATTGCTGATCAGTGTATAAATATTAATAAGTGTGATATCTAGATATTGTTCATATTCATAAAAGTGTGACGTATATATTGTTCAATTCATCAAATAAATCTTTTAACTTTGCAAAACAACCTACTTCTTGGTTCAGTGAGACCGGGGGGGATTCAAAGAGAGGGGCGTTATATAAGGGTACATCATCCAGAAATAAATGAACTTTTGACATAAAAATATATAAATTAAGGGCTCCAGCTGGGCATCTCACGCTAGGCATTGACTTAGTTGGAGTGCTGGGTTGAAACCACTTACAACTGCCCTTGCCCTTTTCAACCCAGTCCCATGAAAACTCAGAGAAAAAGGAACGTTAGACCGGGAATCACAACTTTTGAATGGTGTGACTGATGTCAGCAGTACATAGAACCCTCCCGCACTGATTGGCGGGGAGAAGCGGTTGCCATCGTGGTTCCGTCCTTGACTCCAGTGGCAAAGGAAATGCCAACGAGTTCAGCACAGCCGGTGAGTCGGAAGAAACTGATAGTGGACCAGACTGTGTTAGGCTCAAGGTTGCAGTGGCAACATTGTATGTGAAGAAAGAAGATAATAGAAAGAGGTCTGTTATGAGTGAAATTGGTACCAGAAATAGAGTGGTCCAGCACCACTTCGGTGCTCATTCGAAATACTCTAGCTGGTACCCCTCTCCTGAAAAAAAGAAAAGCGTTAAGTGTCAAAGTGGTCATATAACGGGCAAGCCAAACCCTGTGTACAGTCTAAAGTCTTTGTCATGTTGGGAAAGTGTGCTCGAAGCGAATGAACTGTGAAAGTAGCATTTGAGCCCGGAGGAGGGGAACGACATGTGATTTTGTGAAACCAGCGTCTGTCATAAAACAACTGAGTGATCCAGTGAGATGTTAAATGTTAAATGTTAAATGTTAAAGGTATTTATACCGCGCACCGTCACCAACGAAATTGGTCCCCAGGCACTCAGGTGGATCTATAAACCAAGAAGGTAGTCAGGTTAGGGTAGTCAGGTGAAGAGGGAGTAGGAAAGTGAGAGAAGTGGTGTGCTGTTCGTGGCTTCAGTTCGGTTTTCACCATGCGCTGAGGTTTGGTGTGAGTATCTGATTGATGCAAGAACTTGTATGCTGTTGGTGCGGTTTATGTGTTGTTTGTTAGTTGTTGTTGCGGTGTGGTGAAGTGTGTGTGGTTTGCAGGGCTAGAGATGGTTGTGTGGATTTTCGGGTGTTAGGTTTGCAGAGGTTTGCAGAGATTTGAGCTTGGGTTAGTAGGTTAAATATCCTAGAACCTCGAAAATCAAAATGTCGAAAGTCAAAATATCGAAAAAAAAGGTCGAAAAAAAAAATTGTTTTTTATAACGTTTTTTATTCGAAATGGGGGGTCCCCCCCCAACTCCCCCTTTTTTTTATTTTACCTTTTCTTTTACATACGAGAGCCAAAAAATAACTATAAATAAAAAAATTAATTGACTTTTTTTTAAAACTTTTTTTTTCGACATTTTTGTCATTCGACATTTTATTTCGATATTTTGACTGCACACCATCCTAGACCATTGTAGGTCTTGTTCTATTTAAGTGGCATTCCTGTAGGTAATCTTAATTGCCACTATCTTGTCCATCTAATTGTTGTGAGTGATGGCGTGGCACATTTTTGGCTGTGTTGTATTTGAACTTAGTGTAATGGGATGGGGTGTGTCTGGTCCCCCCCTTTGGTATTGGTGCTGTAGATTAGCAGTGCTAAGTGCTTCGGGAAAACCATAATGTGGAGATATCAAGCTGCACAATTGTTTAAAAAGATATTAAGAATCTTGAATATTACATGGTGAGGATCTTTAGTTTAAATGGCAGTGTGAACCCGAAGGAGGGAAGCCAGGAGAAAGCTGATGGAAGTTAATCCCACAGTGTGAAAATGAAGTGAACTGTGACAAATTGGAAAACTTGAACCTGACTGAGGGATGTCCACAGTGACTTGAAGACAGAAATAGGGAAGGAAAAGCCAAAGGCTATGACAACTACCACTGACAAAGCAGCAGCAAGTAACAAGAAGTACTTAGCTGACATAGAAAAGAGCGCTTGGTGGCAGTTAGAAACAGTGTTAAACCTGACGGAGGGGAGCCAGGTGAAAGCTAAGGGAAGTGAATCCCAATTGAGGGATGCCTGCGAATTGGGGTAAATACTGAGATACCTGTGAACATTGTGATGACATCTAGGAACCCGACTGAGACATGTCCACAGTGAGTTGATGGTCTGAGTCCGATAGAGGGAGGCTATCGTTAAGAAATGGATCGGATCCCGGCTGAGAGGGATACAAGGGTGAAGACTAATAGCTCAACGTGAAGATTAACAGAAGGAACTTCTGTTTTGTGTTTAGAACTATCAGGTCCTTTGAAGCAAGAAACTTTACAGGAAAGAGACTTGGGCACCAAAGGCCCTGATATTGATGAAAGGGACTGTAAGCGAGTGCTAAAGAAGCCCAGGAGTGTGCTGTGCTCAAGAGACTTGGGGAAGATGACCCTGGCCATAGCATCCTGACCTATCATTTTGTGTACACGTCTATATTTTCTTGTGAACATTATCACACACTATTTTGTAGTTTAGCTGTAAGGATTGGCAATATTTGTTTTTTAGTATAGGCCCTTTTTGTTTGACTAGACTCCACTAGGACGGTATTCTTATTATTTGATGGTGCTACCTTGCTCCCATCATAGATTTGGGTTTAGATAAGGCGTTTATCTCACCCATTTTTACAGTTTAACAAACACTCTTGAACTGTGATCCCTTGTCTCTGTTTTGCTTTAATACCATGCCTTCCTTACAGTGTTAATATCTCATTGGCTGCCCCTTGTCTGTAGGACACGCCCTGAGCTACTTCTACATCAGTAGTATACTGATTATAGCAGAGAATATGGCAGCCGGTTGGTAACTGCAACGTTGTATGTGGAAGTGCGTGGCATGCTTTATGATTGGTTGGCAACCCCATCGGTTTGTATAGCAGCACGTGAGTAGAAACAAAACCTAGGTGCTCAAATTCATTTCTTGTTTTTCCAATTAGTCCACTGTATGTCATCAACCTGATCATTAGCCAAGGCATTCTGTTTGTAGTTGACCTCATAGTCTGCTCATTGTTCTGGAACATTGAGGGGGTATGAGCAGACCACTATCTCCATCTGGGTTAATAGCCCTGGTTTTCAACTTCTGAGTCACGTGTTAGGAGACTACGATTTTCTCAATTTCAGCCTTTTATTTAGATCTATTCGATTTTATTAAACAGGGTGCCATTACCCTCACTGGCCTTTAGAGACTTGCTCACTCTACTTGACATAGGCTTTTGTCCTTTCATTTGTTCAATACTTGGCTTGCAAATGTCCTTGTCCTTGTCTCTCCTAATTTGAGCAGAAATATGGCTTATGTACGTAGTCCAGTCCTTCGACTCCCTTTGTCCCGTGCCCCCATCTCTCGAAAAAGCCTTCTTGATCCCAGGCCAACGTACTCCTTTATTCTGCGCACGAAAACAGCTTCTTCAATTTACAATCATAGGTTCGTCTTTTGCGGTGACAGGGTTGATTTTTTAACACAGGCGACAATCCATTTTCTTACAATGGCTGTCCTAAACATTGTATGTATACTTATTTTTAGCAAGCTTCTTTGTTTCTTTTCTACCTTGCGTTACAGTGTTTTTACAGTTATTGGTCAAAATGTTGTTTCATCGTAAGACCGCAAACAATAGCCAGCGTAGGTTGCAGCAGATGTCAATGGTACACGGGACCCCCCACTGCTGATAACCAAGCTGAGGAGAGATGCTTGTCTCCATAGTACTAGCTGGGACTCCAGAGAGAAGGAGAGCCAAGCACTTCATCACAGCTGATGAGTCGCGGGAAGAGCCGATAAGAAACTGAACTGTGTTGAACGAAAGTAGCAACTGAATAATAGAATTGTGAAAGAATACAAAGAACTGTTGATACTAGAAGGAGAAAAAAACCAGCAACAGAGGAGTCTGGCTCCCCGTGGGTGCTCACTCAGGAAACTCTGGCTGATTACCCGATTGTTACTGTTACCAGAAGGCCTTGGGAAAGGTGCAAAGGGGGTAATAGTGGTCGTCATATAAGGGTTCAGTAAAATCCTCTGTACAGTCAAAAGTCTTTGACCGACAGAAGATTGTGACGCTAGGGGAACCGAATCCCGCATCATGATAACTGATTGACAAAGTTGGCAAGAGTGAACCTGAAGGAGGGGTGCCGCTAAACAGGGGTAAAGTCTAAAGTCCCGATCTACATTGTGTTGACAAGAGTGAACCCAGCAGAGGGATGTCCACAGTGAACTGTTTAAAAAGACATTAAGATTTGTGAAGGTCACAGATGATAATGAGTTGAAAGCCGTAGTGAACCCGATGGAAGGAAGGCATACAATCGAGAGGGGTCTGAGCCGGGAAGAGGGGGATCCAGAGGTGTGTTTGGCAGAAACCTGTGCAGTTCCCTCTGGGACCACTGCAAAAGATTTAGGACTACGGTGTTTGGCAGTAAACCCACTTGGTAGCAGTCAGTACCACACAGATTCACTTGGTAGCTGTGGCTGAGCAGTCAGACTTCCCTCAAGAAGAGTTAGGCAGTATACAGAGTATTCACAATAGGTCAAGAGCACACAATAGAACAAGTAAACACTGACCAGGGCTTGGTGTAAAAGAGATATAATTATTTATTTAAAACCACATCTAGAAAAACACACAGGCACTAATAGTAAGCAATTCAAAAACATGGTCACTAAAAGATATACACTCCCTTAAAAGAATATTAGACAAGTCTTAAGTAAAGCCCCACTTATTTTCAGACAGCGGTAAGCGCTTAACGCAGATGGCACTCTAATAATAATTAAAAAAGGGAGAGAAAAGCAGAGAACAACTTGAAACAGATCCCAACACTTTTACAAGAACAGAACAAGAGGGGAAGGCAAAGTAAAACCGTGAATTCAGAGTCAGTAGGCCGGATCCGCTTTAAGAGGATCGAAACGAAATGTGTCCAAGGTCACACGGTTGCAGTGCACAAAAGTCTTGTAATGGCTCAAAAAGGAGTTGGATCAAAGAAAGGGACCAGTTAGAGGGTCAAGGCGGCCAGCCCAGTCCAGAAGGTTAAGGAGTTTTTATTACCTTGTTGCAATCTTTAGAATGGGAGGCCTGGCGGACACGGTACCTTAAAGTGGTGAGAACGCTCCAGCGGCGGCAGTTGTTCCTGGCAGCGGATGCAATTCGGTGCTTCGTCCGGGGGAAGAGAGGTTCTCGTCGTGGAGGAAGACAGGAGTCCGTTGCACTGCCACTGAAGAAACCAGCCGCAGAGTTTCTCAGGTACAAGGAGCGGTCCGGTGATTCGCGGTTCAGTGGTGAGCGGCTATCCAGCTGCCGGGGTGCTTGGCACGGGCAGTTCGACCACAAACCGGGCTGGGGTCCGAAGAAAGAAAGGTAAACTGGTTGTGCCCACCAGTCAGGGGAAGAAGCCTCTCCAGCTGGGAGATCTTCTCTGTCATTGGGAAGTGGTGAGTCGGTTCTGCAGGGCTCCACCGGTGGTGTCGTCGTGGTAGGTCGGCTCAGCTTCTCCCTCATCGGATTCTCAGGTCCTGTGGCGACTTCTGAAGTTCCAGTCCCCAAAGCCCAGCATTTATGCAGAAAACGCCCATTCACTCAGCCTAGCTGTCACTCAAACATGCTAAGTGGTGAGCCGGCTGGCTCACCACTTGGGCCAATCACACAAGAGTGCGACTTGAGTTACCAAGGTAGCTCAGTCCAGGGTGCCTAAACCCCCTCCCACACCCCCTGTGGTACCCAGACAGAGTGGCACCACTTTTGGAGGCATCTGTGGAGAAGCCCGCCAAAAAGTGGAACAAAGGGCTCGACTTGGGTTGGAGTCACAGAAGAGAACACAAACGCCATTTTAGAATCAAGTCTTGGCAAAAAATACCAACCGGAGAATTAATATTAATTAAATAAACCAGCGGTATGTTCGAGGCTATGAGAATTAAATAATTAAAGTTGGTAGCCTCGAACAATGGGAAAATGTAACGCTCACCTGATTCCCGTAGAGGCGCTGGTCTTGACTGGGCGTATACCGTATCTGCAAAGGTGATGTGTAACACACGGCTGGCTCTTTGGGCTGGACCTCTGTGCACTGTATGTCTGACTTGAAGGGTAAGATGTCTGCAGATAGAAAATATGGGATTAAGGAACTGGGTTATTGAATGTCTCTCTCTTCTTCCCTTTCTCTTCTCCTGTAGAACCCCAAAGGTTAACGCTCTCACCTTAGGTAAGTGAACGCCGTGCTCTCCATCTGCCTCGGGGCAGGGTGCTGTAACCAGTTTCTTCACTGGATAAGGGGAGCAGGCCTCTTGACTTCAGAGGACTGCTGTCCGTCGTTTACTGCACGAACGGTAAGTTTCGAGTAATTCTAATGTCTTTAAAGTCTTTAGTAATGATGTCTCTTGTTTTGCAGGGTTACGGCGATGGCGGATGACGGGCTGAAGTGAGTTGAAGATGGAGCCCGTGTGATGAATAGAAGCGCCTGGAAGCACGTAAGTAAGCGCTTGTTGCCTGCTTCACGATGCGCTCTAACTGTCTTTTTATTTTGCAGGTACAAGTTCGGAGCGGCTGCAGGGTGCCGGAATACCCACTGGGTTTGATGTGGAAAGGAGTAATGGCACGTGAGTATTAAAGTTCCCCAATGTCTTTAAACGCACCTTGTTTTGTCTTTCAGATGCGGGATGCAGCGCCGAAGGCCTCCGGAGCGTGCGAAGAGTTGGTAAGCTTTTGTCTTTCAGATGCCGGAATGCAGTGTGAAGACCTCCGGAGCGCACGAAGAGTAGGTAAGCCTTTGTCTTTCAGATGCCGGAATGCAGCGCGAGGCATTGGTGACAGCCGATGGACCAGGTAAGTGAAGCGCTGTCACTGAAGACCGTAATGCTAACCTGTTCTTTCTTGTCTTTATAGGTGTTGCTGAAGACTGGATTCAGGATGGTAAGCCTTTTTCCTTAGGCCCAGGATCAGATGCAGAAGACACGATGAGCGTTCTGCTGCAGAGGATGCAGAATAACGCAAAGCAAGATTCATCCATCGGGTGTGGTTTAAATAGCCTCCTGAAGTGCTTAGGTGTCTCCTTCCACAGCCACGCCTAGGTAAGAAAAGAGTTCCTGCTTTCCAGAAGAGTTCCAGTGTTCTGAATCTAGGGAGTGGCTCCTGCCCCACCCAACAGGAAAAGTAGTTCCAAACAGAAGAGGATCAGAGGCTCAACTGGCAGGCAAGTAAGCAGCATGGTCTACTGCAGGTAAGTCCACCCAAGCATTATGAGCCCGGCGCTTCCAGCGCTGGGACTGGGCATATTTATGAGCCTGGTGCCACTGGCGCCAGGACTGGGTCCAAAAGGTCCCAATTGGGACTGGTTGGCACTCGGAACCTGGGTTATGGATCTGCTTCCAAGGGAGTTGGGAAAACCCTGACCTTTTGGAAGCAGAGATCATGACAGTACCCCCCCTCAAGGCCCCTCCCAAAGCGGGCTTCTCCGGGGGTTTTGGCTTGTCAGGAAATGTTCGGTGAAATCTTTTGATTAGGCGAGGAGCGTGGACATATTCAGCAGGTTCCCAGGATCTCTCTTGGGGGCCGTAGCCTTTCCAGTCAATTAGGTAAAATAGTTTAGATTTGGAGATCTTGGAGTCCAGAATGCTTTTGACTTCAAACTCGAGTTCTCCATCAACTAGGATAGGTTTTGGAGATTTAGTTAGTCGGGTTTGAGGTTGCACGGGTTTTAATAGAGAGACGTGGAAGACCGGATGTATCTTCATGTGCGGGGGCAAGTCCAACTTGACCGCTACTGGGTTTACTATGGTAGTGATGAAATAGGGACCAAGGTATCTTGGGTTGAATGTGCGTGGCCCTTTTAGAGGTAGATATTTGGTGGATAACCAGACTTGATCCCCTACTTGATATTGAGGGGCTTCCTTCCGATGTTGATCTGCTCCTTTCTTGTATTGTTCTTTAGCCCTTTGAAGGTGAGAAACAGCTTCCTTAAAGGCTTGGGTGATTGTAGAATGCAGGTAGTCTACTGCTGGTGTTTCAAGATCTTGGAGGGGATCCAACTCCGAGGTTCGAGGGTGACTGCCGTACAAAAGAAAAAACGGGGTTTTCCCAGTTCCCGAATGGACAGAGTTATTGTAGGCATATTCGGCTATCCAAAGGATGTCTTTCCAAGTTTTTTCAGTTTGTTGCAGCATGCAGCGTAAATACTGTTCCAGAGTTTGATTGGTCCTCTCGGTTTGTCCGTCGGTCTGAGGGTGGTGACTGGTCGATAGTCTCACATCAATTTGAGCCGACCGACAGCAACTTCGCCAAAAATGAGAAATAAATTGACTACCTCGATCCGAAATTAGAACCGAAGGAAAACCGTGCAGTCGGACGATGTTTTCGAGAAATTCTCGGGCCAGAGTTGCTGCTGTTTGCAAGCCTTTGAGCGGAATGAAATGCGCCATCTTGGAGAATAAGTCCACGATTACTAGAATCGTATTGTATCCGGAGCATGGAGGTAGATCGGTGATGAAGTCCATAGAAAGCGTATGCCAAGGGCGAGGTGGGATGTCAATAGGGCGTAAGAGGCCTGCTGGTCTTTCCTTTTGACTCTTGTTTTGGGCGCATACTCCACAGGACATTATAAAGTCTCTGATATCTTTTTTCCAAGACGGCCACCAGAAGTAGCGCTTGATCTTTTCTGAGGTCTTGGCCATACCGGGATGTCCTTCCATTAAAGAATCGTGATAACAAGAGATTACTTTTTTCTGTAAATCTGTGCTGGGTAGGTATAATCGTTCTTGGAAATACAATAAGTTGTCCTTTACTGCAAAGTCCTTTCCCTGCAGATGCCAATTCTGTATGTCTGCTGGAGTTACAAGTTGCCTGGCCTTATCCTTAACTTCCTCTATGGATTCTGTGGCGATTACACCCAGAATTCTTTGTTCGGGAATGATTGGTACAGGTTTAGGGTTGATCAAGTGTTCTTCCACTCCCATCCGAGAAAGGGCATCAGCTTTACCGTTCTTTGTACCAGGTTGATAGGTAATTATGAAGTCAAACTCGGCAAAGAATAATGCCCAACGGAGTTGTCTAGAGGATTGGGCTTTTGCGGTTTTCAAATATTGCAGGTTTCGGTGATCCGTAATCACAGTAACGGTGTGTCGGGCCCCCAGCAGATAATGCCGCCAAGCCTTAAAGGCTGACTTGATAGCCAGAAGTTCCTTGTCAGTAATCGTGTAATTGATTTCAGGAGGCGAGAATTTGCGGGACCAAAATGCCACGGGATGCAACTGATTGGTTACCGGGTCCTTTTGTGATAGAACTGCCCCCATGGCAAGGCTTGAAGCATCAGTTTCCACAATGTAGGGGAGTTCGGGGCGAGGGTGTTTTAAGATTGGTGCAGAGATAAATTTAGTCTTCAAATCCTGGAAAGCTTGTTCCGCCTCGGTAGACCATTCAAAATGTGTGTTTTTCTTTAACAAGGCAGTGATGGGCTGGACTATTCGAGAGAATTCGGGGATAAACCTGCGGTAAAAGTTAGCGAAGCCTAACATGCTTTGCACACCTTTTACGGAGGATGGTGATGGCCATTTGAGAACTGCATCGACCTTCTTTGAATCCATACGCACTCCGCCAGGTGATAATATGAATCCCAAGAATTCAACTTCAGTCACGTTGAAAACACATTTTTCCAATTTAGCGAAACGTTTGTGTTGACGCAATCTTTCGAGGACCATTTTCACGTGTTTCCGATGTTCAGATTCCGATGAAGAATAAACAAGGATGTCGTCAATGTAAACAACAACACACACATCTATGAGCTCTCTGAGGACATCGTTCATAAAATATTGAAAGGCGGCCGGGGCATTGCAAAGTCCGAAGGGCATGACCTGATATTCAAATAGCCCATACTTGGTGCGGAAGGCCGTCTTCCATTCATCGCCCTCTTTTACTCGTACCAAGTGGTAAGCTCCTCTAAGATCCAGCTTTGTATATATGCATGCTTTTCTGACTTGGTCCAGGAGTTCAGGGATCAAAGGTAACGGATATCTATTCTTAACGGTGATCTGGTTCAGGGAGCGATAATCTATACAAGTTCTAAGGTCTCCTTCCTTTTTTGGAACGAAGAACAAAGCTGAAGAAGCAGGGGACTTGGAAGGACGAATAAACCCATTTGCCAGGTATTGATCCAGGTATTGTCGAAGGTGAAGGTTCTCAGGCTCGGTGAGGGCATAAATTCTACTACAAGGAGGAGTAGATCCAGGTATCAGGTCTATCTGGCAGTCATAAGACCTATGAGGAGGTAGAGAGTTAGCCTGATCCTTCCGGAAAACATCTTGGTATTCTAGGTATTCGGGAGGTAACTGGGGAGTCTCTGAAAAAATTGCTGCCAGTGCAACACCAGGTGGAGGGTGACAAGTAGAGACACATTCTGGAAACTGGACCGTTCTTGCTCGCCAATCGATCAGAGGATTGTGTTTCTCTAACCAAGGTATTCCTAGAATAATCTGAAACTGAGGGGCCTTGATCACATCGAACACGATCTTCTCATGGTGTCCATCTTGACTTACTAGCGTCACCTCTTGAGTGGTATGCGTTACTGGCCCGGAGGCTATCTCCGTACCATCCACCGTAGTAATGACGTCCTTTACAGCCTTGGGACAAAGAGTTAGATTCATCCTCAAAACCATTTCATGATCCACATAATTGCCGATGGCACCGCTGTCGACGTAAGCTTCAATTGCATGTAATCGATCCGGATTATCAGGGCTAATGAGGACCATAGGTATCACGAAATGCGAGGTCTCGGAACTGGTTTTCACGCTCGGCAAGAGGACCTCTATTCTTGTCGGGCGAGGTCGTTTCCCTGCTCAGAGTTTGTAACTTTGGTAACTGCAGCTCCTACTGCCTTCTTGGCAGGTTTCACCGGACAGTCTCGAAGAAAGTGCCCTGAGTTTCCGCAATAGAGGCATAATTGCAACTGTTTTCTCCTTTCCCGCTCCTTTTGTGTTAGAGGACCTTTCAGACCCCCTATTTGCATGGGTTCCCCGGAGTCTACTCCTTTGGAAGGAGTTGGCGGTTTGGAAAATACTCGAGCATCAAACTTGGAACGATCGGCCTTCCTGTTCTGCAGTCTGTGATCTATTTGAACGACTAAGTCTATATAGTCCGAACAATCTTGTGGGGGATTCACTACTTGGGCTAACACATCTTTGAGCTCTCCACGTAGACCTCTATAAAACAGCGTAATCCTTTTGTCCTCAGGCCATTGAGTTTCCACTATCAGTCTGTTGAAAGACGCAATATAAGCCAAAAGGTCTTGATTACCTTGTCGCAACGAAAGAAGCTCATTGTCCAAGGCCTGCCCCTGTGAATGTCTTGCGAACAGTTTTTCCATTCTGAGCTGAAAAGCTTGAAAATCATGGAGGACCGGATCATCTTGATTTACTAGAGGGATCGACCAGTCTGCCGCATTGCCACTAAGGTACGAAAGCACGAAAGCTACTTTAGCTTGATCAGTTGGAAAGGCTGCTGGCCGGCATAAGAAATGCAACCGGCACTGATTGATAAATACTGCAAACCTCTTTGGGTCACCAGAAAATCGTTCGGGCGGAGCCAGAGGTACATTCCCAGGTAGGTTGATCTGCACTGGATTCATAGAGGATGTAGAAGGAAGATTTCCCCCAGATGCGGGTAACGGGGTCTGTCCGGCTTGTGACTGTAGCAATTGTCTAGCGAGATCATCTGTTCGCTCCTTGGAAATAATCAGTTCCCTTCTTAGAGCGTTCGTTTCCTGACGGGCTGCATGCACTTCTGCCCTTAGTTCCCCAAGTAACTGGGCTAGCTGGTCGGTATCCGAGGTTTCCATAGCGCCTGGACGGGAGTTTTGTGGTAGGCTTTGCGTTCTGTAACGCTCACCTGATTCCCGTAGAGGCGCCGGTCTTGACTGGGCGTATACCGTATCTGCAAAGGTGATGTGTAACACACGGCTGGCTCTTTGGGCTGGACCTCTGTGCACTGTATGTCTGACTTGAAGGGTAAGATGTCTGCAGATAGAAAATATGGGATTAAGGAACTGGGTTATTGAATGTCTCTCTCTTCTTCCCTTTCTCTTCTCCTGTAGAACCCCAAAGGTTAACGCTCTCACCTTAGGTAAGTGAACGCCGTGCTCTCCATCTGCCTCGGGGCAGGGTGCTGTAACCAGTTTCTTCACTGGATAAGGGGAGCAGGCCTCTTGACTTCAGAGGACTGCTGTCCGTCGTTTACTGCACGAACGGTAAGTTTCGAGTAATTCTAATGTCTTTAAAGTCTTTAGTAATGATGTCTCTTGTTTTGCAGGGTTACGGCGATGGCGGATGACAGGCTGAAGTGAGTTGAAGATGGAGCCCGTGTGATGAATAGAAGCGCCTGGAAGCACGTAAGTAAGCGCTTGTTGCCTGCTTCACGATGCGCTCTAACTGTCTTTTTATTTTGCAGGTACAAGTTCGGAGCGGCTGCAGGGTGCCGGAATACCCACTGGGTTAGATGTGGAAAGGAGTAATGGCACGTGAGTATTAAAGTTCCCCAATGTCTTTAAACGCACCTTGTTTTGTCTTTCAGATGCGGGATGCAGCGCCGAAGGCCTCCGGAGCGTGCAAAGAGTTGGTAAGCTTTTGTCTTTCAGATGCCGGAATGCAGTGTGAAGACCTCCGGAGCGCACGAAGAGTAGGTAAGCCTTTGTCTTTCAGATGCCGGAATGCAGCGCGAGGCGTTGGTGACAGCCGATGGACCAGGTAAGTGAAGCGCTGTCACTGAAGACCGTAATGCTAACCTGTTCTTTCTTGTCTTTATAGGTGTTGCTGAAGACTGGATTCAGGATGGTAAGCCTTTTTCCTTAGGCCCAGGATCAGATGCAGAAGACACGATGAGCGTTCTGCTGCAGAGGATGCAGAATAACGCAAAGCAAGATTCATCCATCGGGTGTGGTTTAAATAGCCTCCTGAAGTGCTTAGGTGTCTCCTTCCACAGCCACGCCTAGGTAAGAAAAGAGTTCCTGCTTTCCAGAAGAGTTCCAGTGTTCTGAATCTAGGGAGTGGCTCCTGCCCCACCCAACAGGAAAAGTAGTTCCAAACAGAAGAGGATCAGAGGCTCAACTGGCAGGCAAGTAAGCAGCATGGTCTGCTGCAGGTAAGTCCACCCAAGCATTATGAGCCCGGCGCTTCCAGCGCTGGGACTGGGCATATTTATGAGCCTGGTGCCACTGGCGCCAGGACTGGGTCCAAAAGGTCCCAATTGGGACTGGTTGGCACTCAGAACCTGGGTTATGGATCTGCTTCCAAGGGAGTTGGGAAAACCCTGACCTTTTGGAAGCAGAGATCATGACAGAAAATCCCATAGGGAAATATTTGCGGTCGAATATAAAAAGTAGTTTCCACTGCCACCAGCCAGTGGAAACTCGATCAGGGGGGACGGAGACGTGCCCCTTCGACTAACAGTACAAAGTTCTAAGCCCTTGAATACTCCCTTACTACCTCTAAGTAGTTCAGTGGTAAGCGTCAACTTCAAAGGTTTTAACAATGTCTTCTGCTTCACACAATTAGGTTTAGGATCTTCTTCAAGTGATACAAGAATCCCACTGGTGCTCTTTATTACACCTGAGTGTTTGCCACATGTGAGCCAGGCAATGCTTCCTTCCTCCTGAACCTCCTGCCAATCTTGTTCCACCTTTGTATTATTAACCAAATGCTGATAAGAACCCTTTCTCTTCTTCACACCTCTTTGGCAATGTGGGTTTATGACATTCTGTACACCTGGGCAATATTCTTCACACCCACTCTTAGGCTCAGTTATCTTATTTTGGCATAGACAACCCTGGTTGTTTATCAATTGTCTTAATGTGTATCCCTTTTGGCTCTGGCAATAGTGGTTTGTGTTCCCTACTTGAGATACTGTGTCTTTGTGTGATTTGTTGTTATAATTACGCACTATATCACAACCACCTCCTTCTAGCATGATCTTTAAAGTCTCTTTATGCCATATGCCTTGTTTTAGATCAGTTCCGTACTCAAAAGGGAGTCTGGTTTCAAGCAATGGGTAATCACAGAGCATGCAGGGGTCACAATATAATAGTGAACTCACCGGGTTTGGCGTGCATGTCTGTGTACCTCGCTGCTCCCAGCTCGTCTGATTCAGTTCTCCTACATGGCCCGGCAACCTCTCCTGCATGGCTTCCTGCATCCCACGTCTGATAATTTCAGAGACCTCACAGCTCCCCCAGTGATCTGGTGGTAACCTGCCACCGCGGAACACTTCACAATGGGGAAAGTTATTAAAAGTTGCACTTTCCACTGCACAAACTCTGCAGCTGATATCGGGAGCCCATACAACCCTCTGGACCAGCATCCATTTTTCTCGTCACTCTAGTTCCCTAGTCTTGGCTCTTCCACGATTTCTTTTCTTCCTCTACTGGTTCATGGTTGTGCCCTGATGCCTCCGGGCCTGATGGTGCGCGTTACAAATAAAACAAATACAAATACATAATACAAATGGGGATTCCAAAACTCCTCCACAAACTACTGCCACTACTGCTCTCCTGCGGCTGCTGCTTCTGCTTCAGCTGCCTTGCCTTCTTCCACTGTGGTCTCATCACCTACACATGAGGGGGCCTCTTTGCCTCTCAGCCATCCTCAGGTGTGGGCCATTAACTCCAGTGGGCTGCCCTCTGCAACTTCATTCCTCTACAGCCCTCTTCTTCGTCCCAGTACTATGGGAATTCTGGAACTTGAAGTCCTTAACACAAAAGTCGGGTTTCTCAACAGCTTCTATTTTACAATAAGCTATTAGCAGATTGGGGTCTCAGGGAAAGTAACCAAAGGGGGCCTCCCATTCTTCCTGACCTGTTGCCCCTCCCATGTGATCCTCTTGGCTAACAAAATCCCCATGGTCAGGATCAGAAGCGTCTGCCTTTCCCTGGTCACATGAGAGGGGTTCCAGGCCCAGTTTCCTGGGTGAATCACTTCTGATTCATCACATAACCCAGAATGAAAGACAAGGCATTTCGATTGGCCACAGAATTCTTGTTTACACCAGCAGTACACAAAGAAATGACACCAGGAGTGACACTCACAATATACTTAGAAGCAGCGCTGACAAGGATGGACATGGCAATATTGTATGGGACAGACGAAGAGGGTACTGAGTGGTGCACAGTCTTATGCATTGACCCAACACTACGATTAACAGACTTGATAGTCCAACAACTGTTCTCAGAGGACAAAGAGGAGGGGGAGATGGTATTCCAGCTATGTATACCATGTCCGGTGAATATAGAAGAGAGACAGGTTCCCAAGAGGATCCAGATAGTGAGTGCATTATCAGCTCACTTGAGGGATGTTTTGAAAAATGGATCGGAGGTAATATGGACCAGTGGACCCGATGATGTAGGATTGCTGAAGGGAGCAGGGACGGTTCACATAAAACTGAAGGAAATTACACTGTTGACCCGAGTAAAGCAATACCCATTATCACAAGAAGTAGAGGAGGGCATATATGACACACTACTTCCACAGTGGCAACAGGGCTTAATAAAAATGTCAGAATGCCCATGTTACACAGCCATGTACCTTGTCAAAAAATTGAAAGGTGGAACTTGGAGATTTATTTAAGGTCTCTGTTCCTTGAACAACGTAGTGGAAGCAGAGTTTCCACTAGTACCAAATCCAGTCACCACACTGTGTAATATGTACAGAGAAGCAACATATTCTACAATTATTTATTCAAAGAATAACTTCTTCTCCAACCCATTGCACCTATACTCACAGCTCTCACCTTGTTTATGTATCGCAGGACCCAGTTCCAACAGGCTTACCACAAGGGTATTGTGAGTCACCTAGTGTGTTCAATCGAGTGATTCAGATGGATTAAGCAACTTGCAAATGCTCAGCACAGTCAGCCAGTGCACAGACAACCTCCAGGTATGCAGCATAACAGAGAACCAGCACTGGCAGGATTCAGTTGCATTCCTGACATTTTTGGCAAAGAAGAGATACAAGGTGGACAAAGAGAAATCACAGTATTGCCAAATGGAAGTTATCAATTTAGGGCAGATAATACCAGCAAATTGCAGTAGGATCACTCCAGAGAGGGCAAAAGCAATACACAGCACACCACAGCAACACACAGTCAAGCAGATTAGGAGTTCTTAGGCCTGTGCAATTATTGCAGGGTCTGCGTCTTCAACTACATTTGTGAAGCCCCTCCTTCAAGAGTTAATGCAAGCACAGAAAGAAAAGCCCCATAACATGGACACGTGAAATTAGTGACTGATTTACAGTACTCAAGGAAGCGTTAGCGCACACACCCCAGTTCTAGCCGACCCGGATTAAAAGAAAAAACTTATATTTGTTTTCACACTCTGATGGCACAGTGATGACAGCTGTCCTCACTCAAAAGATGCCACAATCACACAAGCCACTGGCTTATTACAGTGGTCTTCTAGACACTGTAATGCAAGGTCACTTCCCATGTGAACAGGCACTCGCCAAAGCAGAATTTTTAATTTATAAATTAGCGACAATATCTATGGGCTGTGCAGTGACGCTTTATTTGGAACATTTGCTTTTTGCAATATTAGAAAAATGAAAGTCCACCCTAAGAATGCAGAGATCATCAGGATACGAGATGATACATTCCAATCCAGCAACTGAGGTAGTGAGGTGTTGGGTTGTTAACACAGCGACATTCAACGCACAGCCAATGGAGAAAGGGGAGTACCTGCATGATTGTGCCTCAAACATGGACTACTCGCAAATTAATTTTGCAACCTTTTAGATATTTTGTGTCACTCCTTTATGTTGTTTTTCAAAATGATGTATAGACTGTGTCATTCCCACTACCCTTTTGCCCCAGCACATTTGTAATACTGTTGGTATGCAAGCCACTGTTAAATCATGTTACAATATTGTGTAGAAATTATGCATGATAATTGAGACTTATACTCAAATTAATTGAAATGCTTGATTGAATCAAGACAAACAACTTTTCACCTAGCAATCTCAAGTTCCTTGGAAAAGATGCTAATATGTAACAAATTGAATTTGCATAAAGACATTACAAAATACATTTTGAATTAACCACTGGTAGGAACATCTCCTCCTGTGTATCAGTGTGCCTCAACCATACACACTTGAGGAAGCTATTACAGTGCATAAAGAGCCCATAGAAAGAGGAGACATGCTCTTCGTTTACGGATAATAGATGATAAATTCAAGCATGGGTTGTTGGCATAAGGGTGTAGGGGTAGTTTGTTATAAGGACGGAGAGTTTTGGTGTGGGCTCAGGTGAGGTTGCCACAGCACTGTTCAGCACAAGCGACTGAGTTGGCAGCATTGTTGATTGCCATAGACATGTCAGAAGGACATGCAGCTAACACATTTTCAGATTCCACCTATGTCACATCCACAGTGCACTCAGGATGGGCCTGATGGAAGAGGAGGGGTTCCTGAGGAGTGATGTCTCTCCTGTGCAACATGTAGAATTATTGCCCCAACAAATGGACATACTATACCTCCGAGCAGAAATGGTGGTAGTGAAATACACTGCCCATACAAATGGCACAGATTTTATTTCAAAAGACAATAGTAGGGCTGATTCTGCTGCAAAGGAAGCAGTGTATTTGCCATTACACACAACATTGTTCATGCCTCTTAAAAAGGATCAAGCACCCTTGATTGTGTTGCTGCAAAGGCAGCATGTCAAACTTGCAGAATCATTTAACTCCTTACCCATTGTCCAAGTGATGGAGCAGGACTTATGGAAAAAGAGACAGTGTTCACTGTCACCCACAGATATGGTGTGGCGGCAGAACAGTACAGTGAAACCGATGATTCCTGAGGGCTGCTTAAAACAGCACCGGATCAGCTGCATTACCCAACTTGTGTCTCAAATGAGCATGTTGCTGCAGAGATTAGCAAGCCATGGGTTGTGCCAAATTTACAGGAACTGGTAACTGAGTTTGTGTATAATTGCGTGACATGCTGGAGATTCACAGCTGGTCAAACACTCAAAACTGTGAAAGCAACATTGTGACGCCCCGGGCGGGGGGGCCCTTTCAGCATTTGCATATCAACTATGTTGCTATACAGGACGGGTGCAGCTCTTATAGGTACATGATAGTTGTTGCATGCCCTTTCTCACATTGGCCTGATGGTGTGCCATGTGCCCATGATTATGCCAAATTGGCAGCCACAATTTTAGTATGCAAAGTATTCCAAGGTGGGGATATTCAAAGTGTTGAGGTGCGACAATGGACAGCACTTTGTTAACAATCTTTTTAAGGAGATAACCTCCTTAAAGGGCATAAAGCACAAACTGTGCTCTGAGTACAATCCCCAAGCTAGTTGACTTGTCAAGCAATCAAATGACCTGCTTAAAAAGTGCATTGCCAAGTTGTCAGACACACTTGGCAACAACTGGCCCTACTGTCTGCCCCTTGCTTTGTTTGCACTACGTAATCCACCTGGCACGGATCATCATTTGACTCTGCAAGAAATTGCCATGGGCAGGAGAATGCATGCGACTCTCACGCATGCTGTACAATTTCGGATGCTAATAGCACTGCGCAGCTTCTGGGAACGGAATTTAAGGTGAATTTACATGAGCTCACAAAATCTCTGAACTATATTTTACGCCAGATTCAACCACGTCAAGCCAGATCTGCCGACCCAGCATTAAGAACAAACAAATGATCAGCAGAATAGGCTGAGGATTTTGCAGCACAGCTTCCTCTCTATGCTGGGGATAACATTCTGATCCAGAACTGCACAAGAACCTGGAAGAAGCAACACTTCTCCATACCCTATACAGTGATGTACTGCACACCAACAGCAGTGAAGGTGGCCAAAAGGCATCCATGGATTCATCTTAAGGATATCTGACGAAACAAGGCTGCCGCCCCCTTGCAGGAGAAAGAGGGGCCGACTAATGGGAAGAATAACCCAGTTCACTATGACATTTTTATTCTCATTTCGCCTTTGCAGGGGCCAGTGTGCGGTCCAAGAGAGAAGAGATTGTATAAGATATGCTTTTGCAGTGTAGTGTTTTAGTGTTTTCTTTTTCTTTTATTTGGTTTATAGCTGTAAGGAGACAGTTTGCCCCCATAGGAGCAATATTGAAGGAAGAGAGAAGTGTTTAATTCTGAATTGTTTGAAAATGGCATCCAGGGCACACATGGCACTGGGTCTGGCAATGTATGGTATAACCATGCAAGAACAGTGGGGAGAGAAATGGCCAATGACACATGTTATGTCTGCTCTCTCATTCCACACATCACAGAGGCACAGAGCTCTTTCTCCCTCAAGAGGTACCAGTTAAGGATGGGGGAATGTTTAATGCATTTGGCAAAGCGAGGGATTTGTTCGAGGCACATACATTTGCCGTCCACTGGATAGATGAGGGGGACGAAGTAAATGCTGATAATTATATGAAATTATAAAGAATGGCAAATGTAGAAGCCACCACGCACAACTTATTGGAATATGTAACAAAAGGTGAGAGAAGGGTGAGCCACTGTTCAGAACCCACAGCAGACTAGAATGTTCCAATTTCACAGGGCATAGTAAACCATGGTGCCACACAAGACCATTAATGTACATTCAGAGTTCAGTTTTCCATGCAATGTAGGGTGGAAGGATTGGTAGGGTTTGAAAAAAATGTGGTGGAAAATATGAGCTGTAGAGTAATCTGGAACAAGCATATTTATGCTCTAACAGATAGATGAACATGAACAACCATAATACATAAGGGAACTCACGCGCTATTCTTCAGATGAAATGGTTCGACCCACCTGGGAATAAACAAGGGGTGCCAAAAGTGATGATGTTACCATCGCTAATGAACGGGACTGCAGTTTTAATAGACCTGTGGTGGGCATGAGGAGTACCAGGCATGCCCTCAGCTCCCCCTGGAATGGGGTGATATATGCTCCCTCATGTCACTTCACAGTCCCAACCTTGAGATACCCCACTCAGTACTGATGTCATTTGATGATCATCCTGCATTGTTGAATAATGGCTTCAATAAAAATAAATCATTGAGCGAGGTGTGAAACATACAATCAGTCCGATCCTTGAACTTTCATAGAGTTTGCAGAGACAACAATTACTGGGCACAGAAATAATCAGATAGACTGGCCACCATTTCATCAGAGTTCCACCTGTTCAGCAAGGTGGCTACATTATTTTTGGCACTTTTACTTCCAGGGGTTCAAGCAGCAGGGAGCTCAAAATGGCTTCAGATCACACAATATGAAGTATTACAACTAGCAAACTCAACCACGAGGGGGGCTGAACGCTTTGAGGGAGGAACTGAGGTTGTTGACTTTGATGGTGGTCCAGAACTTGTATGTTCTGGATCTTTTGACAGCTATGGAGGGTGGACTTTGCAAAATAATTGGTGGTATCTTTTGTACATTTTTACTCTGCAAACGTTGCCACCAATGGAACTTTGTCTGAGGCTATTGAAGACTATGATAAAAGAAACATGCCCAGCAGCAACTGGCAATTGGCTCAACAACATTTGGTTGGCTAATATTGTTAAGATAACTGTACCAATCCTCGATCTGGTACTCATCTGTTACTCATCACCCTTTGTGCATGTAAACTAGAATTAAGAATGTGTACGGGAAAAAGGGAAGGGGGCATAAATGTTGTCTCTGAATGTTGCTGGGGCAAGGGAAGCAATAAAATGCATACAACACATACAAACACAAACAGAAATGATTGAATATGGCCCCCTGGGACTGTAAATAGACAACTATGAGGCATTCTGGGTAGTTGCTAGTTCTGAAAAGGAGGCTTGTTCCCCAGAGGACTATGAGGCGCAAGAGGGAAGCTTGCACAGGGTTACAAGGCTATGGATACCAAAGGGTAAAAGCGGAGAGCTGATAGAAAAAGATGTGTCGATAGATAAATCGATCGAAGGGAGAATGTTTTAAGGGTCCAGATCCAGCACTGTCAAGGGGGCCCATGTACCAGCTGCGGTAACGCCGGGACTTAAACAGTGACATGGTAGGTGACATCGGGAATAATGACATCACAGCATGGGGCACACGTAGTTTAAATATATTCATGGCACAGCACAGAAAGCCACACAAAAAAATAGAGTGTGTAGCATGCTTAAGGGTGGGGTAGCTGATGTAGCATGGTCACAGGGGAGGGGTGATCTACTAGAACCATTGTCTAAGTTTGCAGATATATACCTGAAACCGTATGTGTGCACTATGTATTCCTTCGTACAAGACACTACCGAAATCATTAACATAGTGGAAGATATGCAGTTTGATCCAACTAAACAACTGCTTGTCAGTCTGGATATAGTGTCACTCTACACTTGTATACCTCAGCAAGAGACCTTGCAGGTGTTAGAGGAAATACTACTTACTAAAGGAACGGAGGGTAACAACCCAACAGCTTTATTCTGTGGTGTGCAGAGCTGGCACTAACCGAAAATTATTTCAGTTTCAACGGCCAATTATACCATCAGTCCCATGGTACAGCAATGGGGTCGTCAGTAGCCCCTTCAGCAGCTAATTTGTTTGTTGAGAGCTTCCGACAACAGATTATCTATAGCACCACAAATCCTTATTTTTCTAAATTGGGATTGTGGCGACGGGTGGTCGGTCAAAAGGCCGAAAAAAAAATCTTGAAAAAAAAGGGCGAAAAAAAAAATATCGAATTTTTTTTTTTTTATATATATGTATTTTTGGGTCAGGTAAGTAAAAAAAGGGTTAAAATAAAAAAAAAATAGAAAAAAGGGGGGTTGGGGGAACCCCCCATTTCGAAAAAAAAACATCATTAAAAAAATTCGATCTTTTTTTTTTTCGGCCTTTTTTTCGAGATTTTTTTTTTCGAGATTTATAAGTTTGGTATTATGACTATAAACCGTGGCGACGCTATATCGATGATATTTCGATCATGTGGTATGGTTCAATTGCTCTGTTTCATGAATTTATGGAGTGGATCAATTGTCAAAATCAGTATATTAAGTTCACTTCTACACAGAGCAATTTGGAAATCAACTTCCTTGATATCACAATCTGGGTTGCTACCAGTCTAAACATTCTTCAGGTGAAACCATTCTACAAACCAACTGACCGCAACTCCCTCTTGGTTTTTGACAGTTGACATCCACGTCACACTAGGGAGAATCTCCCGTTCGGCCACTTTTTGCGCTTCAAACGGAACAGCTCGACGAAAAAGATTTTTTTGTCTGAAGCTAAGACTCTAAATTCTAAATTAGATGCTAGGCATTACTCGAAGAGAATAGTGCGACGGGAACTGAAAAGATCTACGAATAATAACCGTGAGGCACTTTTAGAATGTAATGACAGAACAAAAGAGAGGAAAGTGATACTTTTTGTCCGCACTTACACCCCTTTAGCTAACCAAGTTATCAAGATCATCAGGAAGAATTGGCATATTCTTGCGGGTGGAGAATGTCCACTGGAAGCCCCATTATGTGCATTTAAGAGAGGGCCTAATCTTAAAGATCTTCTCAATAAGAACGACATTTCCAGAGGCAAACAACAGCAGAAGAGCATCACCAAAATGTGTGGTCTGCCAAAAGTAGCAGGACACGCACCTTGTGGACACTGTGTTAACTGTCATCTAACCAGTAGGACATCACAAATAGACCTCGGTTTGGAGAAACCATGGTCACAAGTGACATTTACTAATTGTAATACCAGTCATGTCATTTACGCAATATGATGTCCATGTTAGAAACTGTGTATAGGTATGACTAAACGAAAAATGGAAGTGAGGATCACTGAACACAGAAGCTGTATCAAGAACAATGTATCTACAGCTCCAATGGTAAATCATTTTGTGATGTTGGACCACGGAACAGATGATCTTAAATGGACGGTGTTGCTCCATATTCCATCATTTAATAATGATGAATCAGTAACCAAAAGATTACTGGTGAAAGAACAATGGTTGATTTACCTGTGTAAATCAGCGGTAAGAGGGCTGAATGAGGCTTTTGATTGGAATCATTTAGGTTAACATGTTAGCCTAGAATTCGGGCTGCCCACCCATTTGGTATCTGTATAGAGAATACAGTTTTTTCTTGAAACAATCTTTGCAAGTAACAGGAGAAATTATATTCAGTGCAAAAATAACGGTACCTTGGTAGAATCAATGCCTTGGTAGAATCAATGCGAATTTCACCATTAGGAGGGTCTGTTGTGCGTAATACCGTGTGGAATACTAAATAATTACAATTGCCATGGTGTTAGTTATCCCGGGGGTATGATGGCTCCTGTTTTTACTGCATCCCTTGTTTGAATACCACAAGAAAGTCGAATTTAGTCAACCGCCTGAGCGACCTTAATAACTGTACCAATGCATTTGTAATTAGCCGCGTAGCAGGTTTTATTTTTAAGAAAATCTAATTCGGGGGCAGATTCCAGAGGATTAGGTAACTGGTGATAAGTGGTTTAATTATGGTCAGCTGTAAAGAAAGGCTGCCTTTAAAAGCAATTCCAGTTTCTAACACCGGAGGATCAGATGACACATGATACGTGGTTACGACAGAGGTGGAAGTGACGGAAGGATCGAAACACAATTCTAGTAAGTACCTAATGGTTGCCACCCGAGGTGTTGCTCGCTCGGAGTTTGTCCTCTTTAAAGAACAGGCTGTTACGAGCCAAGACGTGACGAAAGGGTAAACTAATGTCATCCTTTATTTTTTCATATGTGTGTTTAGGCATTCCGCGGTACGAAGCGGTCCAGCCTCAAACACGCACTGACAGTGAAGAGGCCTTTGGCATACGAGCGTTTCTGGAATTCTTAATGAAGGTTGACCAATTTTAACAGCACATAGTGGTACAACGAATGCACCCGAGTTAAAAGTAAGTTGAGTTACTCAAACTCTTTCTCACTGTAGCTTACGCTGTGAATAGTAAGAACTAAGGCAATGTTCACAGTGGTAAAATGAGCCGGAGAGTCAGGTTATAGTGTTTTTATCAAGCTGCATGCAATATTCAGGTTATAGTGTTTTTATCAAGCTGCATGCAATATTGGTGTAAACCTTCCTTGTCCTCCAGTTAGGAACAGATTTGGTTTTGTCCAATAGGTAATCTTATAAAAATGCAGTTTGATATAGTACAGAGAGGTATCATGCTTTCATAAAGTATTTTACCTGGACATCACAATGGGATGTCATTGCACCTGGTGGGTGACATATTAAGATCGATATCCTTATGGGTTTTTCTTGTAAAAGAACCTATTTTGAAAAATATTTTTTTATATATACAGCTCAGACATTGTGGTCGTGACTGAATGGTGTGTTTGTGTCAACAGTTTGCAGTCTACTTCGAAGACGCGCCTACAAAACCGTTGGAAGTGTAATCAACTAATGCTGCCACAGTGAGCCAACTGCAGGAGACTTTTAGCTCCTTCAAGTGATGGCTGGTTGAATAATTAACAGCGTTACTGATGGTTATTTTCTCATGCTGTTTCCCTTAAGGTTTAAGAAGAACACTATTGTGAGGAGTATGAAAGAGAGTGAAAACCTATTTGTCGAGTTTCCCCTGAAGAGGTTCTTACATCTTTGTCATACTGTTGTTTTTGGTGGTGTGCTTTATGACAGCACTTACTAATGGACTATTTAGTTAATTAGAACCTTGCGATTGTAGATACAAGGATTCGTTGAATTAGGACATTAGTTGTTTTAAGTGAGCAGCCCACAAGTTGGGAGCTCTCTTAATTGTGTATTCGACAAATGTGGTTATCATTAGATTGGGTCGAATGGTGTTTTAGTCAGTCAGCGATTGAGTGAAGTAATGACTGCGAGTATGCACATTTGCACTTTGTGAGACAAAAAGAAAGAATCTTTTTTAGGCAGAAGATATTCTGTGTTGTGCTTTTTAAACTGTTGTGTATTTGTTTTTTACATATTGATATAATAAAGTTTTGTAACCAATTGATTTAGTTTTTATGTAAGATTGCTGTAGCTGATGTGGCTGTATACAGGATAGTGCCTTGTTCTCCTTAAAGCGTCACAGCATGGAGGCAACGAGATTCCAAAGTCTAGAAGCTATCGCATGCCAGTAATTGGAGACACATCTCGGGGCCGTTAAACCTTTCCCCAGTGACTTTCTATTGTATTTTCGGTCACAGGGGAGGGGGTGCAAGGTGGTCTATAGGGGATTGGAGGCAGGGAAACGTTTGAGCAATATGGGCACCATAGAGAAGCCATCATGTGTAGGCTCATGTTAGAAATAAAACGTTTATAGACAGCTCATAATAAAGGGCTGCAGACCTTAGTGGCAACAATGGTTAATATTGCAAGGCTGAAGTTACCCAAGAGAATGCAGCACTATCGAAGTGTGTTCATCAGATACATCTGTGGCCACCCACTGAGCTAGGAACCTGAGTGTTTGAGAAGAACTGGCAAGGAAAACAGATTCAAATACAGTCCACTGAAATATATTCACAGTGGCAGTCAGAAAGCTGGGCGACTAGAGAAATCGGGTGAGGTTTGTGGGGTGCGTGACAGGGAGCCAATCAGAAGAGAGAGATTTTAGTGTTCCTGGGGTGCAACATTGGAAAGTGTCCTCAAAGATGTCTGTGGGGCACATCATTGGTTGGATCCAGTGAGAATGTCTTGCATCTTGTCATCTCAAGATGTCCAATCAGAATGCATTAGTTTATGAATTTGCATATTGAACAGTGCCAACCAATGGCAAATAAGTGTTTTTAGACTGATCAGCACAATCACGTAATTGTGGGGTGGTGTGGAAGGTTTGCGATGTTACGAGGGGAGTTTATGTGTTTTTGTTCCAAGAAACATTTTATTCAATGGGGGTCAAGCATGGTTTAGCTTACTATAGGGGCCAGATGTAGTTCCATCAACAGCTCCTGTGACCAGTCCCACAATTTTAACTAAAATATTGTATTTCAATTCTGTAATTCCTGTATAAAAAGTATAGCTGGAGTGGGTAGCGTCAGGCTCATTTAATTCAGTTTAGTTCCACGAGCTGTTGTAACCGTAGTTCCCAGCTGTGTGGGCCCAATACATCTGTGTTACTTCTTGCTTGGTGTACGCTCCTTTTTATTCCTTTGGATTACTTTTTGGCGGAGGTCCCCTGGTACACTCTGAGCACTACAATTACAACCAACATTGTTCTAAGATAATACTGGATTCATAAGAAGGTGCAAGCAATATTGAACAAACTGTTCGCACAATCTGATAATTTTAAACATAAAAGAATTGCAATATTATATACATAATACGAACCCAGAAATTATGATACTAAAAAATAAATTGCCTGGAATAAAGAGTCAATAAGAATTACAGACGTCATTGGAAGATATTAACACACACATAAGGCCTCATTACGAGTGCGGCAGTAAGGGGTTAATGGCACCAGTAAGGATGCCAGTGCCGTTAACCCCTTACCGCTGCATTACGAGGTTCCCTCGCGGGACCCGCTCCGAACATCTGGTCAGACCAGATGTCCTTAGCGGGTCCTGCAAGGGGACCAGGAAGCTAATAACTAATATTAGCTCCCTCCCCATTCCCACTGAGCCCTCTGGGGGCTCAAATGGGAATGGGGAAGGGTATTTTGAATGGGGACTTACCTGGTCCTCCAAGGTTGGAATGACCCGGTAAATCTGCATACAAAGAACCCGGACCCGGGCACGACTTAGGAGGCAGCCATGGCGCTAATAGCGACATGGCTACCTCCAAACTCGTAATGACCTCCCCTCTCTCAACAGTGACACCTCTACGCAGTTAAATGTAAATGATAATTATTCCTTGCTACCCGAAACTGTTTGACTGCAATAAATGCTATGTTGTAAGGACTACCTCTCCCTCTCCCCCAGAGCCTCTAATAATGTAATGCATGCATGTGACTCTGTACACGCAATATATTACACACTTTTGATTTTGATAGGCGCGCACTCCGTTTCTGGCATCTTAATTTTTAAATACGATGTTCTGCTAGGTTTCAATTATGGTTCATGGAAGAGCCTGAGTGACGAAACAAGTGTTTTGCACTGTCCCTCAATTATCCAACTCATGAAGACCATGGCTGTTGTCTCAGCACGCGTTTCTGAGCATCACCCGCATTGTATGCACGTGGTGCGGAAAGAAGGAGGGTGGTGTATAGCAGTGAGCTTGGTGAGGTACTCCAATAGACTTTTTGTGTGTAAATCTTGGTCCTGCTCTAACTTTCACACACTTGTCTGTTGACTCAATCAGCCAGGCATGTTTTTTAATAGCCAGACCCTGTTGGGATACTCGGACATGCAGTTTCAATTATATTTAAAGGTCTAAACGAGTTATAATTAAAGGCCTATATGCCCCAGTGTCTAGTTGGCTAAAAACAAAATGCATTTCTGATGTTTGCAAACATAAATATCCAAGAGTACACAGGCACACCGGGTGGATAGCGGTTTGATTTGAATTGGTTCTGGTATACCCACACATATTGGCTGGGTCACTTGGGGGTGAAAAGTGATTTGATCATGAGCACCTGCTTGCTGACTAGGCATCCCACGCCCGTATGGAATAAATGTAAATCTGTTACAATCCAACTCATTCTGAGTGTTAAGAGGGTTAATTGCAGAATTGCATTGTTGAAGATGCAGCAGCCTGTAACAGTTCAACTGTATGTGATGAAAAGGTTTTTCATAACCTGCTTGTCCTCTTGTCATTTAAAGGGTGTCTCCCAATGGAAGGGTGGAGGCTCCTCAATACAGGTTGATCCTATGATGTCATGGCTGAAGCTTGAGTTTGCTTTTGCGCCACCATGACAATGACTGAAGCTTCTCTGATAGTTAGTGCCACCACCTTCATTCCTGGTATTGGCACTTTGCATTTGCAGAGTGAGTGTCCCAGTGCAGCGGGCCATTCTATGAGCGATATGCAAAGCATTTCTACCGTCAGGGTCCGCTCATTGGTTTGCCGCATCGTCCCCTCAAACTGCCTTTATGCAACGTAATCCATGTACCGTGTGAACTAAACTGTTCAGTGGCATAACCTGGCATAATTAATGGGTTTATCATACAAAGAGCATTTGCACCCATTCAGCAGTCAAGCTTCATCACGTAGTAGTTCATCACCACAGCAGACACGTTTTCTCTTGTCTAGAATTCACTGGCCATTATTTTTATGTGTGTTCTGCATACTTTTTTTTACTTCTCATACCTGTTTAATGAGCACACCTGAAATCAGGGCTTTCATGTGCAACACCTAGTGTAAGATATTTGGTGTCATATTCCTAAATCTAGAATCTTTGTCAGGAACATTGTTGTCACTTCAGCATGAATCTATGTAGTTTCGCTGACCTGCAGCCTTGGATGATATGTACAATTCTCATTTGGGCTATTTTTGGCTCATGGACTGCCCATTTCCCTTAGCCAGGCTGGCATGCTATCCCTGACTTGACATGACTATCGACTTACAGGTTAAAATGAGTGCTGAGGGATGGTGCATCAACATAGGTTCCATTTGCACCAGCATTTAGCAAGGTCAGGAACACCTTGTGGACTTCATCCACTGCAGTTTGAAGGGGCAGGGAACGCTCAACCATTTTATATGTTTTATTAATGGCAGTAAGGACATTATCTCTTCTTGCAACCCACAGACTCCACTGTGGTGCAATGGAGTATGGTGCCAGGGGTCTGGAATGGTGTTAGTGAGGGCACCGAAGCAGCCCACAGTCATCTGAGCAGGGCAGCTACCACTGTTAAAGCTCCCCATGCAGGGATGCCCTGGTTTGGTGGCATGTGTGGAGGAGACACCTCTCACTGGCAGTGGCAGTTCTTGTGGATTCAGGAAGAAAGTTAAGTGGATGTCAGCTGAAGGATGTAATGGGCACGGGCTGGGATACAGTGCACCTGAGGCTGGTTCCACAGATTTTGGAAAAGTGACCTGATGCAATGGGTCTCATGTGTATGCATGTAACGTCGATGACACCTCCCCAATTCCACTAGACTGCTCTCCTCTTGTTCAAACAGACAAAGGTTCTTCAGGGTCTGCAACTATCTCCCAGTTTCTATAGTGAGAAAAAAGGGGGCACTGTTAGGACCAATTGGTATCAATGTCCCTACCATACTCCCTCACTATTCTCCATGTATTTGATGATCAGGAGGCTGAGTCTAGAAAGCCAATCCAAGGTAGTTGACAGCATTGCCCTTGGCTGAGGCGTCCTGCTGCTACCGGCTTAGAACCCTCTGATGTTGAATCTTCTAGTCTACTTAAGTCACTGAATGTTTAGTTATCCTTGTCTGCAGTCAATATCATACCACTGTGCTTTCTGTGTGCTAATCGTTGATATTTATTTGTCTCTTAGGTGGGGAGCATGATTGGAGGCATGTGAAGGATTCGGCATGGAATCCAGCAAGGAAGGTACGTTCCACAAGTTGTAAAGTGTCTAAAGTCTTACTGTGTGTATAACATGTCTTCTTTTTTCTATCTCTTAGCTGCAGAAGCAGGGGCGCTCGGAAGAGTAAAGTGTGGAGTCGAAGAACTAAGGTTAGTTTCACAATTATAACAAGTAAGAACTAAGGCGAGTTTCACAATTATAACAAAATCATAATACCGTACATTTGACAAGTCTTCTTTCACTTTTCTTCTTTCTCTTTAAGAGCACCGGCAGATGAACATCTGGATCAGGCACAGGGCGTAGCTAACAGAACACTCTGGAGCCGGGTGCAGGTAACCTTGTTCGTGGTTCTGAATGCTGAGCACAGGCGTAGAGGACGACGTGGCTGTCAAAATGGCTCCCGTGACTCAGAAGTCTCCTTTGAGTTTGCGGGCTTCTGGGTTGTGCAGTCCTAGCCTGCTGACCCTCTATCAATTTACTAGAAATGTCCTTGTGTTTCAAACACTCTTGCAACATTAAAGGCGGGATAGAAATAGCTGGAGGGGTCAGAGTCTCTCTCTCTCTCTCTCTCTCTCTCTCTCCCTCTGTTAGTCTAAAATCCTAAAATCCTACCCATGCCAGCCTCTGTGTTAGGAGCATTAAGGGAGACGTGGGGTACTGTGGAGACCGCAATTTGACAGCATTGCAATCATCCAGCCAGTATTGCTGGGTGTTATTTTTGAGTTTCTATGTCTGCACCCATTGTGATACAAGGTATAAAGTACATATGAGCTGTCTTTCACCAGCTCAGACATATCTGACAATAGCATCACAGAGTACACTTTGGGAAAATGCCTTGTTGCAGGTCAACATTAAAGATTGGCTTGCTAACCTTGTAATACTACAATTCAGTTGGGTTTCAGATGGTCCAAAAACATCGGAATGATTACCAGTGAAATGCAGTGCAAGAGCATTACTTTGTACACTTCCATTGTGAATACCCAGAAAAGCTTCATAATATAGAGAAGAGCGCATAAGGGAGGCATGGATACAAATATTAAGGGGAGAATAAGAAGCGAGGAGCTAGGATCAGTGGAAGATAGGGGAGGGAGAGAAGGGCATGCAAATATCTAAAGTGTGCCTCCATATAGTAGACAACTGATTCAAATCATGATGGCCAAATGCTACTCTGACTCTAAAGTAATGAGGTTGACCGATGCCTTATTTGAAAACATTAGAAACATTGGAAACAAAGGCCCTTATTCATCGAGCGGTTTCCAATGGGGTTTTGACATCATACAACTCTTCTGTGAATTAAGCCGAAAGGCACCTCAATTGGGTGTTCTATTTAAACGAAGAAAATTACTGTGAAATATCTCCAGCTCTCAAGATTCAACGGATGACAAATGCATCATCGTTGCTGTGACCTTGCTCTAATACCCGCCTGTGTCCCACAGGAGAGTCGCGCACGTTGCCGTTAAGCTATCCTCCCGGATATCTGCAGTGACATTTCCTACTTTAGTAACCCATCCCTTGCGGAGGATATTAATATTTCTTATGTTTTGTTGTTCTGCAGCTGCACCACTCTAAAATGGATGGCCAGTCATATTTGCATACATGGGCCGTAACAGTTGGCCCCACTTTGCTCTGCTATTAGGGAGCACGTTATTCTAAATCAGATCCTTTGTGTTATAGCGCATGAGCCATTACTCCTCTGCATTTCATTTGGCTCGTTCTTTTATTATCAGTGTTGCGTTTTTATTTTTTCTACGGATTCTATATCTGCAGTGTCTTGTTCTGCTTTAGTTTCCTGTCCCACAAGGGATCATTTTCTCTAAGCTGTTAAACCCACTTCAACACATTTTAAAGGGCTGTGCCTCAAGTTACAATGCCAAGTGAAGCAAGACCAGTAATGCTGCTCCCAGCATCATTAGCAAGAGGAAGAGCTCCTCACTGAAGTGGTTATTTTTTTTGGGGTTATTTTTTTTAACATTTTTTATGTGCAATTAGCTATGAGCTTTTTGCACAATATAAAAGAAAAAAAAACAAATACAATTGTATCATATACAATAATAACGATAAAATCACACAATTCAAGTTTAAATTACAGCTAATGTTAAAAACACAATATTTAATTTCACCTTTGTTATAAAACAGTTATAAAGATCAATATGAAAATCCAAATCACACCCACTTGCTCCACTGTTAAACCTTCTTCGCCATTCTTTTTTCTGCAATTTTCCACACATGATGTGCAGCTTCTGTAATACTGACTCAGCTGCATATATTGTGGCCCACAATTGATCAGAATTAATAGTTATTTCTGATCCACAGAAATCTCCATAGCCCTTCCAATAGTGCAGCTTCAATTCAGAACATCTAGTTAGTACATCTCTTTCTGTCTCAAGATGTAATCTGCACAGCGTACATAATCGGGTTTTCTCTTCAACATTACTCCATGATCCTGTGTATTCAACCACTGGCAGTATGTTTAACTGCAAATAACAAGTAAAGCGTTGAAGGAACGAACTACAGAGCTTTGGCATATGTCCCCTAGGAATACCCGTAAAATGAGCCGGCCTGGTATACTCCATGTATGGTTTTTCTTGATAAGGGTGTCTATATTTTTGATCGTATCCCACTTCCTTGATTTGGTTTTAAGATTTTTTTCAAAAATGCGCAATTGACTTTCACCTGGAATCTCGAGGCCTAATTCAGTAAGATGTTAAAAAGCTGTCAATCATAGCTCTACATAAGTTGCATTTTGATGCACTTCACTCACCCCTTGTTTTGAAATATCTGCATGCTCTGCCATCACTGACATTAATGTACCACTAGTTGACTGCATATTTTGCAATTTAACAAATCATTTACATTGTGCTATCCTCCATAATGTAGACAATGATGTCAACCCTAACTCCAAGCGTAGTGCTTCCACCGGCACAATACTCGGGAGGCCCAAAATAAAAAGAAGCGATTTCCCTGCAACAAATGTAGCCAATCAACGTGCTTCTCCGGTAACGATTTGAGAGTATACAAAATGCACGGGACAATGCCCCAACACTTTTGCATATACGGTTTCTTTGCATTGCTGCTGACTAGGATAGGTGCAAATTCATTTTCCTATGTAAACATATATGTTTACGCTCTCTAATTTCCCGCTCTCAATGTGCCATCTAAATGGAAAACTCTGATGCCTTACGGCTCCTAGCGTCATTATCTTGGTCTTCAAATTATTAATTCTAAGGCCATTTTCTTTAGCATACTCATTTAGGCATGTGATGGATCTTTGTAGTCCCAGTGGAGTTTGATCAATTAGTATTGTGTCATCAGCATAACTCAGCTACCCCACTGGTCTACCTGCCAATTTAGGAGAGCCATTCACACATCTGACCATAGCCATGCTCAAATCCGAAACATCCAATTTATAGAGGGCGCTGGCAAGTACACAGCCCTGTTTTAATCCTATATTAGTGTTAATGGGCCTCATTACAAACCTGGCGGTCCGGAAATAAGGGTGTCAGTAGGAGCATACTGGCACCCTTTCCAGACCGCCAGACTACAAGTATGCCTGCAGTGGCTGGTTGTCCATTGCACCCAAAAATTGGAATTTTCTCTGCGTATTTACCCCCAGCTTAGAGCTGGGGGTAAATGCAGCCAAACCTGTGGTTTGGTGTATACCTAAAGGCATCAGTAATAGCGTTACCGCCGTATTTAAGGGTTACCGCCAAACTTGTGATGAGGCTGTAATACTTTGAACTCAGCTAAAATAGATAACATAAGAAAAAGGAGAAAAGAGGATGAGAAAAAGACAAGAAAAAAGTGTATCTAATCATTACTACATCAATCTCTCTTTTGTTTGTTCTCCCTAAGTGCATGTTCATTCAGATTCAAACTATACAGAAAGTTCATCACCAAGACCACTTCATTTGTCTGCTGACCAGAGATGCAATTTCCCCAGAAAGATTTATGATCAAGTGATACATGTTCTACCTTTGCTAAGCATGCCAATGATGGTTTTCGTTGATGAAGCCATAGTTGACAAGCAACTTTTTGGCTTCTCTTTGCAAAATCGGATTCTATATAACATTTGCCCTGATAACATTTGCGGAAAAAACAGCTAATACGGTTACCCTAAAGGTTAGATGTAGCAGTAGCCGTATAATTCTCCATCTTCCCCCATTTTTTCATTGGAAGCGTTATTGTCAAAGCAGCATGCTCACTCACTGAATCAAATTTTACATTATGAGTTGTTTGAATTTGCTGGATGGCAAAGATTTTAGCCAGGCAAGATGTATTTTGCCCACTATGCCAGGTTTTTTGTTCCAATAATAAAGGAATATTAGTAGGTTCTAGAGGTAACAGGTCATTCTCCAAAAGCATATTTGCCCATATTTTCCCCTTATACAATAGTCTTTACTTTGCTTACTGTAGTTTTCCTCTTTTCCATTTTAACAGTTGTAGCAAAGATCTTTTTCCAATAGATCTTCTTCAGAGACGCAATGCACGTTGAAATCACCAGCAATAATAGCTGCGCCTGAAGGCATCTCTTTCTGCCATAATTCCAGTGTCCTTTTTTGCTTTTTCACAAGAAATTGTGTGTATGACCCTTTTGGAGGGTCATGGAAAACAATGGCCACGGTTTTACTATTCATATAAGGGAAATCCAATATTATTGCGCTTAGATAATGTCATCAGAAGATTCTTGCTCAAACTGAACCATGTGTAGTTGGGTTTTTGCACCAAGAAAGAGACATCGCCTTGGTCGTCCTTCTTTACCTCTAATTGCTTCACAGGTTAAGATAGTGAATCCGTCTTTGGCTAGACCTCCTGTTATGCAGGTTTTCTGGAAAAAAACATGAAGTCAGATTCTGCTACTAAGAGTTTACCATCAGATTGAGTGACAAAAGAATGAAATCCCTATGATAATATCTGGAGTGTTTGTATCATATTCATTAGTCACTGCTGCCAGTTCTGTCTTGCGTTTGTCGCCCCACTGTACCATTATCACAGCATTCATTTTTTTTAGTTTCCATGTTGCGAAAGGCTTGAGTGGGTGGCCGGCTTGGTACATATACATTTTGTCTCTACTGAGCTTGGCTGCAGTCAGCTCCCCTTACCGTGTGTGGCACTCCGCATTCTTGGTAAAATACATGTATCGGCTGCTTATGTTGTATTTTGAAGCCAAGTGCTTCCTTATCTCCAAATGTGAGTCCTCCTTTTTATGGGTACTGTGGATGGGAAATTGGAAGTTCACAGCTGCTGCATTTCACTCTTTAATCTCCACTATTAGGCTCCTGTCCTCCTCATGTTTCTTCTTTAAAATGCTCAGATTTATTTTTGTTGCAACCTGAATCTCTCCTTTGGATTCCACAGCTTGATTACCACTGCCACCTGTAAATGGTCATTGGTCATCATGTGAGTGGTGTAAGTAAGGAGGGGGTTGGTTTTGCCGCCCCATACATTCTACGCAAAAGGGACCACCTGCTCTTGCACTAGTGGAGGGACGCCTTCCTTGCCCTTCTGTTGCCTCAGAGGACAAGTCCCTGGCACATACAGAGGTGGGGCTATTGCAAGACACATTTGGTCTCCATTTAGTATACCCCCGACTCCATCTTTGGACTAGGCCGCATTCTGGTATCTGTGAAACCTTCTCTCCCCTCAGCAGCGACGCGTACAGCGAGCACTGACAACCCCCACCTTTTTCCTCCTGCGCCTGTGCCTCCCAATTCCCTTTGTCACGGATGCTCTAACACAAATTGTTGCGAGCAAACAGTGTATTCTTTTCATCCTTCCTCTGAGATCAGTGACCTGTGTGTGAACGAGCCGAACCATGACTTGTGGCCCATCTATCTCAACAAACCCGCTCCTGCACCTCTCGCCCACACTGTCGGAAAATGACTGCCTGTTCAACCCTGTACCCCTCCAAAGCTATTCTTTTTGATGTAGCAGAAGTTTGACCCTTCCTTGCTGACCACCCTAGAGTGCCCCCCAATAAAACCAGACTTCTTTCACAGTATATTCTGTCCTAAACTAACATGTGTCACTCCACCCCCTCCCGCTCTGATGTGCCAGACCCGACAGCTATTAATCCCAGCCCTCCACATGTTACCTGGAGGGCAAGACCCCACACCCTTCACCTCACCAATGATCTAAAGCAAGATAATGCAAATACACATTTACAATTTATAGGCCTCTCGTAAAATATCAAAGATGTAGTAATGGTTATTTACTGTATGTCTTGTGATAGTGTGTAGATTAGTTAGCCAGAACCAGCTGCCTCTCCCGGACCTGACCCAACCTCCACCTCGCACGGACCGGCCCAGATGAACCACATGATGTCCGACATCCCGCCAAGCCACCAACTAATCTCGTGGAGCCGGCCCTTACAGCCATATACTCGAACCCCCTCCCTCACCAATCAAAATGTAACTTGTAGCCTGTATAGAAATCATCACAGATGACTCTGTAACCCTTTAACATTTATTGTTTTTGTATTGTTTGCCAGAGCGCTCTCAAAGCAGCAGAGTTCTCTGTATGCTGAATCTTATATAAACTGTGTTGCCCCTCACAACCAATCTCCTGGTCTCATTCCCTACTGGGATGTGTCCATTATTTTGAGTTGTATTTGCAATGTGGGGCGTGAGCGTCTTCACTGGCCAGAACATCATTGGAAAGAGCGTCAAAATCAAATGTGCTAGGAAACCAAGTTTTTATTGTGAATTTGTATAGGTGATTAACAGCACTTCTGGGAGGACTGAACACTGCCACAACCAAATGAAGACCTTGAGACGTTTGTTGTAACTTGACCTGCACCCTTGCATCCCTATGGCCTGATTACCAGTGCTTCCTGGGTTTGGTGAGAGCAGGTCATATGACTAGTCTATTCTCTGTCATTAAGGTGACAGAGATTGATGACCAGGCACATGTGGTATATTGGTAGACTTCATTTATTATATTCCAGGAATATATTTCAATTTGACCAACGCAACAAAGAAACTAAAAAAGTGTTATCATGTCCTGGTGTCCCTCAGGGTTGGCCTGCAACGCAACAAATACCCAACTAAAAGGCTGTTCCCACATCCTCTTCTTCTCAAAATGGATCTCCTTGTGGTCTCAACTCAGGCTTAATTGTTTCTTCTCTGTGCTTGTCTGACTCTTCTGCTGCCTTGATTCTCACTATTGGATGTATGGTGCCTGCAGCCTTCTTTTCTTCCCTTAATCAATTTTCGTTGGTCCTCACTTATAGGTTTAAGGGTTTCTGCACCCTTATCCTCTGGTCTTCTCTGGAGTAAGTGTTCCTTCAACTTTGCAACTGAATCTGAGTTCTGATACTAGATCGTAGAGCAGGATATCAGTGTTTGAGGAGTGGATTTGGGAGCCTTGGTGGTTGAAGTCTCCATTTTGGAAGTTGGAGTCAGACGCTTGCGCTTGGGAAGCCCCCTTTGGGGTTCTGCTCTCCTTTCACAGAGAATCAACTGGTTCTTTGGCATTAAGAGGACTTGATATTCATAGTTGTCTATCCATTGGGCAAGTCATGGTGGATAGACAGCATTACACTTCTTCTTACCAGTTGGGATGTTTTTTACCATGATTGCTCAAAATAATGTTTCTGCTCTGTAGGAACCACGATAGTTCCTGCTGTTCCCCATACTATCTTCCCAACAACCACTCCATGCACACTACTTACTTGGCTAGACTAACAACCTCACTTGATTCCCCAACCCTTTTCATTTGGCTCTGATCAGTCCATGATCAGAGCCAAATGCTGGAAATTTGTCACGGCACCTAGGGGCCATAACAGCATGTTTTGGGACCCCCTAGCTTACAACAGAGAAACAGATAAACAGCCAGAGGATTAATTGATTTCTACGGATTATCATGGGACAGGTAGCCATCCATGAGCTGAAACATCAATGTCCACTGTAAAGCTATTCATTGTTTTTAGTCTGAAAGGGAGTAATATAGATAATAACCAGATTAAAAAGTCAACAAGGTGATAGGAGCACTGTTGTATACCACAGAGGTGCATAGTGATACCAGGTGAGGGGATTTTCCAGTGCACTGTGAACAATTGGAAGTGTATGCTCCTCCAGCCGTTAAAACATATCCCGTTTGTGCTGTAGCCTATTGTGGAACTACCAGGTCTCAAAAGGGAGACATAGCACACTAGACAGTGGGTAATCCACCATCAGACTCCACACCCTAATGTGTTTGGCATTCATTTACCTGCCTGCCAATAACACTTAGTACAGGATGAAGAAATGAAAGACCTGCAACCTGCTAGAGAATTGCTAGAGAATTCCAATTGCCTGTTTGCAGTTTATTATGTGTTCCTAGAATCAGGTACCCGGACGATGGACCGACTTTTCTTCACTTTTCCTTCCGGAAAGTGGTTTCATCTCATTCATAGTGCGTAGTATGTTCATCATACAGACTTCAACAAAGATAAAAAAAACATATGCAGATTTATCGAGAATGACACACTTGTCACCATGTTTGAAATGCTCAGTGCACGTCTGGAGTATTGTATTGGTAGAACAAATCCCATATTGGGATCAGATGCTCCAAAACATGTCGACCTCCTAAAACCTACAATTAGTAAACCCAAAATACTGCATAAATCAAAGGAGATAACAACACCTGGTTCTTATATTACACAACTAGCCAATAACACCAGCCACCACACACTGCGCCAGCCCTGGACAGCTTCTGAAGTGTACATAGGAAGACAGACATCTAAAACACAGAGCACCCTCAAGCTGCCTTTTGACAACAAATAACTTTGTGCCAACAAATGAGCCTTTGTTAAAGGAACCATTCCTTTCAGTTTCATCAATGCTACATATGGAAATTAAGAGACCTTGACTGGCTCTATTCCAAAGCCTTCAAAGAGTAAACTGTTTATTTCACGAAATTTAGATCTTTTGAGTATTTTGCTATTATGAGTTAACCAAATACCAATACCTACACACTAGTCACCAAACCCTACCTTCTACCAGGTTTTGACAGAGATGTTTTGGTACAGTGGAGTGAATGCCTGACAGCTGCCACAAATACCACAAAGCTATGGCATGGAGAATATAAATACACTGATCTTCTATTTCTTAGGATCTTGTCTTGAGTTGTCTGAAGCCCAATGTTTAAGGATATTTTCTTCCCATGTTTAAAATAACCTGTACAAGGGTTTTGTCATCTGTTGGCTCATCAGAAGGAATGCAAAGATTGTGATCAGATAGGAAAATTGGATATAGAAGTCTAAAAATAAAGATTGACTAGTTGTTCACATAATTAATACCGTTAAAAATAACCTTACACTAACTTATAACTTCTGGGTAGTCTGCAATTCGAAATAGTATCTTGGTATCTTGTGTTGAAAACATATATATATATATATATATATATATATATATATATATATATATATATATATATATATATATATATATATATTACATGGCCTGCAGTAGCGGCCATGTAGTTATGGTTAAGTTGGTAAACCCATAGGAAGAGAACTTTTTGGGTGGCTTATAACTTTGCTCCCCCTGGACGAATCCTCACCAAACTTTGAAATAAAAGTATATGGCCCACTCTGAATTTCTTTGCAAAGTTTGGTCAAGGGGGGACAAATTTCTGTCGCACCTACGGCCCAAACAGCTGGACGGATTTTCACCAAATTTTCAGCAGGAGCGGCGGCTTGGTCCTGAAAGCGTGCTTTTGTTAATTTGGTGTAAATCTGTTGAGTAAATCCATGGAATGGCCTCTGATTGGCTGTTCTGTCCGTGGACTGGCTGCCGATTGGGCAGAAAAATGTGCGGACTTTTGCGTGGTCCGCGTACATCAGGATGCGGCTGCTGATTGGGTGGTGAGAAAACTTGAAATGCATCGTTTTCCCTGAAATGACCGCCATCTTGGATTCGCAGACTTTTTTGGGCCCGCGGACAGCACAGTGAAATCATTAAAAAAAGCAGCATTTCACTTGTCAAACTCAACAAACAATCTATGGGGATGTGGGGGGATGAGGATTAGCTATTGCCATAAGAAGCCACAAAACGGGTTGTTTCATCCCCCCAAAAGTCAGCGAACACTCCAGATGTCCTGGGGCAGTCCTGTGGTGTTCACGGACACTTCAGATGTCCTAGGACATCTGTACCCATTTCTGCATTACAGCGTTGGGAAAAGCAGTTTTTGGGTGGCTTATAACTTTTGCGCCAATCAATGAAACTGCATGTAATTTTGCAATTTTATTCTAGAACTAATCCTGAATGGTTTTTGCAAAGTTTTGTGGGATTTTAGCAAGAGGGGGCAAAATTAGAGGGGGCGTCCAAAATATTGTGAAGGCATATAAATGTGGTGTCATTTGACGAATCGGCACAACATTTGGCAAAACGATTTTGGATGTAGATATAAATGATTTTCTAAAGTTTGGTGGGATTTTCTCAGGAGGGGGCAAAATTAGAGATGGGGTCTCAACATTTTTAGATGGCTTATAACTTTGTTGCTATTTGACCAATGTGGACAAAAGTTTTGAGAAAGATTATAGACCCAACCTTCAATGTTTGTGTAAAGACTGAATGGATTTTGTCAAGTGGGGGTTTGACAAAAAGTTATATGACTATTGTAGAAACATACATTTTGACACTTTAAAAAAAATAAAACATGGGCGGATTTCGAGCAAAATAAAATAATGTAGGTACAAAAAATAGTCTTATACCTTTAGTGACTGAGGTATAGCCTGTGGCCGTGGGCAGTAGCCAGATTGTCTGGGTCATGGCATAATGTCATGACGTGGACAATCTGGTTACTGGCAATGACCGCTAGGGACGAAAAATTGTGTTAAAGTGGCTATGTCTACCTGGGACCGGCTTTGTAGCAAAGTTATTTGAAGGTAGGATAGGTTTGAAAGGGAAAAAAGTGCTTGTGGTAATATGTTCATAGGGTTTTGCAGGCTGCCATGGCAAGGGAAGAAGGGCTGTGTACAGAGCCCTGCCTTCTCTTTCCATGTTGGCTGTCTTGGAAAAGGATTTTCCTTCCTTCTTACAGCGGGACGCCACACACACAAAAATCTATGTTTTAGCACCCTGGGTTCACACTTTGGGAACCAGGGGTGCTAATGGCCTTTATCCCACATTTCAGAGGTTGCAATGGACGATAATGGTCCGTAGCCCTCCTTATCTATTTATAATGCACCAATGCCCGCAGACATCAGGCTGTGTGGTTACAGTATTTGTTGAGTAAGATGAGGTGTAGGAAGACAGCTTACTACTTGCTGAGAAAGGAACAACCTTTCTGAGAGCATTGCGGTCATTGGATTTGGTGTGGCAGCGCATGGAGGTGGTCCCGTAGGAGTACTGTCCAGGTAGTCTGCGACTGAGTACAAAATTGCACTCAGTGCACTTCACTTTGGTAGCTTTAGCCTTTGGTACACTCCCAACAGTAGCAAAGAACTGGCACACCCATGATTCGATCTTGGTGCTAGAAGTAGGCACTTCCTCTACCTTATCTTCTTGGTCTTCTTCATTGTCTTTGAAAGTACTGCACTTTTTTTGTTGTGAAGGTCCTCCAGCTGGTGGTGGTGGTGGCTCTTGGGGATGAGGGATGGCAATAACTGATGCCATTTTTAAGAGAAACAGCAGTTTTGATAAAATTCTTCCAAGTATGCACTGTGCACTAGATTGGTAATGGATAATAAGTATGAAAAGGTGTAGGAGGTGTGCAAGGGAAATTTTGAAGTTGAAAGTTCCTAGATCAGTAGAAAATGCAGTTCTGAACTGTATGCGAAGGACGGATCTTAGGACGGGTTCTCGGACACGTCATCATGCCGCGCGCCAGCGTATGGTCATGTGGCACTGTCTGGAAGGTCCGCAATGAAGTCAGATGTTCGTAGATGTCTACGGATGCAAAACTAGTTGAAATAGTTGCAAAAAGTGTATATAAGTGTTAAAAATGATTCTAGAAGGTGGAAATGGCAGACTTTTAATGTGACACTTTGTAAATTGGATACAAATATTGTTATATTTGGTAAGTATGATATGAGTTAGTTGTATGAAAATAGCATGCACTGGTAAACATTGTTAAAGGGACGTTATGGTTAAGTTGGACTAATACAAAACTATGAAATTCAATGAAAAAAACTCTGTTAAAGGGAAGGTCTGGTTATGTTGCACTAATAAAAACCTATAAAATTCAAAGAAAAAACTTTGTTAAAGGGACTGTATGGTTAAGTTGCACTAATAAAAACCTATGAAATTCAATGAAAACACTTTGTTAAGGGGATGTCATGGTTAAGTTGCACTAATAAAAAACCTATGAAATTCAATGAAAAAACTTTGTTAAGGGGACGTTATGGTTAAGTTGCACTAATAAAAACCTATGAAATTCACTGAAAAATGTTTGTTAAAGGGACATTATGGTTAGGTTGCACTAATATAAACCTATGAAATTCAATGAAAAAACTTTGTTAAGGGGACGTTATGGTTAAGTTGCACTAATAAAAACCTATGAAATTCAGTAAAAAAACGTGTTAAAAGGACATTTTTGCCAACATTACATTCCCAACCCCTTGTATGAAAAGTAAATGCACATGTGATGTTATCAGTGATGTCATCAATGATATTTGTGATGTCATCTTTGATGTCCTGGGTGTTAGTTTTAGCAGTGCACAGTGGTGGCACGAGTTATGGTTGCTTAGCTTACCATAACTGGTGAATTTCAGGGTTTTTTCGATTTTACTTGTAACCATATCGTCCTTTTAACAATGTTTTTTTATTGAATATAAATATGTATGAAGCTTATCATTCTACAAAATGGGTGTTGTTTATACAATTGGAAGTGTACAGATACAAATCCCAAAAGTGTGAATGTGTGGAAATATAAGTTGAGAAAATGTGTTTAGCAAAGATGCTAGGCCCTAGTGGTAATGTAGCTGTCATATGGTTTTGGTAGGGTGACATTATTTTTCCACACCACTGGGAGTTTGTGACTATTTCCTACACAGTAAAAGCAATTTGTAGCAAAGCATTCTTTTTGACACGCTACAAAGTAGTTTTCTTTTTTAATACACATATATGGTTAGATAATGTTATGTAGATGGAAGTTATTCCTATTACATTGATTGTGTCTTATTTGTGTAGGTTTTATAGACAATGACAGGCAAGAGGCCTGCCATATCAAAACAAAATCTCTCCAAGCAGTTATAGATTTTGTGATTCTAATCAGCATTTTTTAGCCCTGTTAACTTTGCTTAATTTGCTGGATTTGATGCTTGCTATTGGACAGTAAGCCTCAAGTAGTCAAGGTCAGGGCGGAGCGAGGCAGTGAATTGTTGCCAGTTCATTGTTGCAAGAGAAGCAGTTCTTAGGGGCCTTAGACGAGACTCGAGACAGCAGTTGCCTTCCCATGTGATAAATAAATGTATACTTAATGGTTGTGAAGGTCACAGTGAGATGTACGAGGAGGCCCAGGCAGCAGCATTGCCAAAACAGAGAAGTAGAATCTGAGCATGGCACCGCCACTGAAAGTTAAGGCAATCGATCCAGTGGAAAAGTGCCTGGGTAAAACAAATAAATAGGAGGATTTAGTCACGTTTTTTCATGCAGCCATTCATTGTGAGAAGATAGCTAGGAGGTTTTGTTCCAGAAGTTACAACATATATAGAGATGGGAGTGACAGAATGAGCAGGTCTGAGGGACTGAGACCAAGAGGCCTAATTGGGGAAGAGATTGTTGTGTTCCGTGGGTTGTTGCAAAGTTTTGACCTCATTGATTTCTGCTCATTACATGATTGGTTTGCCTCAGTGGGATGCTACAGCCTGGGCTGCCTGGGAAGCTATTGTCCAAGTAGATTAATACTGTCTTATCTATTACAATGTGAAGGATGCCAACCGTCGTAACAATGGCCCTCATTACGACCCTGGCGGAATACGAAAAACGATGGCGGAAATGTAATACCGCCATCGAATACCACCCGTTGCGATCATGACCCGTCACCGTAAAGTACGATGCCATTAGCGACACCGTAGTGAACGCCAACGCTAACTGCACCAAGTACGCGCACGCGCGCCTTGCAAAACCGCAATATCCGCAATGGAGCAACGGTACGCGAATGCTGACCCCAGCGGACATTCACTTAACGCCATCAAGCATGGCGGAAAGTACCATTCCGCCATGGCGAGAACTACGGCATCGCGAACCAACCGTAAATGGCCCTACTGAGTGCCTGTACTCCACTCCCTGGCCACATTGCACAACTCCTCGTAGGCGCAATGTAGTCACACCATGCAACCAGTGAAATCTACAAGTCACCCATGCATGCCAACGAACAAATGCATGCAGGGGCCCCAAGTGCCCTGTGAGTGGCCATCCACATTTGGCAACACACCATTGCCGTACTGATGCAGCACAGGCATCTGAAGGTGCAAGTACACCAAAATGAACTGAAAATCCCATGAGACAAAACAACAACAGTCCCCCATCGCTTGCCACCAGTGTAAATCAACATTCAAAGCAGTAACCTGAGGGAGACTGCACCACCCCTGTACACTTGCCAGTAGCCAAACCAACCATCAGCATAAGCACGTACCACACAACTGTACCCAGAAGCCGGAACCCAATGCAGATCACCTCACAATACATCGCGCCACAAATCGGAATATGCCACATTACTAGCAAAGAATAACGCTACACGGGTAATATCTGAATATAAATTTAATGCACATCAAAATCACCAAGCCCATACAGCCATTTGAACATAAACTCCCAAATGATCATCATTACTGTGGGCTGCATCCGCAATAAATGACCAGCTTCCCCTTGTGTGACGCCCTGTACCTTCATGGTACACAGGGGCTACATCAACGTCCAAAAAGGCAACATGGAAGCGCCTAGGACCGCAGGGCCGTCCCATGAAGTAGGCACTAGTCCAGCTGGAAGGTAGGTATGCTGCACCTAGCCACTAGTACTGCGTAAGGGCATGTGGGCCATTGGCGATCGTCCCATAAGATCGTAATGGTGCTCCACTGATTAACTCGAAGCTGCAGGTGTCGACTGTAGAAGCCATCTGCAGGAGTTGCGTACAGATGGCAGCGGCAGAAGGGGAGGAGATACCTGTCACCCAAATGAAAAAAATAACAGCATGGGCATCCGAACTTCATATGTATTACTCACGTCATTCAACACACCAAACCTACAACCATATGCATGCTAGCCCACTCATAAGGATCAATTGCACCCAAAAATCACTTGCGAATCATAACGACATAAATCGAGGAGAAGACACTATTACAAACGAGTGTCTGTGTGCATGCGCCTGTCAGAACAGGATCCATCAGATGGGATCATCAACGTGCATAGACACAAGTGATTGAAGGCGCGTCGAGACAGGGAGGGTTCAACAAGGGCAGACAGACGATGGTCCCACTATGGCAGCCTTGCATCACATAGCGCAGGGGAAGGGGATAGATTCCAAATAGCCATGTACATGGCAGACTCCCAATTAAATCATCTGTCCATGCATCCATTCATCATTCCCTCATCCCGGTATGAAAACGCCTGAATATTTACTCACATAACATTCGAAATTTCCATTGAGTCTGTGCGTAATGCAGTCTTCAAAATCCACTGTGCTCCTGCCCAGATTTCTAGTGTAGTGAAGTAACATGTATTTGGGAACGTCCTGCCTTATCGTCCACTACGCTATAGCGCATCCCATTCAAATCATATCAATCATTGCATTCTCGTCATGGGCCCTGTCCCAAGGACATTCAACAATAGAACGTTATATTTCCAGTCAGACCTGTGGGCGTCTCCACGCCGCTAGTTGAAAACCGAAAGCGTTGTCCTTCGAATTCCTAATTTGCAACATCACGTTGAAAAGGCATCTGTGAACGCTTGTATTCACAAATACATCTATGTAGTGCGGCTGTGTGTGAAAATGGTAACTGGCCTCAATCACTAATGGGACTCCCCGCCCGTCGGTGAACGTCGGTACAGTGCTGCATGAGGGTCCACCGTTGATCGAGCACTACATTCCACTGACCCTTCACAAGTCTGCTCGCGAATGCAAATATAGTATGTGCAACAATGGGACCATAGCAGAATTAACATATAAACCAATATTTCACTGCCATCGGGATCAAGAACATGAATGCAAATGCAAGATGCCATGCGTCGAATTGCAGCGTCGTGTGCGGGACGTGCTCGCACGAAAGGCATTGCAGCTGACACAGGTGGAATGAATCACCACAGGTGAAGGCTATACAGCCTGAAAACACATAAATTGCACACCCAACCCCCTCCCCCAACCACACCCACTCCAGAATGCTACCGGCAGGACTAGCGATGTTGGGCCTGGGGGACCTGATTGCACTGCAAGTACTCCAACTTCAAGAAGTAGACGAACGCCAACTACTACAACAACCGGCCGCACAGAGGAGACGCAGGAGGAGGAGGAGGAGGAGGAGGAGGGCAAGGCATGGCCAGCAAGCCCCACCAGCACAGCCACTACCACCACGCAGGCAGCCCGCAATCCCACGCCTCCGAGCTAATCCGTTCAACCTCACAGCTGAGCAGATCCACACCCTCTACCGTTTGGACCGGGACACCATAACCGCCATTGTCGACATGACACACGCTGACCTTGTCAGCATGATAGATAGCCCAACCGCCATCCCACCCCTACTGAAGGTGGTGTCTGTACTCCACTTCCTGGCCACAGGCACCTACCAGCACACAGTCGGACAGTTGCATGGCATTTCACAGCCACTATTCTCACGGACACTATTCCAAGTGCTTGATGCCCTCCTGAAGCACTCAGACGACTACATCACTTTACCACGCTCGGAGCAGGAGATTACAAACACAAAAGTGGGATTCCATGCACTTGGCGGCATACCGGGTTGCATTGGTGCCATCGACTGCACCCATGTGGAATTGGTTGTCCCACATGCCATGGAGGCCCAGTACCGCAACCGGAAACAATATCATTCTATCAATGTACAAATGGAGTGTGACTCCAACAGGATCTTTACACATTGTTGTGCCCGATTTCCAGGATCAACCCATGATTCTATGGTCTTGCGGAACTCTAGAATACCACGCTACATGGAGCGACACGCAGGGCACCGATCCTGGCTACTCGGGGAGTCTCATTTAATGCATGAGTATGTGGGGTAGGTGATGCGTGAATGACCTGGCAGGAAGGGGGGGGGTGCGTACGTAGCAATGACATTCCACAAACATCCTTTGTTGTCCACATACAGGTGATGCCGGGTATCCACTGAAGAGATGGCTCCTTACACCAATCCGGAACCCACAGGACCAGCATGAGGAGGACTACAACCATGCCCACTCACGTACCCGTGTGGTCATAGAACAGGCATTCGGCCTACTGAAGGCTCGTTTCCGCTGCCTCAGCAGGTCTGGCGGGGCACTCCTGTACCGCCATGAGAAGGTTGCAAAGATGGTCATGGCATGTGTCATGCTACACAACATGTGCGTACGTAGGAATGTGGCCATGCCCCCCGACGCAGAACTGCAAGCACCTGAAGATGGTCATGATGAGGGTGGGGATGTGGCAGCACCTCAAGGGGTCCGCGAGGCACAGGAGGCCCGTGAATTACGTCAGAATCTCATAGATGCATGCTTCTAGCACTCACGCCTGGTGGCTGTTACATGGACACGGGACTTGTGGCACTGTGTGTGTCTGGAACATGCACAATGTGGACTGTACGCCAAGATAGGCCTCGTACACAAAGATCAATGTCCACACATCTCATTGGATGAATATGAAGAATTGTATTGCAGATGTGAAATGACATTACACACCCAATCGACCCGCCACCCAATGAAGCACAACACACCCCCTCCACCCTCCTACCTCCCCCCTGAACACCAGTGTCCAATGACGCTCATTGTCAGTGGGCAGACGCTATTGCAAGCCCCCTCTCCGGGTATCAGGGGCACCCCTGCCTGTGGAGCGCCGGTTCCTCCCAGATCTACGTTGGGGGCTGCCCTGGACGGAACTTGCAACGGATGATGTCTCTGCCTGCTCACGTCCATGCATGTCCCTAAGGGTTTGTGAGAGCTCAGTGAGCACACGGCGCACAGCGGCAAGTTCACCACATACGTCTTTGGACGTCGCATGCAGTTCCCCCCTCAGGCTCTCGGTACTTCTCTCCATTTGTCCCCTCAGGCTCTCGGTACTTCTCTCCATTTGTCCCCTCAGGCTCTCGGTACTTCGCTCCATTTCTGCCCTAAGTGTCTCAGTAGATGTTTCAATGGCTGCCTTAGAACCCACACATTCAGCAGCATGCTCCTTGAGGAGCGTGGCCAGTTGCTGCTGTTGCACAATCATCTGCTCGAGGGACTGTTGCCTCTGCTGGGCCATGCCCATTTGCGGTGGTGTCACAGAGGGGCTGGACGACTCATGTTGCCTTGCCACAGGCCTTGTGGGGGTTGGCCAGTCGTCGTCTTGTGGGTGCCCCTGCGTGGTTTCCTCATGGTGTACGGGATGATACAAACAGGGGGATTGAGACAGGTCATGGATGGGTCCTACTTCGACAGCACCGTTTTCTGTGTCGGAGCATGCTGGCATGAATGCAGTGTCACCTAGGGTGCTGCTGCCACCAGAAACAGTGCCTTCTGTGGCATCCATTGGGGGGACCTGTGGTGCTGCTGTTGTGGACATGCTGGCTGCTGGGGTGCCTGTTGGAGTCCCCTCCAGTGTGCTGCCACTCGATTTGTGCTGCTGCCGTGTCTTGATCCGTGCAGCTGAGGTGGAGGGTCTTTGGCCGTTGGTCTTGGCCCTCTTTGCAGGTGTGCTGGTAGGGGTGTCCTGAAGCTCGTCGTTGGAATCGGACCCTGTGGTGGAGTAAAGGAGGGCGAGCGTTATTTATGGGTCTGTGGTAATTGTAATGGCAATGTATCACATGCATTGGGGTGGTACCTGGGGGTGATTTGGGTCAGGGCCTTGGAGGTGGTCTCATTTTTGTGTGGATTGGGGATGCAGTTATTTTGCAGTCTGCAGTTAGGGTGTGCATGCTGCACATGTAGAGTGTGTTTTTGGGATTTTTAATTATTTATGTATTTAATCTGACTTTTAAAGGGCGCTGTCATGGCAATGTATGTGGTCGTTCTCCTGGACATGTGTTTCTATTGCACTATGGGGACACATGGTACTTCACATGGTTGGTAATTGTGGATTTGGCATAGTTTTATTTGGCCCACCTACCTGATTCTTCGGATGTCTGCACTCCTTTCTCCATCCCTCCGACTCCCTCTATGCTCTCCATTCCAATGGTGGAGGCACAGATTTCTTCCCAGGGGGTCAACTTGATGGGTGATTCCGATCCTCCCCCGGTAGCTGTGGCAATGTTCCGGTTGGCAGAGAGTATGCTCCGGACGCGTATCCGTAGGTCGTCCCATCGCTTTCTGCATTGCTGTGGGTTGCGGGGTGCGGTCCCCACCGCACTTACCCGCTGTGCCACCAGGGCCCATATGTCCTTCTTGTTCGCAAGTGCCGTCCTGGGCATTTGCGTCGAGAAGACGACGGCAGCATTCTCCTGGAGGGTCTCTGTGAGCACGGTGAGTTCCTCATGGGAGAAGTGGACCTGCCGCTTGCGATCGCACGCTTTTTTAGCAACTTTTCCCATATTTATTTTTTTAAATGGGGTGGCTAACGGGTTGGGATGTGTCTCAGGGTCGGATTTTTGATGGTTGTGTTGGGATTCTGATTTTATAGGTGTACGGCGTGCTGTTTCCCGTTCCGGCCCCATGTTTTTACTTCCGTTTCCGTATATTTACGGTGACCTTAATTTGCGCTGACCGCTCATTACGGTGACCGCTAAGATGGGTGGCGGAATTGCACCTAGGGCGACGTACGACGGCGGTAAGGGGCGTTTTGGGGTCATTTCCGCCATCGCGGACTTTGCACTTCCGCCATGGCGTAATGCTCGTGCCCGATGGGTCAGAATTAGCCGCACTTTACTCCATCGTGCAGTGGCGGAAACGCTATTTACGCTATGGCGGTCATGTCAGTTACTTTCCGCCAGGGTCGTAATGAGGGCCAATGTATTTTGTGCTGTCCAAGCAATTGTCATGTTTGAGGGTTGGTCTTCTGATGGTCATGAGAAATGAAAGTGCCAATTATATTGCTTAATCTATAGTGTTTTTTAGGGCTAAGTGATGAGTAACCAATGGAAATGTTAGAATTAGATGTATTGTTGCATTTGTAGAACACAATAACTTTTGCACTGTTCAGCTATAAATATTGTGGCCCAGTGTGGGTGTGTTGAGATGGTTTTTTCAGTTCAGTTGTATGGAGCTGTTTGACTCTCCGGGCTGCATTTTGCAAATAATAAACTGTTCTTTCGTGCAATTTGTGGACTACCTTTTGCCTTGTTTTGGATTACTTCAGGATATCTGACCTTTACATTTGAAGGCCCCAGCGCGATCTTCAGTGCCCCCAAGGATCTGGGGTGTTCCCTGCTTCACACTGTGGGCTGTGGCACCAGCCTACAGAGTACAGGTCTTGTGCACATGAAAAAATGAGGTGAGCAGATGCCAAATTACCCGAAGGTCTGCCTGATCCCTTGGGTGGGCCGCTGTTCCTGGTGATGCAGACAGTTTAGAGGGTAGATTCAACCTCAAGTGAACTCATAGGACCTATAACGTGAGTGCACTCTTGCATGAAAGTGCAGTACTGTGGATGTTTTGTTGTTTTCATTTGTGATTATATTAGTAGATTGGGTGAAGGGATCTCCATGAAGGCTGGGAAAGATGGTGTCATGTAGTTTTGCATGCATTTTTTAGATATTGAGGTAAATGTCCCCTGCGGTGGGGGAAGATGGCGTCATCAGTAGAATAGGGTTGTGAATTGATGTTGAATCCCCCTCTTATAAGGGGAAATGCAGCGCTGTGTAGAAGTAGAAAGGGATCCCTCTGCCCCTGTTAGTGGGGGGCGAGAGGAAGGAACTGTAAATAATATTGGTTGAATTTGTTATAGTGGTATATTTAGAGGTCTATGTTTTGAGATGTGTATTGTTTGTTTGGTGTGAGAAATGTGTGAGTAAATCAAGTAGAGGTTGATGTGTGAGTGTTTGGCATGAGAAATGTGTGAGTAAGGAGAGTATATATTGAGTAGGGGGGGTGGAATTTACTGACATTACGGATACTCCATTAGAAAACATGTGCCAGACACTTCCACCGTATAGGCATAACATATTAAAGTACCACGCAGAGAGGGTACAAGGCACCACAGGAATTTTTGTAAACCATAGCCTGCAAAGGGGACGCATGCAAAATATGTTTTAGAGCATGCAATCACACTTATTGATGACACACAAAGGGCTAAAGCGGAAAAATAGACAAAGCATATTGTGGAAAATGTTTGAGAAAGAGGAGAACGCCCCTGATGGCGACATACACAGAATAGAGGAAAAGGTTACGGTGGCATCTGCCTGCCCCTTTATGGGTCCTTTTCTCTACAGCTTCCTGTAGGCAGTACCAATCCCTGGTATGCACCTTTCGTTGACCATAAAAAAAGAGCAAATAAAGAAACCAGTAGATGCTACTAGGAAAGCACCAACAGACACTGTTAAAAGCCTATTACTTTCAGAAATAGGGAAAAACGGGCAAAAACAGATAAAAGATGCATTGAAAGAAGCAGACACACAGTGAACAAAGGCAACACGGGAAAAGGAGGAGGGGTGGTGCGCGTTGGTACCCACTGCTAAGTGTAGGGTGGGACAGATTTTGTTCAAATCGATAGTAAAACTGTTAAAAAGCAAGACCTCCCCTCCCTAGAATCGATAGATAGTGACTCAGTAGGTAGCGACGCAGAATGAGAAGATGACGATGGGGATGGAGATGGGTGATGGAAGACACAGAGCACAGGGTTTCATGGGACAACCGGCTTCAGAAATGGACCCTCAGAATAGCAGTGGCAAACAGTGAGAAGTAGGGAAAGAGCCTGCAGCCTCAAGAATGGGCAGCACAGTTACCCCTACTGCAAAAGGGGCAAGGGGGTTTACAGTACATGATTGGCCCAATATGGATAAAGAAAATGTAATGAGCAGCTTACCATCCCTTAATGCAGGGGCAGGCAATTGGATTCATGCTTTCGAGAAAACGATGTCAGGGACTACCCTAGCTGTAAGAGATATGAAGAGCTTGTTCGCATCTTTATTGGGTGAACAAGTGGACAAACTTTGGAAAAAGGCAGAGCTGGAGGAGTAACGCTGAGCAGTAAAGCACCATGATGGGGCGCCATTCAATAACTGGTGAGCACACATATATTGTTTGTTTTGTTTGTTTGTTTTTATTATTTATAATGCGCGAGCGTACCCGGGGGTATCAGGGCGCAGCCTTTACAAGAATTTTCGAAGCTTGGTTACAGTACACGAAGAATATACATAATACAGAAATAAGGTACACAAATGTTATATACAAATCAGCAGTAAAGCCAGCAGGCCGTTATATACAGGTAAGCAAGAAGGCACACGTGGTTACAATGTGTGCGTGTAGCGCTGGGCACTACCTTGTCTTAGTGGGTCTCCAGTTTCAGCCAGGAGACTACCTTGGAACGGAAGTTCTGATAGGGCAAGTCTACTCTAAGGTTTGGAGGCAGGGAATTCCAAAGCTTGGCAGCTTTTACCGGGAAGCTGTTGCCTCCTATGGTGGCCCGTTTGTAGTGGGGAACAGATAAACAATCTTTGTATGCAGTTCTGATGTGTCTTAAGAGGACTGTCTGTGGAATCTGTTGATCAGGTAGGTTGGGGCTGCGTTGTTAAGAGACTTGTGGGTGAGTGATGCCGTTTTTAAGAGGATTTTATCTCTAGTGGAGAGCCAGTTGTTCTGTTGGCTGAATCCTGTGATGTGTTCTCTCCTGGAAATGCCCAGAGCTGCTCTGAGAGCGTTGTTCTGAAGGGTTTGCAGTTTACTGGTGGTGGCCTTCGTGGATCCTAGGTAAAGGGCATTGCAGTAGTCGAGGCGAGACAATATGAGGGCTCTGGCGAGTGTCAGACAGCTAGTGTCCGACAGGAAAGGTTTGGCTGCGCGGATTAATTTGCACGTATAGGCCGTGGAGGATGCAAGGGAGCTCACTTGTCTTTTGAGGGAAAAATTGGAGTCTAGATAGAATCCCAATGTTTTGACCTCCTGTCCGACTTTGATGTTGTTCCCGTCAATCATGAAGGAGTTATAGGCTGGGCCAAGTTTCATTATACTGAATGTAGTGCCTAAAATGATGAGTTCTGTTTTATCATCATTCAGGCATAGTCCATGAGTGGCCATCCATGCCTGGATGATGATGTACACCCTATTTAGCAAGGCCAAATCCTTTCCATAATCTCCTGAAAGCGGAATGAGGATCTGAGTATCATCTGCATAGTTAGTGTAGGTGATACCGAGATGATCCAAATCATCGAAAAGGGGCTTGGTAAATATGTTGTATAATGTGGGGGAGACACAGGAGCCCTGAGGAACTCCGCAGGTGATGGGTATAGGGTCTGCTGCCGCTGTGGGAGAAAAGACCCTCATAGTCCTGCCGTTAAGGAAGGATGTGATCCAGGTGATGGCCTCGCTGGAGAAGTGAGCTGAAGTATGGAGGTGTGAACATAGGACAGAGTGATCAACCAGATCAAAAGCTGCAGATAGGTCGAGGAGGAGGAGTAGGGCGGCTTGCCCATTGTCTCTGAGCGAATCGATCTGCGCTTTCAAGTCAATAAGAGCGGTTTCGGTCCCGTGTTGGGGACGGAATCCAGATTGTCTAGATCCTAAGAGGTTGTGTTCTTCCAGGTGCTTCTGTATTTGTACATAGGCAATCTTGTCCAGAATTTTTAGTAGAAAGGGAACAGTTGTATGGGTCGGTAGTTTGTGGGTATGGCTGGGTCAAGTGTAGGTTTGTTCAGTAGAGGAAGTACCCAGGATTGTTTTAGGTTAGTAGGGATGGAGCCAGTGGCGAAGGAGGCATTAATCAATTTTGTAATGAAAGGGGAGAGGTCGCGGGCAGCATCTTTAATGAGCTGTGCTGGGCACAGATCTCCCTGGCAATTAGACGGTTTCAGGGACAGGATAATTTTTTCGACTTCCAGTATGTTGACTTTGGAGAACTGGAAACGGGCTAGGTCGGTGAGCATGGGCTTGTCCGGAATTTTTGAGTTGAGGGTGTCATTCAGGGATGCTCTTTTGCTGGAAATTTTACTTTGAAGAGTCGCAATCTTGTTTGCTAGGGCACTTTGAATTTCTGAACACCAGTTTTTATCTTTTGTGCACGTGTCAAGGGGTGCTATGGGGGTTTCTATTTCTTTGAGGATGGAGAAGAGTTCTTTCATGTTGGATTTAGCTTGGGATATACGAGAGTCAAAGGAGGCTCGTTTGGCCAGGTAGATTTCTTTTTTGTAAAGTGCAGCTAGTTTGGAAAGATTGAGTTTGTTTGAGACTGAGGGGGATTTTTTCCAGATGGCCTTGCAGTTTCTTTTTTGCTGCCTTAGGTTTTTGAGGAATGGTGTGTACCATTTGTTAAGGTGCGTTTTCGGTTTACTGGATCTAAGTTTAAGGGGGGCGATGCAGTCCAACGAGGTGGCCATAATCTTGTTATATTCTTCAACCAGAGACTCAGGGTCCAGGTTGTCAGGAAGTGAGTTGAGTGTGGGGAGTAGGTTAGGGATGAGTCTTTCTGCTGTCATGTTCTTCTTGTTTCTAGTGAGAGTGGGTGGGGCCTTAATGGTAGGCGGGGATGGAGGTCTGTCGGTGGAGAGCATGAATGATACCAAGTGGTGGTCAGTCCAGGCTTGAGGTGAGATATTTGTGATATTCACTAGGCAATTGTAGTCGGCCACCCAGTCAGGTGTTCTGCCTTTCATATGCGTAGGTGTCGTACATCTTTGCACAAAGCCTAATTCAGTAAGAGTATTAGCTATGGTGCTAGCGGGATGGTCTTCTGGGTCTTTGTAGCCCAAGTTAAAGTCTCCTAAGGTGAAAACTTGAGTGGAGCTTTTGAGGCTGCTAGATAGAATAGAGTTAAGGTCTTCATCGAAGGTGCCAATGGGGCCTGGCGGGCGGTAGATCAAGTAGATGTTAAGAGTTTGGGAGTTAGTGAGTGGTATTTTGACTGCTAGTGATTCACAAGAGAGGGCATCGGTCGAAGTAGCTAGTCTCATGGTAAGACTGCACTTATGGATGAAGGCGACACCACCTCCTCTGGAATTGGGGCGGTCTTGTCTCAGAATAGAGTAGTTATCTGGGACTGCCAACATGAGCATAGGGCCTGCTGCGGGGTGTAACCAAGTCTCAGTGATGGCAAGGAAGTCGAGGTCTTCAGTGAGGATTAAGTCTACAATTTCTGTGGCATGAGCTACTAGCGATCTGGCATTGATCAAGGCTCCCTTAATTTTAGGGCTAACTATGTTTTTAGAAGTAGTGGCTGTGTTTTTTCAAGTAGTAGTATGGTGCTTGTCTTGTGTGGGTTCAGGAGTGCCCTGGTTGAGGGAGTTATGAAGGGGTGTAGGGTAGAGGTTTTGTAATGGGTTACTGGTTTGTGTGGAAGGATTTGGTCGGGGTGGCAACGTTCTAGAGTTTTGTGTGGTGGGCAATGAGCGGGCAGGGGGCTCATGGATTTTGGCTAGTCTGGCTCTAAGTCCTAAGTTCCTTTCGATGGTGGTGCGAGGGTGGTGACTGGAAGGTAGCAGTACCTGAGGGTCGTTTAAAACTAAGTATGGTACTTGGTTGTTAAGCCTGGGTAGGGCTGGCATGTTGGGTAGGTGTGGAGCCATCTTGATCGGTAATGCAGTATTGAGGCTGATCAGGAAATAGGCAAACAAGTTGGTGGTGAATAGACACATGCTAAATGGTGAGGGCTGGCATGTTGGGTAGGTGTGGAGCCATCTTGATCGGTAATGCAGTATTGAGGCTGATCAGGAAATATGCAAACAAGTTGGTGGTGAATAGACACATGCTAAATGGTGAGGTCGAGAGTGTTGTGAAGCGCTAAGTAATACCTGAATTTAGGTGACCACACGTGGTTGGGATGGTCTACGTAGCACCTAGATAAGGGTAGTTGATATGGCTGGGATGCCGGGGGTGGCCTAGGTTTGAAGTGTAGGGCAGAGTTACTGAGAATACGTTGAATAACACCTAGGAGGTAGGACAAATATGGCAGGATGGCTGCAGTGCCTAGGTCGACAACTAGGTGGAAGTGTGGTAGGTTGGCTAAAATATGAGTGACGCCAAGATTAAGGCAGAGCGGATTGGCCACAGTACCTGAGTAAGCAACTAGCTTCGAAGCATGGCAGTTTGTCTAGAAAGCATGGATAGGCTGCTAGATTCAAGATGAGGCAATTTGGCTAGAGTGCATGGGTAAACAGCTAGATTCAAGTAAACAGGGCAATTTGGCTAAAGTGCATGGGTAAACAACTAGATTCAAGATGAGGCAGTTTGGCTAAAAATGCATGGATAAGCAGCTAGATTCAAGATGAGGCAAATTGGCTGGAGTGCATGGATACATAGTTGGAGGTTGACCAGATTTCAGGCAATCTAGGTGCCACTTAGCAGGTGAGGTTAAGATCACCATATTCACACAAGATGTCAATGCAGTAATTCAGGTGCAGTTCTATGCAAAGCAAATTTACAGGCAGTCTGAATGCAATTTCAGCAAATGAGGTTAAAATCAACATAGTTGCAACTTTAGCAGCTTAGTTTAGTCAGATAGGCAGAAGTCATTGTAAGACTATACTGAAGGTCATGCTAACATCTAAGTGGTTGGTTAAGTGTGGGTAAAAGGGGCTTCAATGCTATGCCTAACAGATGCTAGTTGTGGTTGGATCCCTTCTAGGCTAAGCAGTGCAAAAAACACAAGTACAATTGTGGCGCAAGGCCCAGCTAGGCTAGTCAGATGTAAAAACACACATAGGCTAAATGCAATTGTGGCGCAAGGGCCAACTAGGCTAGTCAGATGTAAAAACACACATAGGCTAAATGCAATTGTGGCGAAAGGCACTTTAGGCTAGTTAATGCAGTAACACACATAGGCTAGATGCGATGCACAGGGCATATCTAGTGTAGGTTATGGGCAGACAGGATGTTTGGATAGTAAATAATGAATCTATGCTATTAGCAACGGGTATGAAGCACTGTAGGCGGGCTATGCAGTGATATAGTGAGTAAAGCTCCAGCTCTCATGGGCGAGGTGGAGGCTTCCTTCTCACACGCTAATCCAATGCTGTGATAGCACATGTGCTACTTACATCATGTAAACGCATATTGCAAATGAGACGAAGCAATTGAGTGAGTGTGTGCACAGTGAGTGAGCATTTAGTGGAATTCGGTTATCAGACAATAAAATGCTGAGCGGTTTTGGTCAAAAATCAGCATTCCATATGTTAGCAGAGTGTGTCCGTATTTATGAATGGGCATATACTCTCCATAAATAAGTGCAAACGCACGCTTACTGTTATTAGTGGAGCAGTTTGCAGGTTACCTTATGTGGAGGCAGATCATGACGTGCAGGGGGTCTGGCAGACGGCAGACACAGGCATGAAACAGGCACTAGCCTTGTTTCTGTGGGCCTTGGAGGAGGTGGGCCGGCTTCGCCTGCCGGTGCCCAATCAGAGGGTAAAAGAGCTCAGCAGCCTATCAGGATGCAGTGCCTGGTTCGAGTTAGGCACTGAAGGCACACAAAGGAGTGCAGGCGGCCATCTTGGAGCACCTTGGTACCTCTTGTACCAAACTGGCGTTGAGGTGCTGTGGCAATATTTCTTAGCATAAATGTCGGTGGGGCAAGCTGTTCAGCATTCCGTTTACAGCGATCCAGCAGCTGATATTAATGCAGTGAAAAAACGAACGATTTTCATAAAAAGCGCATCCGATGTCAGCGCTTACCTAAATACTTCAGGGGTGGCATGGACTTCATGCAGGGGGGCCCGCTGCTCCAGCAGAGGCGGATCCGTGACCTGGAGCTCCTGCTCCTAGGCTAGGTAGGTGGGAGTGGATCCAGGCATGAAACAGGCACTAGCCTTGTTTCTGTGGGCCGTGGAGGAGGTGGGCCGGCTTCGCCTGCCGGTGCCCAATCAGAGGGTAAAAGAGCTCAGCAGCCTATCAGGATGCAGTGCCTGGTTCGAGTTAGGCACTGAAGGCACACAAAGGAGTGCAGGCGGCCATCTTGGAGCACCTTGGTACCTCGTGTACCAAACTGGCGTTGAGGTGCTGTGGCAATATTTCTTAGCATAAATGTAGGTGGGGCAAGCTGTTCAGCATTCCGTTTACAGCGATCCAGCAGCTGATATTAATGCAGTGAAAAAACGAACGATTTTCATGAAAAGCGCATCCGATGTCAGCACTTACTTAAATACTTCAGGGGTTGCATGGACTTCATGCAGGGGGGCCCGCTGCTCCAGCAGAGGCGGATCCGTGACCTGGAGCTCCTGCTCCTAGGCTAGGTGGGTGGGAGTGGATATAGAAGGCACTGAGGGAAATGCACCCAGACACATCAGACATGCAGTCCATTATAACTCATACTATGAGACCAGATGAGGACCCTGCACAGTACATTCAACAGATACAGGAGATGTGGCGGTTAGAGACGGCACAATAATGGGATAGGAATATCTATGTTTTTTTTATCACATATTGTCTAGGAGTCTCCCCACAGACGTAAATATGGAATTGTGGAAGGTAGTAGGAATTGAGACGGGATGGGCTGAGATACAAGCCCACATAGTAAATCACTACAGCGTGAAGCAGGACAAGAAGAGAAGTAAGGTAGACCAATCCCAGAAGGCATAAGCAAAGTTGGTACAAAAGAAATTAGCTAAATTCAGTAAGGAAAGAGCAGTAATCAAACTAACTCCCTAAGGACAATACAAATACACTCCCTCACAGGGAGGGGAGGGAGGGATGAGATATTGCTCACAAGGAGGGTATTTTCCACAAGGGGGTACTTCTCACAAGGAGGGTATTTACAACAAGGTAGCAGTGGCTTTCACAGAGGTAGGGGGCAAGGCTTGAAGGACAGTGTTGGTTTTGCGGGAGAAAGGAAAACTTTGCGTGAGAGTGCAGGAGCAGAAACCAAATACCTTATGGACCAGGGGTATTCCAGCATATCAGACTTTTGCCTATCCCCCACAGATGTAACCCCCAGACATGCAAACCGCATTTCCACCTTCCCGTACACCTAGATTCTCAGTATCTTACTCCGTTTACATACCATGGAGAAAGATTCCAGTGCACTGGTTTACCACGAGGGTATTGCGAGTCCCGGAGTATTTTTAACAGAGTGTTATAAATGAACAGAGCACAGTCATGCAGTATGTGGATGACCTCTTGGTGTTTAAACCACAGAAGAACTGTGTAAGAATGATTCAGTGACAATTTTGACATTATTGGCATACAAGGGGTACAAGGTGTACAAGGAGAAACTGCAATACTGCCACAAAGAAGTTATGTATCTAGGACAGATAATAGCATCAGCAGGGAGAAGAGTTATCCCAGAAAGGGCAACAGCAGTGCAGAACACACCTTAGCCAAGCACAGTGAAGCAGATGCAACAGTTCTTGGGCCTTGGAAATTACTGCTGGTTCTGGATTTTTGATTATTCTACTTGCTACAAGCCCCTCCTACAGGGCTTGAAGGAAGCCCCATAATGTGGACACCTGAAATGATCGAATCATTCAAAGAATTGATAAATGCCCTCAGTAATGCACCTGTTTTAGCAAACCCTGATTAAAATAAGCAGTTTTTCCTGTTCTCACATGCTAATGGCCAGGTGATGACGGATGTCCTGACCCAGAAGACTTCCCAAGTACAGAAGCCTTTGGGTTACTACTGTGGTCTTCTAGACCCGTAATGCAGGGACATTTTCCATGTGAGAAAGCACTTACAGCAGCATTTGTCATACAAAAATCATCCAGCATTGCTTTGGGTTGCCCAGTGACACTCTATGTTTGAGCATGCAGTGTTTGCTATCCTGTCAAAGTCTACCCTTACCACCAAATGGGCTTTGGGCTATGAAGTAATATTGTCCAATATTGTCAGTTAAGTGTCACACAGTTAACCCTGCGACATTTGTCGCAGAACCAGTGCAGCCAGGTGATGATGTACATTACTGTGCTACATATTAGGAGGCAGTGAATGAACAATCCCAGGTTCAGGTAGAACCCTCTGAAGAAGGGGAGGTTCTTTTGTTGATGGGCCATCAACGATTGACCAGAACAAGGGGTACAGACACATGGGCGCCGAAGTGGTACTCTATGAGGATGAGGAGTTTGAGCACATATAAAAAATGAGACTTCTGTTAAACTATTCTGCATAAGCAGCAGAACTTGTGGCATTGATAACAGCAATAAAATATCAAAGGGATGTTGTGCCAATATTTATTCAGATTTGCCATATGTTACATCAACACTGTGCTCAGGGTTGTCCAAATGGAAGAGAAGAGGGTTTAAAAAATCAAATGGCACATCCGTGCACATGTAGATCTACTTTCCAAATTAATAGAAGTGCTGCCTCTTCCTACAACATTAGCAGTTGTGAAGTGTGCACCCCATACCAGAGGTACAGACTTCATATCTCAGGGCAATGATGTAGCAGAGACAGCAGAAAATGAGGCTGTATATTTACCATATGTTACAGAAAATGTCTCCATGTTTACTAACATTCTATGACAGCAAGTACAACTTACTGAGCCCTATAATGCTCTGGCCAGTGCTCAGATAATAGAGTTATGGGACATGCATCTGAGCAAGAGCAGGAACTATGGACAAAGAGAGGCTTTTCTTTATCCCTCACAGATTTAACATGGAGACAAAACAATTCAGGAAAGCCTCTTATGCAACAGGAGTTGATTACGATTGCTCTTGAACAATTGCATTACCCAGCACACACATCTAAAGAGTACATCCCAGCTGACTTGCTAGAGGAATGGTTAGTTCCAAATTTGTAAAAGCATGTGACTGGGTTTTTTCCCAATTGTGTAGCATGTCAACGTTATACTGCACACATTGAAACCGATAAAGGCATCATTGCTCTGCCCTTTATGGCTTTTTTGACATGTTCACATAGATTTTATATTCGTTGTTGTGTGTCCATTCTCCCATTGGCTTGAAGCAGGTACCTGTGTCTACCCTGAGGCCAAATAATCAGCTAAATACCTTGTGTGCAAGAAATTCCCACACTTGGGGGCAATGTCAGGTGTTGAGGTCCGATAAAGGGCCACATTTTTCCAATGATCTTGTCAAAAATATTATTTCCATATTGGGTATAAAACATAAATTGTGTTAAGCTTACCACCCCCAGGCCAATGTGATAGTGGACCACCGCAATGGCTTCTAAAAGAACACCTTGTGAGGATGTGTGAAACATTTCACAAGAGCTGGGTGCATTGCTTTCTTTTGGCTTTGTTTACCTTGAGGAACCAACCTGGTTCCTATCATCATTTAATACTGCATGCTCCACCTACACCTCTCCATATAGCATCAGATTCAATAAACTCAGCAGATATTTTAGGAGATGAGTTTCAGGGATATCTTAGGGGCTTTACCAATTCTCTTATGTTCTTATGCGAACAGGTTGGACCCCATCAAAGCCAGCTAGCCACAATAACAGAGATACCAACACGACAAGACTAAGCATCACTATTACAATATCCACAACTTTATCCGGGTAACCAAATTTACATCCAGAACTTTATATGCAAGTGGAGCGAAACTCAATTTCTTGGACAGTATCAAGTGACATATGCCACACCGACCACTGTGAAGTTTGCCGGTTGAAAAACAAGGATACACGTGTTGGGTGTCCACAAAGACAAAGGTAATACCCCCTTCCAAGAGAAGAGAATTTTTTTAACCTCGATGTATCTATTTAGGTGTTCACACTATTTTCCCTTTGCTCCACAGCTGAAGAGAACAGGAGGAGTAATTAAATATTTTTTAATTTGATTGTTGTTTTCTTTTTTCTCTAGATTACTTTCCTTTTCATTAAAAAAGAATGTGTCTCTGCAAAATATAGCACTAATGATATACATGTATCAGCGAATATATCTGTTACCAGGAGTAAGAGGATGTATTGAATTTGGAGATGTGTTTGGACAGCACCAGAGCTAAGCCTCACATTGACACAGAAAACATGTGGTATAACCACATGTGTGTAGTGGGAAGGGAGAGAGCAAATGGAACATGTTATGTATGTTCCTCAATACTGCATGCAATAGGCACACCCAAACTCGTTGCACCACAGAAAGTACCAGCAATGAGAGCACAATGTTTGGCTCACCTCGCTTTGTGGAGGGTGAGGGGGCTGTTAGGGACACAGGCTCCAAATACAGTGGGTGGAAGAAATGATGTTGCTTATGAGGATAATTACATGAAGCTTAAGATGATGTCGTAAAAGGAAGAAACAAAAGATGGTGTATTGCACTATGAAACAGAGGCACCACAGAGAGGGGAGCTATCATTTACGACACAGCATATACTTTCTTGCAAAAATTTGGTATGTATATATTTTTTTTTTCTTTCTCCTTTCTCTTTTTCTTTTTCTTTTTCTTTTTCTCTTCTCTTTCTCTCCTCTCTTTTCTATACTCTATCCTTAAAAGTTTGGTTACACGGTTCTATCGCTGGTTCACATTGTTTGAATTGATTGTGTTTGTACAATTGCTTTAACCTTTAACCTTTGGTGTTAAAATAAAATAAAAATGTTCAACTCAAAAAATGAGGCAGGTCATGAGTTACCTTGATGTTGGAAAATACCACAGTTGAATAAAGAAGGTGCTGTTTTTTACAGGGATGAGTGGATGTAAGGGCTGATAGGATGCAGGGCAGAAGGATTGGTGGGGTTTGCAGAAGAGGTGGCTATCATTATTAACAAAACTTGTTTCAGCATCTAGGAGAGTAATGTACAGACATTAGCTTGGACTGATGAAAATAAGCAATCTGTGAAAATACTGTCACTTATACAACCTTCTGTGTGTATCAAATCAAAGGGCAGCTTTAAAGTGGGATTTAATGAGAGGTGTGTAATAATGCAAGTTCTTGGAGGCAGCAGGTGTGATTCATAAGCATTTTGTTTAAACGTTATCATCAGGTAACATCAGGACATTAGGTCAAAAGGTGAGGGAGAACTGAACAGGGGAAGAGCCCACTGGCTCCCACCAGCCAGGCTACATAGTTTCATCTGCCTGGGCTGGAACATTCACTCAAATACAAACATTCCATATACTCACCAACATTCTCTCATGACATCACATTACTCAGGCAGGAAGTGTGGCAGCATATAGCATGCCTCCCTTCCTTCAACATACCACAAGGAAGGGAACACGACACAACAAGGTGTACCAAGACTATTGAGCTCCCAAGCCAATGAGTAGGAAGCAGCAGCACTGATGGATCATTACTGGTCATGTTGCACCCTGGCATAAACACAATTGGCACCATTTTGGACTGGACTTTGTTCTTTTGTCACCCTGCAATTGCCAGCACTGGTTGTACAGAAATCTGATCTTGTGTCTTTGTGTAAACATTCTACTATTCGAGCTAAGTGCCACACGTAGTGAAAACTTTCTTGAACTTGAAGAGATGCCGATGCAATGACCTTTCCCAGGAATCCTCTGATAGTCTGGCAGAAATACTTCTGCAGTTCCGGCTTTTGAGTAAAATTACAATCTTTTTTATATCACTTCTTGCTTCAGGTATACAAGCAACCAGATAACACATTGGGAGCTGTTGTAGCTGACCAACAGTACAGAACTTGGTCTCAATACCACTAGGAGGAACTCAGTGCAGTTAGGCGAACCAACCTGCAGAATAGGCATGTACTGGACCTATAAACAGCCATGGAAGGAGGCATGTGTGCTAAGATTGGATGTTCCTGCTGCACATATATGCCCTCAAATGATGCTGAAAATGGCAGCTTGACTGAAGCTATAAATGCATTGCACACACGGCACACTGCAATGGAGAAAGAGAGCTGGGTGGTTGAAGATGAACGGTACACTAAACATTTTTCTTGGGTGCTCAACTGGTTGAGCAAGATTATGAAAGTGCTAGTTCCTGTCCTTGCGGTGCTGCTCATTGATCATTGTGTTCTTCAGTTAATTTTGGGTTGCAGGAGGGTGAGGGACACATATTTACACAGACAGATAAATGGAATGCGAAGGTTGAGCATCAAATGGTAAGACTAGGCAACACAACTGATCCCCTAGGAACACTTTTCAGTCCACACCCAGACCCTGAGAATTATACTGAACATTTGATAGATTGTCAGGGAGATGGAGATTGCTGTTTCATGACATGCACACTGGAAGAGTATCTGGAGCGGGGAGGAAGCTTACATGGGTTATGCAAGGCATAGGATCCAAAAGATGATTGGGATAGGAGGAAGGAAGGAGGATTAACTGGTTAATAAATTAACATGAGGGGGAGTGTAAAGATGCAAGTGCACCCCAAACATGTGCAGAAATATATGTTGAGAAAACTCTTTTAGCAAAGGTGTTAGGTCCTAGTGGTGATGTAGCTGTCACATGGTTTTTGGTAGGGTGACATTATATTTGGAAAATAAGTAGTTTTGCCTTACCACAGGGGATCTTAGGTTATTTATTGCATGGTAAAATCAATGTGTAGCAAAGCATTCTTTTTGACACACTGTAAAGTAGTTTTCTTTTTAAACACACTTATATGGTTAGATAATGTTATGTAGATGGAAGTTATTCCTATTCTATAGATTGTGTCTTATTTATGTAGGTGCTATATGCAGTAACAAGCAAAAGCACTGCCATGTTAGAACACAACCTCTCCAAGCAGTTATATAATGTGTTATTCTAGTGAGCGAGGCTACATTTTTGAGCCATGGTTACTTTGCTTAATTTGCTGGATTGTATTTCTGTTATTGAACAGTAGGCTTCAAGTGGACATGGTCAGGGAGGAGTGGGTCACTAAATAGTTGCCAGCTCCTGCATTACCCCGAACAACATGCATGAAGAGGAGGTATGTGCGACCATGCATTTAGGAGGTACACCTTGGCCCACATTAAAAAAGGTGCTTGGGTGTACATGCATGGAGGGACATTGGCCCATGTGCATACAAGTGGTGTACTTGTCACACATGCACATTATGTGTGTGTGTGCATCCCACAGGCATGAACAGATAGGTGGGCAGATATGTATAGAGTCTGAGGGGTGAGTATAATGCAGTCAGCAACGTAGGGGGTAAAAAAAAGAATGGATTTGTTGAGAAAAATAAGATATTTAAGGAGGCCTCAATTCTGCATTGAGAGCTCAATGGCCCCATGGCGGTGAGCAGAGGTGGGGAGGTACAGGGTAGATTGTAAAGGATCTTGGTGGCATGCTTCAGGACTTTATTAAGAGGAGAGGAGAAGGAGGAGATAAACAGGAGGCGTGATCTGCAGTGCCGATCACAGAGTTCAGGAGTAGAGATTTGTGTTTTGTCTGAGAGGTGGATGAGGTGGGTGAAAATGTTTCTGATGTACTTGTCAGTATGACCCACATTGCAAACCCTAGAATGCACTCTTTCTTGTATCCATTTCTTTTTAATTTGGGCTATTAGCTGGCAACGCCACCTATAAGCCAAAACTATTGCATTAGAGTACAGATAGGGAGAAATGGCATATGAGGAGGGACACACAGCTTGTAGGTGTTGTTCGGTTATTTGCCCACACATTGACTGCCCATTGCCATGGTAATCCGAATGTCCATTCCCACCTAGTTCTTTGCCCCTTCACGCGGAAAAAACCTCCTCATGGGACCTCTTTGATCTGACTTTAATCAAGCATTAACATCAAACATTGCACTCAAAGTGCCTGCCAGTGTTTTTTCAAAACATTCTTCTGAGATTTAATGAGTTAGTGTCAGCCACAGGCCTTACCGTAGAATGCTTATATGGCTTCTGGTCAAATAGGTAAGGCCTGTCACCTATGGTAGCCACGCGGCCGTCGGTTTCACAATACAGAAGGGCCAGGAGGCTACTTAGGGGTGGCAGTCTTGAAATGGGTGGAAAAACCCCCTTGCAGGGAAATATCTCCAGAATACCAGGAATCCCGAGTGCAGCGGGAAGAGATGGACATCCCATGAACAAGGAATCAGGCAGTCTGGATCTTGAAAGCAAGTACAGGCTCCAGGGAGAGAAACAACCAGAACTAGATGCAGGGAACAATGAACCAGAACAGGAGGCAAGAGACAGCAAGGAGGAATAGAAGAACCAGGGACTGGGAAGGAGCAAGAGTGAACACAAAAAGCAGGAAAACTATAGCTGTAGCAATTGGGAGCCAGTGAAAGATTGCGACCCGTAGCTTACTGGTAGTTTCCTGCCTAAGTAGAAGCTACAAGTGCACAGCGCCATCTTGACGTGTGATGTTATCACCTCGTGTTGTACGGGACGCAGCGCAATCTTGGAATGGGATGGCGGCCCGTATAATCTCACAACAAAAGTGATGGGTGGAAGGTTTCGAATTAATCTAAACCACTGGCAATTCCTCTGGGCCAACCTTCCACACCACCGTTTTTTAGCCCGTCTGCGCCATTGCAAAAGGGGCCAAGCCATGTGCAAATCAGTCAGCAGCTGCCGCCACAGAGGCACAGATCCACCCTACTGATGAGGTCCAACCAGACCGAAACACGTGTCTGGGGTTTCTGTTGGTACTCTTGTTCAGAGGAAAATTGCCTCGCATTTCGGTGCTGGACTGCCCCAGGGCAGGACAAAGACTGATATGTTTGGGATATTTCTTCTCTGTGAAAGATAGTGAGCTAAAGACTCTGGGTAAGTCTCTCGTAACCAGGACTAATGTCTGGCAGAGGGACTCCCAGGACCCACCTTGCTAATTTGCATATTTAAGTAACTTTGGGTCTCACCCTAAGTTACTAGGGGAATCCAGACGTGGACCCCTTGCTCACTATTCTTAGAGAGGCACAGATCCACCCTACTGATGAGGTCCAACCAGACTGAAACACGTGTCTGGGGTTTCTGTTGGTACTCTTGTTCAGAGGAAAATTGCCTCGCATTTCGGTGCTGGACTGCCCCAGGGCAGGACAAAGACTGATATGTTTGGGATATTTCTTCTCTGTGAAAGATGGTGAGCTAAAGACTCTGGGTAAGTCTCTCGTAACCAGGACTAATATCTGGCAGAGGGACTCCCAGGACCCCCCCTTGTTAATTGGCCCGTATAATCTCTCCATAGAGACGCTGACGCCTGCAATTGCCAAGCCCGGTTGCAGTGGTGACCAATTGTAAAATCTAGTTGGAGTTGTAAACGAGCTACTGGCGTAATAGAAATGTCTTAACCAGGTCAGACTTCAGCCACTCTATTTATAAGCACTATTGTGTCCTTCACTGAAGTTCTGCTAAAACAAGTATTGGCAAAATCGACAGTTTTGGCTAGTGCATAGGAATTAGGTCTTTTCCGGGCACTGCTATTAGATGCCAATGTGCCTGCTACCACCAATAATCTGTTAATATCATTACCACAGTGCCTGGCAAGTGCCTGTCCCATGCCTACAGAAAAGCCCAAACTGCTGGCATTGCCAATGCTTGTTTCAATAGTGCGAGGATCTGACACTATGGACCTGATTCACAGAAGCCGTTTATAATGGCGCAATCCCATAGGAAAACGCTCCATGAATCAGGCCCTATGTGTTCCAGCATGCAGCATTGTCAGTCAGTATAAAGTTCCTAATTGGATTTTTCATTTCTAAGGTGCTCTAGGGACTATCACTCTGCATCCCAGAGTTCAGCATACCTCCTTGGTTTTTCTGTTTTGTGTCTGCTCCACTCTTTCCCATGGGGTAAAGGGCTCACGTTTCCGTGCCCTTCCTTTCAGGCTGTAGGCTGCCCTCTGCCTCTCAATCTGCTCTGTCATTCCTGCAGCTGGGTGGTTGAGATCCTGTTGGTCACACCTCTCTATCACATTACATTGGGCCTCATTACGGGGTTGACACCAACCCTGTAACACCGAATCTGGTACCTGAATTCCCGGTGCCATCGGGACATTACAAGTCCCTGCGGCGCAGTAATTCATGCGCCGGATTTTGTAAGTCCCACAGGACTCCATCGGAGTGGGGAGACGGAAGCACTGGCACGGTTGCTAACAGTGCCGGGGAGTAATATTTGCTGGTGCCCGGCAATGAGGAATTACCAAGACCGCTGGGGCTGTAATGCCCCTGTAAGTCCCCATTGCCGGGCGCCGGAAAAAAAAGGACTCGAGCAGCAGCTGTGCCGATACCGCACGGCTACCACCGGACTCATAATGACCCCCACTGTCTTGCTTTCTTTTGTGCATAATGATAGAAATGATTTGCTTCAGATTACTCTGAAGTCAAAACTGGTCTTTGATATGTTGTGTAAGGAGGTGAATGTGCTATTAGGGAGGAGCTCCGATCTTGTTATTCCTATGAAAGGAAATAAATGGTTGTCCGGTGAGGGGGAGGGGCGGGATTGTAAAAGACCAACACAGAGGCATCTCAAAGCAAAGACTCTACTAGATGGAGGGGTTTTGTATATTTGTAGAAGTAAGGGACTTTAGAGAACAAGGCTGGTTCAACTTGTGGAAAATGAATTGCAGAATCAAGCTGAAAAGTCAGAGTGGTTGTGTTTGCCAGAAGTTCTTTCCTTCGCAAAACGCCCAGTGGTGAAATCTCAACTAACTCTTTGACAAAATATTGATAACAATATTCTCCTGGAATACTAGCAGATACTTTCACCTGCTGTGGAATATGAACGATTTCTTTAAACTAAATAATCACCATATAATCGTATTACAAGAAGCATAATTGAGAGAATCACACGACTTGGATGGCTTTGTTTCGTTTTTACAGCCTGCTAAGGGCCATCCTTCTGGGGGTTTGTTGGTCGCTATTAATGATTGCCTAAGAGCAGGGTGTTCAGTTCTTTGGACGACTTTCCAGGAATATTGCCAGTAAAGTTCCACACTGAGGGTTGGACATCCCTTGGTTGAAAGAGATACTAGTAATCAATAATTACTTTGGCACGTGGGGCCTTCTGGGGAAAATTAATGAAATTGTACCTGCTTGGTATACCCTTAAGAATTCAGATAATGTATTGATTGCTGGGGAAATGAGCTGTGTGTTCACTGAGTGATTAACTGTCTCTATAGGAAGAAAGGTTGGGCAGGGATACCACAGACTTGATGTGAGGGATTGAGGAGTTAGACTGAAGAATTTAATTGACAAATTATATTTTGAAAAAGTTAATGGATATATTTTGGGCAATATCCCTGCTAAAGCTCCTTGGGAGAGGAGTAGCCAAGTCAACGAATGACTATGTTTTTGCCCCTAGACCTGTATTACAAAAATGCGCCTGAGAAATGTTTCAATATTTAATGAGAAAGTGGGGATGCTCTTTAACGGGGCATGTGATGGTTGCCCCGTTCAGGGTTGTGTCCCTGTGGAATGCTTTCATTTGCTCCATGGGCTTAGACACGAGGTACTGGTGGGAGTTTCATATAATTGAAAGTCACATGGTGCTCTCCAGTATCATGTTTTTGTTCCCGATATTGTAGGTGAGAAGTGGGATTTGAGATGTGAGTGTCGTAAGATATAGAGGCTGTCCACCCCATATGCTACGATATTGGTTAAGAAGTGCAAGAAACCATATAGGAACTGGCTTAAAAGTCATAATCATATGCTGTTGCCGAGAGACAGCAAGCATATTGATGAAAAAACAGATGAATTCTTTCTGGACCCTAATTAGTGGGCAGTGACAAATATAAGCACACTCTCTGCTTAACTCAATATCGGAAGCGAGATGAGTGACTTACTTTAGTAATTTCTATGCTAAAAAGCATTTTACCTTGCCTTATATTTCAACTCTAGAAAAATCTCTAGTGTGGCAGCTAAGCTTTTTTGGTTGACCAGATCATTTCTGGGATTAATACGATTAAAACGTCCAGAGTGGCATGGTCTGATGGCTACTCTCATGACACCCTGAATTGTGGGTAAACCTGTTAGCCAGATTGTTTAATAAAATTGTTGCGTGTAGGGAAATTCCAGTGTCTTAACAATCCGGATTTATGGTCCCAGTGTTGATAAAAGGAAATTGGACCCATTATTATGATGGGATTTATTGAGTGCAGACCTAGCTTTGAGAAGCAATGAAGCGCTATACAGAGGTATCACAGAGCACTTTTCAGAGGTAACTACAGAACAGATACAGCGGGGGTAGGATACAGAGGGGCACAGAGGAGGGGTACAGCTGTACAGGGTGGCGGGATGGAGAGGGGCAGATGGTGTCTGGCAAGTTAGATGGCACAGGGGACGATGTGATGGCCTAGGTGTTCAGCAGGAGAGACTCCTTAAAGAGGTGGGTCTTGAGTTCTTTTCTGAATTGTAGGAGCGTGGGGACACATCTGATGGATTTCAAGTCTGCACGTGTCCTGCGTTCTGGTGGTGCACCTTTCACCTTAGATGCTGAGTTTCTCTGCAAGGTAGCTGGGTGACTTGAGGGCGACTGCCTTAGAGATGATGCAGCAAGACTTGAAGGTGATTTGTGCGTGCAGTGGGAGCCAGTGAAGGTCGATGATGGCCAGGGTCATGTGGTCATATTTGTGTAGACCCTTGATGAGGTCTACGGCCGCATGTAGGAAACCTTTCAGGGGCACACGGGAGGATGGCAGGAGACCTTCAAGGAAGGCATTGCTTGTATCCAGGTGGGATAGGATCAGTGCTCGAACGGTGGATATGAAGCTGTCTGGCCAGAGGAAGGGCTATACTTTCTGCAGGAGGCAGAGCTGATACCAAGCTGTCTGACTTTTCGTAACTAAGTGTTTCTTGAAGGAGAGTTGTCTGTCGATGTGGAACCCGAGGAACTTGTCACAGCAAGTGTGAAGCCCTCAGGGTTCAAGGTTGATGGCCAGGGGCCAGGTCTGTATGTCTGGGTATTCGCTGTGGTTGGAGAGAAGTCCGAATTCAGTCTTGGAGGGGTTGAGCTTCAAGTACTGGACATCCAAGTCTGCGTGAGCGAGAAGTAGGTTTTGAGCCTGTGGAAGTCCTTGATTGAGTCAATCTTGAGGTATAGCTGTCTGTTGTCAACGTATTGGTGGATAATGGTGGATGTGGATGTTGTGTGTGGCTAGGAGGGCTCGCAGCAGCTCCATGAAGAGATTAAAGATTACTGGGGAGAGGATGGATCCTGCGGGACTCCACAGGTGATGGGTAGCATTGGCAATCTAGAGGAGTCCATTTAAAAAAACTTCTGGCGGTTGGTGAGATAGGACTTGAACCAGCATTGAACAAGGTCACTGATCACCATGTGCAGATTTAGGTAGTATGTGAGCTCTTGGTGGTCTACTGTGTCGAATGTGGTTGAGAGGTCGAGTAGAACCAGGAGGAATGGGTGGCTGGGGTTTCCACCACGTCCTTTGTAGACAGAGGCTTGAGTCTTCTCCAGGGTGTAGAGATTTTGTGAGGCGAGACATGAGGTGGGTCTGTGGATGCAGAGCTGGTGTTTATGTGTTGATAAATCTTGATGATTTTGTCGATGAACAAGGTGTTGATGGCAGTGGATTTTTTGATGGAGTGTGGTATGGCATGGTCGGGTAGCAGTTTGACGCAGTGCTTGACCGCATTGAAGAGGGCTCTGCTTTTGTGGTTAGCATCTGCTCTGGTGTTTTGAAAGTAGGAGGCCTTGACTGTGTTGATTAGTTTTCTGCGTGTTGTTCAGAGTTCCTTGTGGAGTACCAGGTCAGATGCGGTCCTGAAGCTTTGCCAGGTTTTCTTTTGTTTTCTGATGACTGTTTTGCTGAGGTTGAGTTCTTGCATCTACCAGGGTGCTGACAGATTTGTTTTGCAGGTGTGCTGTTTCAGAGGCATGTGTCGGCCGATGGAGGGGCAGGGGTTGGCATTGAGTGCTTCCAGTAGAGAGTTCTAGTTCGGTTGGTGGGGTTCTGTCCATGTGAGGTGGAGGTTAGCGAGGTCTTCCGTGAGGGCTTCCACCGGGGAAGTTCTTGAAGGACCTGAATGTTTGTATGCTGGGTTTCTGCCGGGAGTGCTTGACTGGGGAGGTGTGCAGGATGTTGAAAGGCACAGCCAGGTGGTTGGATAAGTCAAGCGGGAGAGGAGAGCTGTAGTGGAGGGAAGGCACTGCATTGATGATTAGGTTGAGGATATTACCTTTCTGGTGCATTGGGTCTTTCATGTTCTGTGTGAGGCTGAGGGTGTTGAGAAGGCAGAGGATAGCTTCCTTCATCATTTTGGTGGCCTTGTTGCCTGGAGGTTTGAAGGCCCCTAAGAAAATGTTGTTGGCATACGTGAGAGACATGGTGATGACCAGGTTGGTGAAGTGTTCAATGAAGGTGGTGCCGGGTTTGGGTGGTCTATAGATGAGATTGAAGGTGACTGTGTCCATAAGGGAGAGCGGTAAAAGGACTTCATAGGAGCCAATATTGTCAAAGTCAAGTTTGGTGCAGGTCTACAAGGTCTTGTGAATGACTGCGAGGTCTTCGCTTGTCTTGTTCGGTCTGTCTCGGTGTTGGAGGCTGTAGCCATCCGGGACAAGAATGTCTAGGATGTGGGTGGAAGAGGATGTCAACCATGTCTCTGTGATTAAGATGGTGACAGGTTTGTGTGTAGTGATGAGGTCAGCGATGTCTGCTGCATGGGTGATAGCTGAGCGGATGTTGGCGAGCATCAACTTCCGTGTTGTGGATGGTGAGGGGGGGATGATGGCCTGAGGCTGATGTGGGTGAGGTTGCTTCATTGCATTGACCAACCCGGCAAATTGTTATGTTATGTTAAAATATTTGTAAAGCGCTCCTTCACCAGCATGGGCATCATGGCGCTAACTGAACAAGATAAGGCAGCAGAAAGCCAAAAGTAAGAAACTAGAATTAAAAGGTCTTAAGTGCACGGCAGGAAAGAAAATAATTCTGCATAGCATGCAAGGCCAGAGAAAGGGAATTCCAGAGCCGGGCTGCAGCCACTGAAAAGGAGCCGCCCAAGTCCTAGAACATTGAAAATGAGAAATTTGAATACAGAGCAAAGAAGCAGAGTGGAGGAGGCGAGATGGGACATAGGGATGGAATTTAGCAGCTAGGTACTCTGGACCAGTTCTGTAAAAGGGATAGTGCACAATGCATAATGCCTTGAATTTGATGTGCTTTGCAACAGGAAGCCAGTCTAATGAGGCAATAATATGGGAAGCAGATGCCCGAAAAGGATCACGCAAAGCCACTCTGGCTGCAGTGTTCTGCAGGACCCTCAGACGGTGCAATAGATAGAGGGGCTGATGCAGGTACAGTGAATTACAATAATCAAGAGATCCAGAAACCACAGTAGGAAATAACTTTGTGTAAACTGTTAAGCTCAAAATAAACTGATTGACAGACAGAGCTAACCTGTAACTCTAGAGACAAAGAAGAGGACAGTTTGATTCTAAGGTTTTTCACTACCTGAACAGGCTTGGGCAGAGGGCTGAGAGCAGAAGGCCAAATGTCTGTTGTACAAAGAGAGGAGATTGAATCAGGGAAAACCACCAGGACCTCAGTCTTGTTACCATTAAGAAGAAGCCAGTTGTCACTCATACAGATGTTAACGAAGAGAAGACAGGCAGGACAGTGGAAAGCCGTAGCCTGCTGCAGGAGATCCAGGTGAACCAGTATATGGGTGTCATCCGCATAAGAGTAACATCTAAAACCAAAGGAATTAATACGTTTAACCAGAGGCTGAATTTACATATTAAAGAGTCAAGGCTTATGGAACGCCACAGGAAATGGAAACAGGATAAGAAAGAAACAGAGAAAGAAAAAGAGATTACAAACGACCAGAAAGAAAAGAAAGGAACCACATGAGGACCAAGCCAGCAATGCCAGCCAAGGACAGCCCGTTAGCCAAAATGTAGTGTTCAATCGAGTCAACGGCAGCCGATAGGTCCAAGAGGACGAGCCAGGTCATCCACAGCCGACACAAAAACTGACTCAGTACCATGCCCGGGCCGGAAACCAGATTGAAAAGGATCAAGAAAGCCAGAATCTTCCAAAAAAGAACGAAGAAGAGACATCACCAGAGATTCAAACAGCTTCATAAAGAAAGAAGTAAAGAAAAGAAATTGGCAGAAGGTTTGAGGGAACCAAGAGAATTTTTTTTTAACAGAGGAATAACCATTGCGTTCTTTAGTACAGAAGGAATAGAACTATTAGCAAACAAATAGTTAACTGCGGATGACATCAAAGGGCCAATAAGAGGAATTATCTTTTTAAGAAGAGATAGCGAAAACGGATCAGAGGCTGAAGCATATTTAATGCCATTAGTGTCCCTAATAACATCTGAAACATTGAAGAGTGGAAAAATGAGAGGGATCCGAAAGACCCCTTCACTCAGCAGGTGGTAATGATTTTGACGCAGGGTCTACAATTTTCTGGTGGATAGTGACCATCTTGTCCAAAAAGAAATCTAAAAGGAGTCACACAAAACTTGAGAGGGGACAATAGAATTAGTCAAGCAAGGGGATGACAGAGGGCCTCATTACGGGTTTGGCGGTAGCCATGCTGCTATTGGCAGCATGGCTGCCTCCAAAACCAGGTCCGGGTTTCCTGAATGGGGAATTACCAGGCCATTCCGAGTTTGGAGGGCCCGGTAATTCCTCCCTCAGGGAACCCGGGCCCGGACCTTCCCCATTCCCATTCGAGCTCCCATAGGGCTCAATGGGAATGGGAGAGGGAGGTAACAACGGGCTGATTACGACCGGCCCGTTGTTAGCTCCCTGGTCCCCTCATGGGACCCGGTAACGACGCCTGGTTTTACCTCGTAATCAGGTGGAATGGGAATAACGGGTCCGCATCCATTAGCAGACCCCGTTAACCCATTCCGCCTGACTCGTAATGCGGCCCAGAGACTGAACTAGCCTAAACAGCTCCCTGGGCTGGTTCACAGCAGATTCAAGATGCAAAAAAAGTGGGGTGTATCCTCAAAGTTAGCTGTTTGAAAAGCATCTGTCGCCTTTCGCAGGGCCAGGCCGGTTAACAGGCAATAGGAAGTGTGCCACTTTGGTTCTGCCTGTCTGCAAACGAGCCGGAAGCCACCCAACTTAGCTGAGAACCAAGGCTCAGAAGGGAGACCTTGTTGTTTAACTTTTTTTAAAGTTGCCCGTGAGTCTTCCATCAGAGAAAAAGCTGAGGAAAGAGAAGGCAAATCCACAGTGTCAAGAGAAGGGCAGACCGCAGTGATTTTATCAGCAATATTTGAAATACCAATAGACCACCAGTTGTGGTAGGGCAAACGGTGGAAACGGAAAAACAGTAACCAAACATATCGAGGCAAAAAGCTGGTCCAGGGTGTTACCCTGCTCATGGTTAGGACCTACAATCAGCTGTGGGAGATCAAGATAAAGTATGGCAGAGATCAACTGCCCTGCCTGCAGATCACAAAGGATCGTTGGGATGGAGGTTAAAATCAGATAGGAAGATGAAATCAGAAAGAAGCAGCTTAAGATGCATGATGACCTCTGAAAAGGTCAACGCAAATGCAGAGTCATAAGGAAGACGATATATTACACAAAAATTAATTACTCTAGCGGAGGAAATAGCAATACATAAAAGAGGTGCCTCCATCTTAACATAATAGGTAAAAAAAAGAGAATTATAGACATATTACTTTGCTGGATGTTAGTGCGAAGAGATTTTTCGCCATTCTTTTGTAGCACATAGAATTGTGGGATGCGGGCCCAAATCGGTTTGATCTGAACCAATCAGGGTTCAAAAGAGAAATTGGTACTGCATATGCAATGGGATTATGCTACATCTCTTACAATCTCAAACTATGACTACAAATACTCCCTTATAGTTTGCATTTATTGATCTTTCTTCCGCTTTTGTCAGTATCAATAGAGCAAATGTGTGGCAAAAACAGTATGTTTGGGGTTTACCTGTGCCTATTCTGGAAATAAAAAAAGATTAGCTTGCAGTTTAACATCTCACTTTAAATAAGGTGAAATGGGCAGGGTCTCTTGTCAGAAAGAGTGAAGACCTATGAAGGTCTAAGACAGGGGGTGTCCTGGCTCTGCACGTATTAACCTCTCTATAACAGACTTGGGTGAGCAGTTAGGTAAGGTTAATTCTTTCCTGCTTAGATTAGTTGAAACTCCATCCAATGGTTAGCATGTGCAGATGATTGGTCCTTATGGACCAAATGCCAATTGCTTTGCAGCGGTCTTTGGTTGCTTTAAAATCTTATATGCAGGGAAATGAACTAGTGAGCAATGATCAGTATTTCTACTCTCCAAGTGGTGTATGAGTTTAGTTATCTCTGCTTTCGATTATGAGGGTATAGTAGCATTTGGTGCTCACTAAAGTCTGTGTACCAAAGCATATATATTTGCAGTACAAATGCAAAGATCATTCTTACATGGGAGATTCTCGCTGCACCATGCTTTGGAAATTCATAGAAGGAAAGGGCGGAATTCATTAGCATAAAACAAGGGGTTCCTGGAAGAGTACAGAAGGGTTGATGTGGGGAATGGTCTTGGCCATCTCTAATGGAGTGTCGGGCCTGTTATAAGATATGTTAATTTTGACTAATATTGTTGGAAGGGCTAGACCTGACGGGCGGAACGGCATCCGCCCGCAGAGTTTCATGGAAGCACTGGCACTGTTATTATAAGACTCAAATAGGAATGGGGATTTACCATTTACCAGCACCTGTCTTCCCGGGAACGCCAGGGTTGTAATACCTCAGTGTTACCGGCAAGTTAGACACCGGTAAATATTGCAAGTCCGGCGGCAACCCGCTGGTAGCACCGGCAGGGTTACCACCAGACTTGTAATGAGGCCCATTGTCTTCATTGCATCTTTTGTTCAAATTTGTGACATGGGTAGGTGTTAAGATAGATTTCTGAACTCTGTCCTCTGTTACCGAAGGGTCTAAAGAGTTAGAAGCACGAAATATGCAGACCACCTAGATGGGGAGAAAAACAGGCAGTGCAAGTAATCGTTAGACCCAGTTCGCCTTCAGAGGTCACCTAACTAGAAGGAAGTCTGAGCCCTACAAAGAGTGGAGCCTTGTGCTCAAAAGTACCTGCACACGCTGGTGCCAAAGGGCCAAGGGTAGTCTCTTCAAGGAAATCAGGCAGTTCAGAGCGGTGAACAAAGTAGGGCGAACAGATCTCCGCTACTCAAGCGCGGCCTCCACTTGTGGGCAGAAGCAGAGCGCGAGTGAGAAAAAGGCGTGCTGTTTAACACAGCGAGGAAAAGCTACAGGCTACTGCAGGAGGGTGACCGGTTACTAGCGTTGCTACTCACCGGTCCCCGATGCAGGCAGACCCAGGCTTCTCCGCTTCAGTTTCAGTGCTGGCAGGTTCAGATACGAGCAGGGGACGTCTCGGCATCATGTAGATTCCGCGGCAGCAGAAGTTAGAGTTGAGGATGTCCCAAACGCAGTGAACCTGCACAGATTGTTACCACAGCAGGGCAACACAGTGGCCGTGTGTATTTCAGTCCAATGCACACTTCTCACTTCAGACCTGGGAATGCCAAGTGTACGAATCGTGTGAGTGCTAAGGACTCGGAATACAGCAGCAACCTGACGGCGGTGACAGAGCAAGGATCCTGGGTAGGCTGGTCAGTCCACTGGATGGCCCAGGGACGCTTCCGAAGGCTTACGTGCAGGAGATGATGAAGATGCTGAGAATAGTTTTCCCACTATTCCAAAGGGTCGAAGTGCCAGTACAGGCCTTCTCGTTCGATCAGAGGCAGAATGGTCTCACAGGGCGACAGCAGTGCAGAGGAGCAGTCCTTCAGCGGGTCACCAGCGATTCCTCGGTTCAGCCTCTTAGTTGCAGGATACTTGGCTCCTTTATCCATCGTTCGTGAGAACTCAGGAGATCGACATGGTAGTGGTGTTTCCAGCCTCCTCTTATCCAGAGTTCCCTTCGTGCCAAAATGGAGAGGACCCAATGGGAGATCTGCTCACAAAACACTCACACCATATGTGGACCTATCACAGACCACTGTGGTCCCAGGAATTCAAGGCACACTAGACTCTCTGGCACCCAGGATGTGTATTGGGACCAGACATCCCAGCCCACATCCTGGAGGCTCACACAAGGCCTGTAGATGCCTGCAAAAGCATCTGTGTTTCGCGGGAAAGTACATGCCCAAATAAGGAAGGCCCCAGGTCGGCTTGACCTGGGGAAGGTGAAGGGGGCAAAATGGTCAGCGGGCAGGGCAAAGAGCCTCGTGGTCTGGCCATTTTGGAAGCCAGGCCACCATTTTGGGCTAAGCACGAGAAATGTGCTTAAACAGCCAAAAGCAGCTCAAAACACAAAGACACGATCGCTGCCACCAGTCCCGTCCGTGATTCACTTGCACCGTTCGTTAACAATCCAATGGGAGTGTCTAGGGCCTGTAGAGTGACTAGAGACCCAAGAGAGCAGTAACTTAGCTTACAGTGCCCTCTTGTGCCATGTTGCGCGAAAGCTGCAACATGAGAAAAGAACTACGGAAAACAACGTTTCCCGGTACTGACTGTTTTAAGGGCATGTCAGTTTCCCCGTAAGAATGGAGCGAAAGCCCAGAGGAGTGCGGCGGAAGGCTGCGCTTCTCTGGCAAAGTCTAGATCAGGGTGTAAAACAACAGCAAAAAGTTTAAGGGTTGCCACATGGAAGGAGAATTACCTACAATTAAGAAATCTTTCCTAAGAGTAGGCAAAACTCTTCTTATAATTATATCTGGCAGATGGAGGTAAAACACGGTTAGTAACATTGTGCAGCAAAGATCCCAACTGCTTGAGTTTCTACGGCCTACTCACTTCTAGTCTTTCTCGAATGCCTGGCCCATCCCCGTCCAGTGGCGATCAGTAAATGCACGCATCTATGTGGCAATGTCTGCTATAATATGTCAAGGCTTCACAACCTTTTGTTGGGTGTCCTGACCCACGTTTGAGCTATCATGCTGCAACATTTGCTGCTGTGGGGTTAGAAAATCCAAGATGGCCAAAAAGCCCACAAGTGCGCCAGAATCCAGGAGAACCACGCAGTTTTTGCGAACACCAAAATGGCTGCCTAACTTGCCACCCACCAGTGCGAGCATGATGGGCCAGGGTGCCATGAGTGCAATGGGTGCCAAAGGTAAAGCAGCAGCGCCTGTTAGCTCAAAAACACTTTAAAATTACCTTTGGTTTCTCTGAATGCCAGCTCAAAATGCCTATTTTCAAACATTGCAACACATCCAAAAATCTCACTGAACACCAGCGGACATCTGGCAGAATGAAGTATGTGTGCATACAAAATCTGGGAAGATGAAGAGCCCATAACAATGTTCATAACAAAACTGGCTGAGCTATGCATGTCAGCAGCCTAACTGAAACTGGATTAAAACCACCAAAATCGAAATGTTTAAATTAACTGAGTGTCCTACTTTTGAGTGTCACATAGTTTGTAACTGTTAAAATGTCATAGTTTTGAACTTAGAATCAGCATTCTAGCTGCATATGTAAAAATTGTATTGACTTAAACTGGGGAACAAAAAGTGACATTTTAGCTGAAACCTGGCTTAATGAAACTGAATTCTGCCTGACATCTACCCACACAGGAGTTAAAACCTGCTCAGCCACTCTTCCCCTTGCCAAAAGGAGTTGTGACCTCTCTGATTAGATTAGGGGTGGAACAGCTGGGGACTACAGGGAGGTGAACAAAGGCCTGTCCTGGACTCAGGCAAATGTTATATTGGGGGCGTCGTAAAAGTGGCTTCCTCTTGGGAGAAGTGGGAGGAGAAGTGCCTCTGGGAGCCACCCGAGCTGGAGGCGGGGACAGGCAGAAGCTTCCCCCATGTGCTTTGGAACCTAAACCACACCCATCTGGGCCAGAGCATAATTTTAAAAAGATAGATAACTCATAGTGCGGACTTGTCAGAATTATATAAGTAATATCATTATTTTTGTGATTTTTCTGTGAACATTTTGAGATGCGTTAGGACCCTGTGGTGTATTCTGGGGGGTTGCTAGTGGAAAATAGGGTCTCACTCCAAATGTCTGCATGTTAAAAATCTGACACTTCATCAATTAATGTCCATACTCCTTGCGCACATGTGTGTAAATTTGGGTAAATATCCGATATTGCAAAACCAGTTAAAAAGTGCAAAATGTTGTCATTTTTGAATGCAAGCCCCAGGAAGATCAGAGGCGGACAAGCATGGACCATAAGGAATATATAATGTGCACATGTAATTTCAACAAATTGTATATCTGGGAAGGATGTATTTGAATTAAATATAGATTTGTGGGCAAACTGACCAGGGGAGGATCCTCTGACCCATAAAACCTACAGCATCACTCTGACTCACATTTCCTTCCCCCAATCATGGGAGAGGGGAGAATTGGGCCAATGACAAGTAGAGAGGGGCAGGCTTAGCTAGGCCCAGGCACACACCCATTTTAAAAACACATAAAAAGAGACTGCTGGGACAGGTAGAGACATTCAAATCCAGTTGCTGCGGAGCGTTTTGCTGGACCACACAACATCTAGAAGATACCAGTTCCAGACTGACTCCAGCTACATACTCCAGAACCTAGAACTTATACTTTAGAACCTAAATCAGAGGCCTAACACCCCAAGCTGAGTTCTCTGCAGCAGGCCTCAAATAATTGCAAGCTACTCACAGCCGGGTGAGCTGCTTGAATCCCTTGCCAAGAACTTTTGCCAGGACCAGTGCAGAGATCCAGGAGCCGTGCAGAGACCGCTGTATCCGGACAGACCAGACCAGAGATCCAGAGTGACCCAGACCGCTGTGAGCAGAACCAGAGAGCTGACCCAGATCACTGTGAAGTGCCGAGACCAGAACCGGAGTCCAGTCCAAAACCTGACGAGATCCGTGGCGAGGCCTATTTGAAATTTATATTGTGAGTCCCTAGCAGAACTGTGCAGAACCAATCTCTTAGTTAAAATAATCTAATCCAAACTATTTTAACCTAAGTAGAACAGCCTCCTAGAAATCGTGTCATCTGTCATTTGTAAAGCTGCACAAAACTGCACAATTGTCACCTGTCAATTCTGCAGCTGCATAGCTGTCACTTGTCATTTTGAGTTTACTTTAAATCCGAAAAACTACCTTTATTTAATCGTCCGTATCTCTGGAACCGTTTGGGCTAGGAACTTGGTTTAACTTTCCTCTGAAAGCTTAGAATCTCAGCCTTTCAATCAACCTACTTCTACCACGATTTGCGATTTGATTAAAAATCCAGCCACGTGTAACCATCAGCAGTCATTTCTTTCCTTGCTAAAAATTCGTTTGCCTCTTAATCATCATCTCTGAATCATTGCTAAAGTGAGCCTGAGCTCATCCCAAGTATCTCTCACTCACCCTTAACCTCCTAAACGGAATTAAAAGCATTTTCAGCATATTTCTCACTTCATTGCCACCACATTCAAAGCACTTGGGCCTGTGTTTTAAAACTCATACCGGTTTTCTCTAAGCTTGCTGGGGGGGAACTGAATTTCGTATTGTATTTGATTGCATTCCTGTGAACTGTGTGCTCCTCTTTCCATCTACTTCCATGTCTTACATTGCATAGGGTAGGGGGTGAATTGCCAGAGAAAAAGTGATTATATTATCTTTTGCTAAAATCATCTCAAGTATTTCTGTACTGCATTTTATTCCTCATTGCTTTTCGCTTGAAATCATAAAAGTATTTTTGCTACTTGATCCATCCTATACTAACTCCTCATTGATTATAAAGAAGTGTGCTAGTGTCAGATTACCCATTGTTGATTAACATTATATTTATAAGGGCGATATCGATTATTAATTTATTATAAAAGCGTGGTATCTATATTTTGTCTTATTTCTCAAATAAACCTTTTAAACTTGCAAAACAGAACTACTTCTTGGCTCAGTGGGGTCAGGGAGATTCTAAGAGAGGAGTGATATATAGGGGTAGTCATCCAGAACTCATGAACTGGACATAAAGATATATCAATAAGGGTTTCCATTCAGTATCCCAGACTAGGCATTGACTTAGCTGTAGTGTTGAATTGAATCTTCTTACAAATTTCAGGAAAAATGCAGTGTGGTTAGCAATAGTGCCCATCAAGACAAAAATGTTCTTCCTCTATGGTGCATACACTTTCATGGATTGTGCCTGCTGTGTTTCTGGTTGTAGGAAATACAGACAAAATCCAAGAAATTTAAATCATTCTCTGGAATTCAAAATGCCGATCCTAGCCGTTTTGTGAATTTGTGCACTGGTGCACAGTAGCCGAGCAAGAATCAGTGTGGACATTCCGATGTTGCTGGGATCACTGTGAGAACATGTGTGCACAAATAGTTTGTGTTGATTTCCTCTGCAACAGAAAGTGTGTTTGTAGGAATCACTCCAGTGTAGAGAAGGTCCAATGAATACATTGTTAGAGAGATGCAGTGTTCGTTAATTTAACCTGTGACCAATGCCGTACATAGGGAGTAGAATGGCTGCTTGCACATTTCCTAGATGTAACCAAGAAGAAAATGTTCAAAGACGGCGCATTCAAGGTGTATGCAGGCTGTTAAATGAGATAATGTTCTTCGTTATAGCTAATTCAATAGGTTACCGTGCATTCCAGGGAAGAGCAGATTAAGAAACTCATGTGTTACTCTACCGTGGAAATGGGGGCATCGGCTGAACGGGAAGTTTCTCGCTACCAAGAGCACTTGTACTCATGTAATGTTGAATAAAGAGTGTCACTGCTAGTCCATGTTCATTAATGTAGATAAACAGCTCACTTTTCCAATAACCTCTCTTTGTATAACTGCTTCTCTTACACTTTACACCTGGTAGTGTTTATATAACACTACATTCTCTTTCTGGATCTTGCAAAGCAGCAATCAAATTACTCAGCGGCACAAGTCGGCTGTTTGTAAGCAAATCTAATTACAATTCCATAAAATGACTGGGGTTGGCTAGAGTGCAGTGACGCCTCATCAGCATTCCGTACTGCACTGCTCTAAGAAGTAAGAGGAATACATGGATGAGGAGAGATGAAAGAAAGCTGTGAAAGGGAAACAGCTTTACTTAGACTGTATATTTTCTACCGAATGTGTTTGTCTAGTCAAGAGGTTTCCATTGCCTCGAAAGAAAAAAAAAGCTTACTTCTGTGCACAATTGCGAATGTGAAATAAACAACAACGACGAAAATATATCTCTAAGGTGTATGCATCCTGTAGCCAAATCTTACTTAATGTTCCATCTTCTCTGGATTATGCTTATTTTCAGAGCATTCTAAGCCAGGTTATATAGGACAACGTACAAAACAACAATGCGCATGCGCAAACGGTATTAACAGCAGTGCAAATACGGTCAGATGCATTTGCATTGCTGCCAGTTCTGTTTGTCCATGCACCAATTGTGATCATCATGTGGTTTTCATGTGGTTGTCATGTGCAGTGTATCGTCTACTGCCCAAACTGTGTGGACTGGTTAAAAATCACATTTGGACAGACTGATCAGTACAATCAACACATTTAAAATGGAAGAAAAACACTTGTGATCAGTTCCAAATGTGGAGCAAATGTACCTAACATTGGTGCACTACTGTATGCACCTGGCAACATTATTGTGATCCCGTTTACACTAGTGGACCTTCAGTCATGATTACTGCCCACGGCAAAATACCACCACAGCAATGGAAAATAGCATCCTTCCGTAAAATCCACTCTGCTGGGTCACTGCTGGCTTAGTTATCAGTAGTATGTTATGATACCTTTCCTCATCAAACTAGCCTTGACAGGATTCCACGCTCCTTTAGGGCAGGATATCCAGTCCCTATGACATCATATCTGGGGTGGGGTCCCCTAGGGTTACCCCGGAAGTTCTGCCTGGGCAAAATCCCACTGCGGAAGTGATGTAGGTGTGTTTAACAGGAACTTGGTCCTTAGCGGGGGTGTCCCGCTGGATGTGACATCATGGGGGCTAACAGGAAGGCCACAGCCAAGGCCTGAAGTCCCTAGGTGCCCCAAGGGGGCTCCCCTAGATGCCCTCACATAGAACTGGAAGTGTGGAGCTGATGTCTGAGCGGCGGCCATCTTTAGGGGGTGGAGCGTGTAGGGTGTATATATACAGCAGGGTTTGGGCTGTAGGTACAAGCCAAACCTAAGGACCCGGGGAAACTCTGATTTAACAGCATCAGCGTGAACGGCAGGTGCGGCAAGGAATACATAAGATTGAGACTTTGGGCGTTGACAGGGGCGGTTGTACTAAAGAGGGTATTTAGTATAGTGTGGCCATGTGTCTACACTTATAATATGCAAATAACAACTATTCTTAGAGAGGCACAGCTCCACCCTACTGATGAGCTCCAACCAGACCGAAACACGTGTCTGGGGTTGCTGTTGGTACTCTTGTTCAGAGGAGAATTGCCTAGCATTTTGGTGCTGGACTGCCCCAGGGCAGGACAAAGACTTATATATTTAGGATATTTCTTCTCTGTGAAAGATAGTGAGCTAAAGACTCTGGGTAAGGCTCTCGTAACCTGGACTAATGTCTGGCAGAGGTTCTCCCAGGACCCCCCCTTGTTAATTTACACTTATAATAAGACAGGTAAGAATTAGAAAGAAGAGAACATTCTAAAAATTAAAAAATAAATATACATATATATATATATATATATATATATATATATATATATATATATATATATATATATATATATATATATATATGGAAAACTATAAATATTAATATTTTTAATATGCATATTTTTATTAATATGATTATTACACAATATTAATATTCATAATTTTCAAATCAATTATGATGGAGAGAAACAAAATATTTTATGAAAAATAATATTCATAAGCAATGTTGGGGTGATAGGTCTGAGTCCAACAGGCTTGTGAAGCAAGGCCCCGGGTCTCTGCAAGGGTCATGTTGTGGGGCCTGGGGCAGCAGTGGAGGTCTCTGTCCTTTCCAAGGCACTCAGGCGGCAAAATGGCATGGACAATGGCCTGCGCAAGCCATGTTCACCCCACACCCCTGACAGCCAACTATATATAGAGAGCTCAAAAGCAGCTGTTGGGCCTAGCCACGTGGTAGCTGTAATTCAACAGGAAGAAACCCAGAGAGGAATTACATAGCACTGAGCTCAGCTGATGCATCACAGCTGGCTCTCTGTGGTTGAGACCCCCTCAGCACTTCCCCTCCTCCCCTAACATCCCCTCTACATGCAGGGGGGAGGAGGTACATAGCCCTGAGCTCAGCTGATACATCACCGCTGACCATGGGGGGGTTGAGCCACCCCTCCAGCACTTCCCCTCCTCCCCCAGCAACCCCTCCACAAGCTGGGGGGAGGAGAGGAAGTGCTGGAGTGGGGTCAGCCCCCAGGAACAGGTGTGATGCATCAGCTCGAATTGCCGGCCGACAAGACAGGCAGTTCTAGCCGCAAAACACTGGGAGGAGGTGCAATTACTTGAATGGCTAAAGGTGTTTAGCTTCCGGGTTAATTCACAGCTGTTTGCAAAAGCCCACCAGATTTAAAAGTCTGTAAGTTTTGTGTGATGTTTAGACAAGCTCTCTTGAGTTTTCAGTGAATTTGTGTGAAGCCATCCTGACGCTGCCCAGGAAAATGCCTAGCCAGACCAACTCACAAGTAAGGGGCCTGTATAATTTATGTATAGATGTAGCATAGGGTAGACTTAAGTAAAACAAGCTGTGCTCATTCTTTTTTATTAATTATATACAGGAAATCTATCCAGACCTTTCACTAGGGGACGTGTTAGGATTTATCCCAGTCCAGGTACTATTTTACATGTTGACTTGTTTAAAAATATATACAGCTGTATAGGCCCCTATGTTTGTTTGTCATGGCCTGGGGGGAAAGGGGTCTGGGGAACTTTATGTTTAAAGTGTGTTTTATGTTTAACCTTTGAAATGCAACACCCTGGCAGTTTTACCTTCTTATTTAAAAACGAAAATTGCCAGGCTGTTGCAGTTCAAGGGTTACACATGTTGTTTTATGTGTAGCCCCTTGAAATATGGCTGTTTTTTTTTGCCATGTACTTTAATAAAAAAAGTGCCCTGTAGATATCTTTAAATGGATCCTGATGTAACTCTCAGAGCCCTTAACAGCATAAGAATTAGAAGAATAAAATACAGCGGGGAAACCATGGTCCCTTTAAAGGCTTCCCAGCTCTTTTTTTTTTGGTTTGTAATTCTTATGTTGTTAAGGGCTCTTATTGCCCAGTGTGCGCCAACGACCCTTTTGTTCTTTTTTTCTTTTTCAAAAGCTGATGGGGGCTTGGGGTTGCCGTGCGTGTGTCACCAGTGCAGCAACAACTTCCCGTTATAGGCAAGGCGCGTACTATGCATTACACATTCCTGCTATATCTATAATATGCATTTAAAAGCTGGGAGGGGGCTATGGTTTACAAAAGGGGATTGAATTTTCTGAAAATATGGCCCGCTTTTGTAATCCATAGCACCCACCTGGCTTTTAAATGCACAATACAGTCAGCGCGGGAGACGCTCTGACTGTAATATGTATTTAAAAGCCAGGCTGGCATCATGTATTACAAAATCGGGGTGTAATATGTAATCCATAGCAACCGCCTGGCTTTTAAATGCATATTACAGTCAGCGCGGGAGACACTCTGCCTGTAATATGTATCTAAAAGCCAGGCGGGAGCTATGGTTTACAAAAGCGGGCCGTAATTTCAGAAAATTATTAATGCATATTATAGACATAGCGGGAGAGGCAATGTTAATGATCATGGTGATGAGTTCACAGGCTCGAGACATTAGTACATTAAAGACTCCAGCCTGTGAGCTCATCAGCATGGCTATTAACAGCTCCTTGCATGCAATGGCTGCGCAGAGGGCCAGGCCGTAGCAAATAAATAGACAAGGCCTGTCCCTCTTGTTTCGGGTTGCTCTGCCTTTGATCAGGGTGATGGGCCCTGCAGGGGGAGCATCTGCCCATCCCTGCCTGGGCCATTAAAAAAAAAAAACCAATGGAGGTTTTCCGTGTGGAGCTCCAGGGAATGCCCCCCACCCCCCAACTTCACCTGTTCCAAGGGGATGCCTGTGTGCCACGGGTGCTCCGATGACAGGAGAGCTGCTAATTTCACAGCTCCCCTTTAATTTATAAAAACAGAGGTCAGAACATGGGAATGCCTCACCATGATGTATAGGCCCGTCCCACAAATAAGGGGCACCCTCAGCAACCGATATTGTTAAAAAAGCATGTTTTAAACTACAGAAGTAGCCTACAGCTGCAATTCTCAGCGGGTTACTTCTGTAGTTAAAAACATGTTTATCTAGCAACAGTGTGCACCCCTGCAGGCCCCAAAACCCAGACATGCCTGGTGTATGCATGGGGCATAAGATTGTGTCAGGCACCAAAGAAAAAAAGTGACCGCCATTTTGAAAAAATGGTCATTCATTTTCTTTGTGCCACTGTTTGATTAACACCCCAGGAGGCCGTTTTAAACAAAAATGAAAAAATGAAATGTAACGGTGGATAACTATTAGCCTCATAGCAAAGTAACTCATCAAAATGCCCCCTGGGGCCCCATGTGTAATTGGAATGCATGCCTTTTGTGGATCTGTTTGATTAGCACCCTAGAAAACTGTTTTTGAAAAATGTGACGCAAATTATACATTTAAAAGATTATGGGCCTCATTCTGAGGTGGGCATAAAGGGATACCGGGCACCGGTAATGGCACCGGTGCCGGTAATCCCTTTGCGCCCTATTCTGAGGTCCATTAGCGCGTCCCTCCCTTAACGCCTGGTTTTACCAGGCGTTATGGACGGGACCCGTTAAGGGATACCGGGGTCAATAACGGAACCGCAATTTGTGGTACTGTTATTGACGCCTTCCCATTGAGCCCTATGGGGGCTCAAATGGGAATGGGGAATGGCTTTTACAATGGGGTTTTACCGGTCCCGCCAAGGTCGGACTGGACCGGTAAGTCCCCATTGAACGAGGGCGGACACGGTCCCGTTATTGGTGCTAGTCATGGCGCTAATAGCGCCATGACTAGCACCAACCTCGTAATGAGGACCTATGTATGTTTAGCAACAGTTATCAAAACTAATAGCTGCATAGTGAGGTAACCCTGCAAACTGACACACACTGACCCATAGCGAGGACCCCTTTGCCCCATAACAAAAAATACAAATACGCCCCACACATGAATGTTTGCGTTTATGGTTCAGCCCTGGGCCAGAGGACCTACAGGTCAGTCCGAGCCTGCACCGAGTGAATTAGCCCATCAAACTTGCCCCATTGTCCTCATATGCATATGGTATTTTATGCTTTTTGTGACGCTGTTTGAATGGTACTCCAGGGGTTATTTCTGAGAAAATGTGATGCAAATCATACATTTGAATATTATTTATTCAACAATGATGGTCAAAACTATTAGCCTCACAGCCTAGTACCCCCGCGAGTTGATCCCCAAGGGTCCCAAGTTAATAAGGGCCGGGTTTGGGCATCTGCAGTATGGGAGGTCAGAGGCTTATTTATTTATTTATTTATTTATTTATTTATTTATTTTATTTATTTATTGTTTCTAGCAGTTGAATATGCTGCATGGGATGCCGCCTTGGAGGATGCGTGTATCAATTCCGAAGCACTTATCGACCTCTTGGCAGAATACGGAATTCCTACTATAGATACACTCTGGTGTGTACTTAATACAGAGGCTACTAGTAACTGTCATTAATATACATAATGTAGTTTTCTGACATTAAAACAAGATGATTAATGTGATTACTTAATATTGAGCATTTACAACAACATATGCTGTTTGTTTTATTTTCAAGGGGTGATCCACAACCACACCTCCAATGATGACAAGCCTGCAGGAACTGAGGGCACCACTTCTGCGTATTGGTGAGAGGCATCGGGCATTGTAGCAGGTAATTGTTGCTGTCACTTTAGAGATGTTCATTAAAGGTCGAACCTTGTAAACCATGTTTGTTTTTATAGGGTGTCCGATGCTTTCCATGAATTGAGTCTTTAGAGTAAAATATGATTATGTATTTGAAGCATATGTCAGCCATGCAAATCCTTGATGTAGAACCTGGTGGTAAATGTTTTCTTTGTATTTTTTATTGCAGATACACCTGCTGTAGGACCAACGCCGTCACTGCCCCCATCAGTTCCCAAGGCCGCTGGACCATCAACATCTGATGCCACACACCGACCCCACGCGCATACCCAACACCTGCGGCTAACCCTTCATTAAAAAGGAAGCAGCCTGCCGGGGGTACAGAATGTAAGTATGCATACATTCTCACTGAGAACTCTTTTTTTCTTTTCCATAGCAGCGATCGTTAATATTTCAGTGTGTCTTTGTAAAACCCATAACTGACCATTCATGTTATTCTAGAATGCTGCTCGGGACACATTTTTTACCAACCATGTTCTTTAATATTTTAATGGGGGCTTGTAAACCTTGAGGTTTACCTGAACATTGTATTGTAAAGTATTGCTTGGTCTTTAATATAAAACTAAAACTGTTTTTTTCTTTTATTTTAGGGGTTTCCGTTGCTGCTGAGGAAGAAGTTATAGCGCAATTGTCCACTGTGACCCAGACAGTTGGAACCCTGCCAACTGCAGGTCAGCTGACCACACAGCCATTGTACAATGCCAATATTCATAACTCTGTGTTAGATAGGCAGTAAAATTCCTTTTAAATAAAAAGAGGCGCTTATCGCTTAACCGGGGGCGGGCGTGAGGCGCTTATCGCTTAACCGGGGGAGGGCGTCTCAAGGGTTTGCAAACGTTGTAGTTACCATTAACCCGAAATGTGTTATTGTTCCCAACAACCATATACCCCAGACGTTTGAATCACCCATACCTGTCGCAGCTGTGCATGCTAGACCTCCCCAGGAGACACAGATCGGGGGGGTGATTACACCAGGCCCGGGGCTCCGGATAGTGGGCTCCGAAAACCTTTTAGACAGAGGTAGGGTTAGCCCACGTCCATGAACACCGAGCTGTGGTGAGATCACACCCCCTCATTTGTACACCCCAAGGACCTACAACCGCATAGTCTCTGATAGTCCGCTATACGGGTCCCCTGATTGGGTGAGATCACACCACAGACGCGGGCTAACCGCACCTCTGTCTAAAAGGTTTGCACCCAAGCAACTCTCCTCAAGTCCTGCTTTGCCGCAAGACGCTACTGCAGCTTCTGTGTTTGGACGTGCTTTCTCTGGATTTTGGACTTTGAGTCATTTTGAAACTTAATTTCCCAGCAGGTGACTTTAAGAATAGCACCATTGACATTGGCATTAGCACTCTAGTGCTTAAAGGACTTACTAAAACGGATATTTCTTTGTTGTTTTGGCTGCCATGCACTTTTGGAGGCAAAGCTATAAAACCTTGCTTGTGCGCGCACTGCGCGTGCGCAACCCAAGCAAGTCCCCTCAAGTCCCACTTTGCTGCTTCGCCGCGGCGTAGCAGCAGCGGGGCTGCAGAGGGCGGCTGGGGATCCCTGTGAAGTTTATTTGTTTCACAGAAAGTACGGCATCCATGACTCGCCTAACGTTAAAATCAAGTAAGCATGCACGCAGTCCTTTAAAGAGGGTGAAAGTTGGGAGAGGCGGAAATCCCACGGAGACAGCACCCCTATGCTCCACCCCGAGACGTGGAGGATTGAAACAGTGGGCGGTGGGTAATGCAGATATTCGCAAATTTTGCAATGGCTCACTGTCAGCGTTTAGAGCCCAATCTGGGAACACATCCCAATCCAACAGTGTGCCGGGAGCAATTGGGTTGGAAAAACCGCAGGAGTCACTGATCCACACTGCCGCTGTTGCCAATTTAAGTTCATGTGGTCCTAACAAAGAGCAGACTGAGGGCCGCCCGAGAGGGGCGCCTTCAATTTCAGATACTGCGCTGCTTAACTTAATCCCAGTCTCGGGGTGTCCGCATCTGGTGCCACTAATACCCTCCGTCCGAGGTGTGGATCGTGGGGATGCAGTGGTAATAGATTAGGATGCCAATGACACAGTTTTCTCAGACAACTTGTTGCCTGAGAATTTGTCAGCATCTCCAGTCATGTTCTCAGAGAGTAGTATGTGTGACTCGATTTCTGTTAAGGAAACCCCTGGTGTGATAAAAACAATAACGAGTAACCACAGCACAAATACATCAGTGGTTATCCAGCAGCCGGATACAGTATGGGGCATTACCCTACACTCGATGAATCTGGTGCTGGCAGCTATGTCCAGAGTGGTGAATATATGTGAACAAAAATGATCTGTACAGAGTGAATGCTTGGAACATTTTTTAGCATGGCAAGAGAGGAACTCATGCCAAACAGTAAAAGTATAGGATAAAAAAGTGTCAACCGGAGATTTGTTACTTGGTATGATTGCGGTAGCATCACAAACGGAAAGCCGTATATACCTTAGTCAAAACCTCCAAAAAAACTCATGTTACTAATAAGCTCTATGTAGTTAAGTCTGTTATCTCTCTGCAAACAACACACATATACTGTCCCAATGTTAAAAATGTGGGGCTAAGTTCATCCCAGTATTCTTTTCCACTGACATAAATCCATATCTGTAAATGATACATTTAAGAAAGCGGGTATCTTTTCAATGTATGCAAAACTATTTCAATAATGTGTTCATAATTGATTTTAAATCAGAATTGAAACACGCCACAATCTGAGGGATCAACAAGACTCATTTAAAGATGTAACAAAAAGACGTTTGTTTTCTTGTTTTCTGCAAGTACAGGCAGAGTTGGAGTAAGGGGAACCACATGTTGATAACTTTCCTTCAAAGAGCGTGAGTGTTCAGGGATAGTGAAAATCAGTGCTATAAATGTACACGAATTCTGGAGTCCTAAGGTTTTGCAAAAATTACAGTTTGTGGTCAGGGTGAATTTTCCAAATGGATGTACCAAAGTCAATCACAGTTCTAAAAGTTGTGGCTTCTCCGGCACCCATCCAGGCATTTGGTGGTGAACATTAGCCCTCTTGGCTAATGGTCAACTCTCTTGCCAATGATGTTCTATTTCTTACCCATCTATCCTGAGATGACTGTCAGGCTGTCATCATTGTACCCCCCTGCAACGGGCAATGTTTTAAAAATGGACACCTGACACTGACTTGAGTCCTTCTGGAGCCCTGGTCAGACTTCAGTGTTAGGTGATACCACCAGAGTCTCCTCATATATTGAAAGACATTGGTCTTTGGTCCTCAGTGACCACATGTATAAAGGTTAAACACACTCTGTCTAGCTTAATAATGGATTATTTACAATCTATCCTGGCTCAGTTTCTGGAACAGGCCCACCTGACATGCATTTTCAATGTATCCCCCTGACTCAAAGTCACAAGTGGGTAAGTATTTGTGTCCTTTTGTTTCCTTGGTGGGCTTAAACGTACCACCAAAGTACTTGCTATGCCTACCATTTAACCCTTATTTTTCTCTCTCTCTTGTAATCTTCAAGGTCTGGCCATGCCATTCACTGAGCCCAGGTCCCCAAGGCTATCCACCCCTCTACTGCTTGTACCTCACTTCATGTCAGCTCATCCCCCATTGGTTTCACCCTGTGGCACTCAACAGCCCCTCTAGACTGTGGACGTCTTTGCATGACCAATACTTGTTCTCTGTTTTGGATGTATCTGTGCCCTTCCAGCTCACTAACTGTAACAGTTTATGAGAAGCCACCCTCAACACTGGGATCGTTCTTCCTTCCCCACTTAAGATGTGATGCACCAAACTGTTTAAAGATTATTTGATTCAGCCCTACTTTAGAAGCATATCATGCCCCTTGGATCCCTCTCCCCAGAGATAACAATGATCCAAGAACCAGGCTGGTGTAAGGTATATTAGCATTTATTTACATTAATTTATAGGTTACAGTTTTAGCACACATTGGGAAGTGTGCGTTGTTAATTTTGAATTTTAACAAAATGCACCCTCTAGTGTTCTGCCAAATGGGGAATTAATTACATTAATATTTGTACTTAAAAAGGCTAAGGATCTACACAGTGTTTTCCCCGCCCACTATAAAGGGAAAGGATTCAAGGCAAGCATCTCAGGACACTATGGAAAGATAGGGCAGGGGTCTGGTCACTCCACTCTCAAACAGGGCCTCCGACTCTCCACCATAGGACCCAGTCAGTTTTGAGGCCTTCCTAGAAATATACAGCTGCACCCAGATGCATTCTCAGCAATCTCCTCTGGTGTTTCCTTCCAGCTGTCAGATGTTAAGTTTCAGCAGCCCTCTATGTCTTTCTGTCTGTCGGTCTGTCTGTGTTTCCCCTCCTCCTAGTGCAGTCCTCCTTATATAGCAGTGATGACACCACCAATTTTACAATCTTGGGTAAGTACCCTGCAATAATTCCCGCAACTAGGATTGGACAGTTACCCTTCTCTCTCCTCCCAAACCCAGCCTCCAAGTAAGGATTGGTTTAGGGGTAAGGAGCAACAAATAGAAAATCCCATTTGTAATCGCCATTTGTTCTCCTTTCAAATATTTGGCAAACATGAGTTATGTATCACAACTTCATAAATACAGTAGCAACTGCCATAATATACATATTTTCTGATTGAGCTAATCATGGGAAATTAGCCAACCACCAGGTCTGCACCATGTAGCACGGCCATGTGGCAGCTTCCTGACATTCCCATAAAAAGCATAACAGTTATGAATATGTTATTATCCATAGCCCTAATTTTATTCTCCACCCGCTCACCAATTCGCACATTTGGAACATGTTCAGATCAGCCATAAATCTAGTTTAACTGGCCATTACAGTTCCCTGAGTCGCTAGTGGAGGAATTTTATAGCTCCAAAATCGCCTGGAAATTACCTAAACAAATGTACATACATAAAGAAAATCCACCTTATGGTTGCCGAGAAAAAGGCCTAAATGATAATAGACCTTTTAAAAGAATTGTGAATCTTCATGTGGGACAAATGGCCATTCTGCTGCCTTCCTGCCATTTGTTTTCACTGGGTCAGCCTGTACCCAGTGTTTTTTTGATCAGTCTCTTTGTGTTGGAAGCTTGCGCTTTGAAGTTGTTGCCCCTATTTTCACACATATTGGTCATGCTCCAGCCAAGGGGAGCTTCTCCTGCAGTCAATGCCTTCATAGCCAGCAGGTCTGAAGAACACTTAATTTCAACACCTTTAGCAGGACACTTTATTGCATTTGGTAATTAGATAGGAGTTGTAACATCCAGACAGGCAGTGGGAGATTTCCTTGTGAAGTTTGCCCACAGCCAGCAGAAGGGTTTGTCTTGGGCTGACATTTTTCTATGAACACAAAGTGGCTTTTCAAATGTCACTGGTATTTTGTCTGTGAATATAATATACATTGCTTTTGGTCATCCCGCACATCATGGGCCTCATTATAAGTATGGCGGTAAGGCAACAACGGCACTGGTATCTCTACCGGCACCATTGTTACCATACCGCCATCCTACGAGTTGTGCATGCGGATCTCGCTCGGCCCGCCAGGTCAGACCTGGCGGGCAGTGCCGCACCTGCAAGCACAAATCGTGGATGCACCGGCACCGTTATGAACGCTGCCGGTATTTCCGAGCTCCCCATTCCTATTCAGCCCTATGGGGTCAAATGGGGATGAGGAGTGCCTTATACCGGCACCCGCGAATGATCAATTACCGGGTCCGCCAAACTCGGCATGACCCAGTAATTGCCCATTCACGGGTGCCAGTTAAATCACGGGCTTGGCGGCAGCCGTGCCTGTGTTATAGGTACGGTTGCCGCCAAATCTGCAATGAGGCCCATTGTCTGTATGACTTCAAACACAAAACTCAAAGATTGGGTGAGCTCCCATTTATGCTCATGCTCTTTGGGTGACTGTACCAATGTAGAGTTACCAGAGACACCTGTGGGTGTTTATTAGTATTGACATTTGATTGGAAGGATGTGCTGAGCCCTGTTCTCAACCCATGTCTGGGTGCTAGCATGCATGGACTTCTTAGGAAGCCCTCTATGTGTCTAGGCTCTATGGAAAGAACCACAATTTTAAAATATGGTGGCTCCCAATGTATGCCATGGCTACCTCTACTCCATGTGTGTGCTACGGTTTCCCTCAGAGCTTGTGTCAGTGTTCGTGCCTTGGCAGCCTTCCCTGTAATCACATTTATGGCATAGTCTGGAGAGTGGATAGTGCACTCATGCATCTCTCTCTTCTCTTGGCTTGCTTCCCACTCAAGATCAGAAATTACGAACCCCATTCATGAGCGGACCCATAAAACTGAAACTTGGGAAATGCAGGTGGGCCGCCAAGAGGGGTTGAGAAGTGGGGAAAGGCCACCTCTGGGGCTGACATTATGAAACGTGTGGCCTCGCACAAGCGCCAGTGTCCCTTTCCCTCCATTGACCTACCTGGCCTGGCAGATGGGATATCATCACATACAAAATACAATATTTGCGAAAAATTTATGTTTTTAAAAAAGAAATCTATTGATGACAAAATGTATGCAACTGACAAACCCGAAAATGCGAACATAAATACACTTAACTTAATATTAAATGTAATATGCATGCAAACATAAAGCATTTCCCAAAAAACGGGTAGGATGCATTAGCTGGTTCCGACATTTACATGAAATGGAAACAATAGGGCACATTCAATAAGAACATTGTTGGACTCTATTATGCCTTGGATAATGAAGTAAGTGACATATGTGGAAGTTTATCTGATGTATCAAAAGGCATACACCAAAAGGTGGGAGACGATATGCCAACACAATGCTGAAAAATAGAGTCATTTTTAGAAACATTGGAAAATACATTAAACAAATCAGAAAAAGATAACCACAATTATTGTAAAAGTATAGCCAAAAGGTGAAAGTGCCACAATGCGTTGGTAGCAACGTGTCCCCTCAAAACACAGTGCAACAGTCTACAGCACCCTCCAGAACATTCACTCCTAGACAGGCTTCCTGAATATCCGTTGAACACTATTGTGGTGATGCCATTGGAAACGACCTTGTTGTTCAGCGCACACGTGCATCAATGTGCCTGAGTGTCAAACCATAAGGCAGTCCCCCTGCAGACATGACAGCACTGTTTTCAAATATTATCAGTTTGAAAATCAGCACAGTTGACGTAGCCAGCCAAGTGGAAATAACAGCAATGCCCTAATCATAGCAGCTAAAAGTTAGAGGTAGTTCACAACAAAAGAAGGTGGTAATGACTCACCCGTCATGCACGCAAACCATTCTGATGCAAATGTCTGTCTCTGGACCCGGGTCATGCATTCACTCCAGAGGTCTGTGTTTGACTTTGAGGTCACAAGTTCGAATCCGGGCAGGTCCACTCAACCCATCATCCTTCAGAGGTCGTTAAAATGACTAGCATTGAGCTGGGTAACAATGTAAATAGGGCCAAGATACCACTCTGGGGGTGAACATACGCTCTACAAATACTGCTGTGATGTTATGTTAAATGTCCTGCTATTTAAAAAAAAATGTATACAACACCTTGCTGACTCATTCACGACACAGGTGCACAACATCATTTTAAGTACGCCATCAAAACATGCACGCAGCATGATTTGATGTACCTCATAAGATCTGCACATAAAGTACGGGGTCACCATTAACCCATGTCTGCCAATCTCTCACCCATAATGATCCCTCACCTTTATAATGCAATGTTAGCAAAGAAAATGGGAGGCAATTATATACAAGCTACAGAGTGTCAATGGCTGGAAATTACATGAGGAAAGCTCACCATGTGCCTTGGTGTCGTTTCCAAATGAGCTGCAAAATAGAGGCCTTACTGCTTGTGACTTAAATACTACTCACTGCTTCACAAACGAAAATCATACACCATCGATTCCAAATCATGTCTACACAAAAGCCACAGTTCTTTCACGCTATGTCATGGGAACAGTCAAGAGGCCACAGTACATTGACACACAGCATGATACATCAGTGAATGGGATGGAGCATGCACGACAACCCATTGGACCAGTGATTTCAGAAGTCCCTCCTACTAGTTACCTCATAAGTGATTGGCTGCAGCAGGCACGACCAGGCAATGTCTGCCAGTGGTTCTATTAATTCCTGCAAACTGTAGCGTGCATGATGTTGTGAACCACAACTCCCACCAGCCTTAGTAGCATAGTTATGTTTAAGGTAAATGAGCTGCAGTCCTCAGAATCATGTTCACCAAATGCTGAAGACAACTGAGTTCAACTGCCAGAGAGGATCACCATTGAATCAGCCTCATCATAAGGGATTACGGTACACCCTGGTGTCAGAGGTGGTAGAAATTAAAAAGCAGAACGTCATGAATATGAAAGCCTCCTCCTTCGTTACCAACCCAAGCCTGGTCACCTTACTATAGAGGAACCTGCAAATACTGCCTGTACCATTGACTGCTCTCTGCAACTCTTGATCTGCCTGAACTCAACAAAGCTAGCGACATCCCTTTCTAAGAAAATAGATGGAAAGCCAAAAGACTTCACAAATGTCTGCCCAACTTGCCACCTACTGTTTGAGGAAATATGCCTGGGGAATGTAGTCATACTTCCAATGTTAAAGTCCAGCGCTACCAATGCCCTCCTACACAATGGGAAATTGGGTTTCAGACCCAAACAGGGCACGGAATCCACGTGGCTCAACATCAGGCAGAACCATATGAAATCCTTCTGCCAAAACAACCCTGTTAGACCTCCTAGCATAATTCAACACAGTGGTATAGCATGGTATTGTTTATTTATAAAGCGTTTAGATGCAAAACGAGTGCTTCAAAGCGCTCCAAGATGGGAGGAACACCGGATACAATCATTCATAAGGCCTTGGAGAATTCCAAATGATATGCAATAATAATAAGCATACTAGGCCTGTCGACATTTCTGCGAGTTCAAGTGCGTTAACAGATAGTGGGGGAAAGCAGGGAGGGGAGGAGAAGGCGGTACATCGATAACAAACTGACAGAATGCAAGTGTGTGACAAGTAGTGAGGGTAGGAGGGGGGAGGAGGGAGAGGTGGAGGCGCCTAACAACTCCACAGCCATATTAGAGGATATTTCTTGCTAATGAAAACATGTAGACATTGACATAAGGGGAGTGGATCAGGGGAGGGGAGTGGTTAAGTTGGTTGGGCATTTTATAATGTGCCACTAACACAAGTTTTTCAGTTGCACAATGCTAGGGGGGACAAGGGGAGACATGGGGCAGACAGACATTAAAATTACTGGGTTGGGTGCATTCAGTCAGTGTAAGTACGCAGCCAGGAAGTCCGAGGGATGGGAGAAGGGATAAGTGCGCCTAGTCCAGGAGGATCGAGTTAAGTTCAGGGGGTTATCTCTTTGGGAAGTGCATAGTGCAGCAAGTAGTGCGGGGGCCCGCAAGCAGTACAGCGACTGTTGTGGATGCACTTATCCCTTCTCCCATCCCTCAAACTTCCTGGCTGCGTACTTACACTGACTGTAATGTACTGAGGTGATCCAGGAAACCAGTCAAACTAGCTGGCACAAGAGATCTCCATATGCCGAGAAACATAATGCATCCTCATCTCTGGAGGTGTACTAATCTGGCTGAACTCCTTCCTCAATGACCGGAGGCTTCAGGTAAGCTGAAAGTTCACACCCCTTCATATGGACTCTCATGGGGCTTTGCCCTTTCTCCTTGGTTGTCAGAATGCTCCCAGAGACGATGCACAGCACGGCTGAGATCCTTCAAGATCCACTTACAGCTAAAAGCTGATGATTCACAGTGCTTTATATACCTGGAATGTAAGAAAAATGAAGGCAGTGACAAGAACTATTACCTAAAAAAAAATCCAGGGATGGATGATCCCCAGCTTCCACCTAATTACATGACACCTCCTCCACTGTTCGAGCCTCTTCCATGCTGACTACTATGTTAGAGAATTTGGGAATGATCCTGGGCAGTGAGCCTTCCTCCATTCAAGAAATAAAGGCTAAAAGTCAGAAGTGTCCATCACTATCCCTGCATACTGTCTAAGAATCACAACTGTTAGAGTTCTACTACATCGTTTTAACAAGAATGTATCATGGCAAAGGATTTTTTGTTGGCGTTCCAAAAGGCTCAAATAGCACCCACACCTGGTCCAAAATGGGGCTGCATGGTTAATCCTGGGTTTAAAAGGAACCAACCGCATCACCCAATGCCTACATATCCTCCACTAGCTCCCACTAGAAAACAAATCAAGTTGAAACTGCTCTACTCAGTCCACGGAATGACCCACCAGAAAGCCTATAAATACCGGACAAAGCAGTGGCATTGCGGACAAAGAAGTGGCATTGGGGATAACGCAGTGGCATTGGTTTACCCTTCCCAGAAATCTGAGCTCAAAAACACACAGCTTTGCTGTGTACCCAAAATCAATCTGAAACGCAATGCCAGAATAAGATTCAGAGTCTCAAGAACCAGGGCTTGGAACAACCTCCCAACCTCTCTGAGGTCTAATTGAATCATCTGCACTTCTGGAAAAATGGCAAATCTGTGCTCTTCAGAAAAACATTCCCCATATGATCACCTGTCTCCTGGGAGCACCAGGCGATTCTTGTGGATCCTTGGAAGACTGAGCATTCAGTGAACAGAAACTGTTCAAGGACACCCATTATCCCCACAGGGCCGCGGGCTCTGGAGGATGAACCTTAGTCGCGAAGTCTGGCTGACGGCCTTCGTTACACCACCTTTAGTACTCTCACACTTATACTGGGCACAGTACTTTAAGACGATTGGCCCATGTCAGCACTCTCTTGAGATCCATTGATCCCATACCAGACTAAAAAGTACTTCTCATCTAGCGGACCCCCAAAATGGAAGACTACTTGCTCACTTTGAAAGCAGAATGTCCTAACCACAGTCACACATGCGTGTGGTCCTATCCTCCTCTGCTCTTGTACCCTAGCACTTAGAGTTCTGTTATGCAGTTCTCCACCCTTTCCATTGGCACCACGCCCCCCTCCTCTCCTACCCCTCTATCTTCCAACCCCAGCGCAATAAAGTGGTTTGTTGTTTGTACTTGTGCATGTAAAACACGGACAAATAAATGCTATTGTTTTTAATGTTTTCTTCTCGTATTTTTTGTGATGTTATCAAATATATATGGTTATATGGTTATGTGTGTTTTTAGTAAATGTTCATACATTATTTCATGTGTCGTATGGCTTATAAAGGATATATTTTAAACAAAACACACCTGGCTCCAAGCCTCCCGCACCCATTCACCATCTCACCTGTGCCAGCTTCTGTGTCTGTCTCTGGCTGCCTGTTAGATTGCCTAGGCCTCTTTCTGTGCTTCTGTACCGGCCTGCCCGTCTGTTTGCAGCTCCCTATAGCCATGTTGTGTCCTCTCTCTCGCAGCCAGGCTGTGTGTTTCTGGACCTGCCTGTGCCAAACTATCAGTGCTCGTTTGGCTTTGTGAAAACTGTGGACATGCGCGAATATTGGTCATGTGTGAAATAATACAACTACTGGGCATTAAGAAAAATATGTGCCTGCGCAATAGGTAAATGTTATTTATTATGCCATCGCTAGCATTGAACCTGCGTGCTGACTGAAGGCTATTGAGTCACCAAGTACTATTGGCACCTATTTAGGTCGTCATTGGAAGATCGGCCCTGATTGGCCATTCTGATGTGCTGTTGTGTATATATATATGTCGTCACACGGTATGGGGCTTAGAGCATGGAGAATGCGTCACTGTGTACAATTTACAAACATTTGACCCCCAGGCTTGAGCCATCATTTTCTGAACCCCATTCGAAAGTCATCGATGCCCGTAGACTTAAAATGCGTTTAAATGCCTCATTTGCCATTCTTTTGTTTCTAACATGAATCTTGTAGTAGTGATGGAATGAACTGTGGATCTCGCCCCATGATGAAATATGATTAAAATGCCTTTGATATGATAAGTCATTTATAACGCAAATGTACACAAGTGTTTCTAGGCGCGAAAAGACAAGGAGGAGGAAACAGAAGGAGGACAACAACGGTCTTACTAGGCCTTGTGGCATTAGGGGAAGAGGGCAAGTACGGGGAAGAGGGCAGGGGAGATGTGCCAAGGGAGTGTGGGGGTGGGTGGGTGAGGACAAGTGCAGGTGACTCAATAAGTGCTGCCAGAGGTAAGTGCCATAACTTCCACCACATTTTTTTGAGGGATAACTCTCAAGCTCCTTAGGAAGTGTGTTCAATCGTATCCTGTCTAAACTAATGTCTACTGCTCAGCGTGTTTGAAAAGGCATCATTTCTCATGATTATTAAACACTCCCTGTGCACAATTATCTTTAAATCCTCTGGAGTATGGAATTCAGTTACCAGGCTCATGTTCTAGAACATTATGATGTTCTACGTTTGTTTCCTAAACTATTCTTAGATGAGAGCCCAGGCCCCCTGTGCACATCTTACAAATCATATTTATATTCCTGATTGGCTTTCCTAAAATATCTCGGGGTGGTCCTGCAAAACCTATGTATTAGTATCTTTAAAGACCCGGTTGTTACAACCCAAAATGGCCAATAAAGCATATTTCAGTCTCATTAAAAGTACCCCAAAATGCATCCGTAAGTGCTTCCCAAAGGTGAGTCTTTTTCTTGGCGCACTGCTTCCCGCGAGCCTGCCTCCTGCACCCCTTTGGGACAGCCTCAGAGGGGGATAGGGGGTGGAGTGCATAGAATTGGCACTGCTGACTCTGCACTGCTGGCAATAAAGGCGTTGAAGTAAAGGGCAAACTCAACTATGTAGTGACGTATCTGTACAGTTGTTTTTCCTCAGTGTAGCAGCAGGGTCGGCCTTGGGTATAGACTGGGGTATAGAGTTGGCTTGTGCACCAATGAAAAGCAGCCTACAGTCGCAAATGGTCATTGTTTTCATTTTGTGGCTGTATGAGTAGTATCCACGGGGGAGGCTTCTAGTAAAACATGAGGCAAATTGTGCTTTTTTAAAGAACATGTATTCATGTTCAAAGTCAGAAACGGGAGCTGTTGGAAAATTGGCAAACTCGCATTTCTATCTTCCAGCTCCTGCCCAATGTTGTTGGGGGTCCTAAGGAAGTGGAAGGACTTTGCCTCCTGCGTTTTCTTGGGCATGGCTTCAACATGCCCCAGTTCACCATGCAGTGAGTATATTCCAGTCATGCCCCCTGGCACAGCAAACACCTCTTCTCCAGCTATCTCTCCTTTTGGTGCTGCGCCCCTTTGAATAGAGTTGTGTCTCACGATAAATGTGGTCCAATTGTAGACATAGCTTTTCCCCTTTTCCTCCTCATGCCTTCCTGAGCACCCTAAGTATCCCTCGCCCTCATCCCAACTATCTACTTTGACTTTCCTCCTCCATACCACTACTTAATTTTCTGTCATACTGCTCCTTTGCCTCTCTGAAGTCAAAAGCGCTTCAAAGCGATGAACTATGGCAGTAGGCGCTACACAAATGCACAATAGCATAAGTAACTCATCAAAATGGTCCACTTTGGCCGAAAAACTAGCCCGCTTTCACCACAAAAAACGGTCCCACACTAGTATGTTGGTCTTGTACTTCGGTAGCTGACCTATTGCCCTGCAGGCCAGTCCAAGCCTGAATAGCAGCCATAGGGCCCGCGGTTATCACACTGCCACTTTCACAGCCATCGAAATCCAGTCTTCCATGTTTAGTATTTGCCTGCAGGAGGTAGACATATTGCAGCGTGCCTAATATTTTTACCACGTGCAAATGTCCTTTTCTTCATGGTACTACCCTAGTCGTGGTAACGTTGTGTTGTGTTATGAACCCAAGCAACACAATCTCTGGTATCGAAATTATCCTCTAAGCGATAATTCCTCACAATGAATATTAGTATTATAAGAGAAGAACGACTTGAACGTTATTGAAGGCACCCGGCAGTGAAGGCAGAGCCGCCATTAGCATACGATTCTGAGAGAAAGCTCTTCAAATTACACACCCGTGTAACTCCCTAATTAGTGGACGTCAGGCTTTGCTGTCTGAGCAATGGACACATGCACGCTGGCCCACAGTGATGCGCACCCAACAGTGCGTAATCTATTAACTTGTACATGTGTGAAAGTGTCGAGCACTTCAGAGGAAAGAATTGCATGCACTCCATTACCCCGCGCGGCTCCTCTCGGTTATTCATGAAGCAGATTTTAAGCAATCATCCGAGGCGGAACGTTATTCTTCGCAGCGCTTTCAAGATATCCCTGCGCTAAGAAAGGAGGGCCCTTCGGCGGCCGCGCCTAAGAGGCAGCTGCCGAGGTGGTGACGCACTAAAGGTTTAAAGGAAGTCATTAGGTTAATACAAAAAACAATAGGCTTTTCGAGAGAAAACAAATATTTCAGTTATGGTTAAAAGGTACGCTGTGCTGGTGCATTTTCCAAAGAGAAAAATGTCACCATGAAGCAGCATATTGAGAGCAACATCATGAGATCTCTCTCTCACTGGCTAAGTAAGAAGGAAGACGCGGGTACCCCGGCCGCTTGGCCTATTCTTCTTACATAAACAGTTTACATCAGGTTGCAAAATAATCTCCTCGGACTGCTTCCTGGGTTAAAGTGTTATTGATATACACATTATTCACCTGCTTTCTTTAAAGGTGTGCACGATGCAAACAAACACTTCAGAATAATAAGGCAAAGGGAAAACTGATCATTTTCTAGCTCTTTCTCTTGGTGCTCAGTCATGAGTTTATACAAGCCTGGACGTAATATGAGAAATGATGTGTTGGCACTGAGCCATGACATCTCTAATATTTCTCGAAGCTGGTCAATAGGTCAGTGTTTATAGTAAAAGAAAAAATCCAATTTTCTATTAAGAGATGCAATATTTGGTTTAAGACGTATTGGTTTCCTGTTTGCAAGCATTTCTTTTCGAAAGCAAGCGTGTTATTGCTATATTAATCTAAGGTCGCTGACTGATTTTGTTCATGGTCAACGAAGCAGAGATTCACAATCAATCATCGATTATGAATGAGGCGCAGCTGGTGGTTTTTCAAAGAAAATGATGCAAGATGGTTGATGCAATGTAGAAATCATCTTTGCGGCCTGATCAACAAATAGGCCAGATTGCACTGCCATGCACATGTTTGCTGCGCATTAATCCGGAAGGGATAAGGCGCCCCATACTACATCCATATGCAGGTGTGGTGCAACACACTATCGCACAGTGTCCTGTGAGCCAGCTGCACTGTGAGTATCTATGAATAACTGCCGCAAAAGGAGCATTTTGCCTCTATATAAGGCTGCGTTGCAAAGATCCTGTTGTTCACGAAAGAACTGAAAACCCCACTTTGTTTCGAATTCCTTGGCTCAATTTAGATAATTCTGTCCCTGGTTTTAATATAAAGGTGTGGTGCCCCAAGTAATGGAAGAAATAATCCAACACTAGTAAAAAATGGGGTGTACAGATTACAAGAAAAACGTTTTTATTAAAAAGAAACAGCGCGGAGAATAACAGACAGCTCAGCGGAAATGTACTGGAAGACTATTTCTCTTCATTATACTTCCGGACTACACCTCATGCAACATAACATCGCAACAGTTAGTATAATTCTAACATGTTAATTGTTCACTCAAAATCATGCCCCTAACGAATGCTATGCATTGACAAATCTAACGTGGTTTCCCTTCTAATGGCAAATAAACATACCGCCCCTTGAACATTGCCTAATGCGACAGTGAGCACAAAACATGACCCTCTGATTGGCTGGCATCGTTCATAGCGCAAGTTGATAGAATGCTAGGTGCTGATTGGGCAGTTATGTTGGAGATCGCTTCAGACATCAGCATCGCACCGAGAAGGACCATTGACCTTATCAGTGGAACTCAGCGAGGGGAAAACTATGTTGCTTTCCCCAGAACACTGCAGTCTCCTAGTCCTCACCCCCTGCACCTGCTCGCTCCCCACTTCCCATGTCGATACAAGTTTCCAACTCTAGACCCAGCCTTCTAGTTATCTTCTCATAATGAAGAGCTGCATGAAAAAACATGGCTACGGCCCTGCTGTTAGAAATGAATTGCTTCTATTTATTTGTTCTGCCACACACTTTTATTTCTACTATAAATCCCCTGTGGTCATTGGGGGCACTGCTGCTCCCATCCTAGTTGTAGATGTTGGCAGTGCCACGTTCTGAGCCCTCTCGTGCATCTTTGTCCTTCACGATCACTGTGTATTCATTAGTTTATCATCTGGGAAAGCACCTGCTGTCTGAAGAGCAACTTCATGCCCGTGAGAAAATACTCCCTCACAGTAATTAATTGGACTCTGTTTGGCATCCTTTTCTAGCCTGACCTTCACTCCCTGAGCTTTTCTGGCCAACGGTAAAGATGAAATTCAATTAAATGAACACCACAACCTTTAGCAAAACCATAATAATCTGCAATTGTCAACACTGGCCAGCTCTAATATGGTCACCCTCTTGCTCCCTGCAGCAACTATCAATTCTACTTTATACAGTTCAAGCTACATAGTAAAACGAAGCCCCACCTACGTGCCCTTTTCCCTCACAATATAAGTGTGCTAACCCAAGTCCACTCTAAAAACTACCCCTCTGCACCTGTGTTTTTCTGCATTGCCCCCAGCCTGACAAATCCCTGATATGTGGCATAACTATATATATATTCAGTGAAAAAACTTTGTTAAAGGGACGTTATGGTTAAGTTGCGCTACTAAAAAGCTATGAAATTCAGTAAAAAAAACTTTGTTAAAGGGACGTTATGGTTAAGTTGCGCTACTAAAAACCTATGAAATTCAGTGAAAAAACTTTGTTAAAGGGACATTATGGTTCAAAGTAAAACCGATAACCCCCTGAAATTCGGCAGTTATGGTAAGATAAGCAACCATAACTCGCGCCGCCACCGTGCACTGCTAATACTAACACCCAGGACATCAAAGATGACATCACAAATGTCATTGATGACATCACTGATGACATCACATGTGCATTTACCTTTCATGAAAAGTCTGTACAAGGGATTCTTAGTGTAATGTTAATAAAAAAAGTGTCAAAGATTATTGGAATAAATAAGTTGGCTCTGAAGTTGGCTCTGAAAAGAGCCGTTGTTTTTTCTTTTTTTTTTACAGATGCTTGACAGACGCCTGTTATTTTGTATTTTTTTTCTTGTTTTCTTTCTTACTTTACTCCTAAAATCTTTACATAACCTTCTCCAAAGCAACCCTTACATTCCAAAATAGAAAGGCATTTCCCGTAAAAGATAAAGAAATGCCATCTTCTTTAAAATTAACAGCATTACTGGCATCAATATTCTCATTGTTACAGAAGAACATACCAGCTCTAAGCATGAAGGCACACATGCCTCGGTTGATGACACACCTAGCAATCTTTAGCTGAGGACAAAAAACTGAACTATTGTCCCATATTGCCCTAGGTAGTAATCCAGAAAAAAATACTTTCGCATTTGAAAGGATCTTCATTACGGCTTGAACCAAGCCTTCCAAATCAGCCAACAAAGTAGGGGCACTGACGTTGCCCAAATGGAAAGCACCATAGTGCAAAACTACCACATGCGGACTGTTCATCGTGGCCATATCCTCACAAACTTGTACAATTCCCTGTACATTGCAATCAGGCACAGTGCTCCACACCACTTCCACTCCTTTCACATCAAAGTTCTTTGCAACATGCCTGCATTCAGCGTACTGCTGTAAACCATGCACAAACATATCTCCGAGCACCAACACCCTGACTTCCTCCACTTCTGCCATCTTCACCACACACAGTCTTTTTCAACACAAATCCACAACCTCGACATCTGATTGGCTGATCCGTACAGTCTTCTTTCCATGTTGGATTTCCTGGAAAAACCCGGATGTAGCACGCCCTGTCCACGAACAGCTGCGGTGTCCGCGGACGGCGTCCACTTTACTCTCTGTACCATTCCCTCATTGCATACAGCTAAGCAATCACACAATACGAATAACGTCCTCAGAACACCCCCATTTTGTGAATTTTCGAACATTTCAGGACAATTATCATTTCATTATTCAACATATTAACATTACAAATATTATACTTTCATCTTGTACTCTGCACACAATGCTATGTTTCTCCATTAGTAGCTCAGTATACTAGATAGAATCCCATAATACAATGCTATTTATATCAATGCATCGTTCAAAGCACTAATAACGGTATGATATTTATTGCAATATCCTTGACACTTTATTCGTAACATTATAATAAAAATCCCTAGTACACAAATTCCATGAAAAGTACATACACATGTGATGACATCAGTGATTTCATCAATGACATTTGCGATGTCATCTTTGATGTCCTGGGTGTTAGTCTTAGCAGTGCACGGTGGTGGCGCAAGTTATTTTTCATAGCTTACCATAACTTGCGATTTTCAGGGGTCTTTCGGCTGTACTTAAAACCATAACGTCCTTTAAACCAACTTTTTTTAATATCACGCAAAAAATATACAAACATGGCGTGCAAAAACCAACTTCTACATATGGCTTTACACAGAATGTTGCAAAGTAAGAATTTATGCTCGTTCACAGTGAAGGTCAGCTGCTTCCATTTTTTTCTCGGGCCCCGGAGAGGCTCACGAAGCGAACTATAAGGTTGTATTGTGTTTTGACCTTGACAGACAGAGATTGTGATGAAAGACTTCTCTTGAAGGAGTGTTGCTAAAACGTAAGAGAAGATAAAGATGAAATTTATGAAACAAAACCACTTTTATATATTATGTCACTATGCGAAAGATCATTGGCACATGCGGAGTCGTATTTTGGGACTGCACCACTCGTAGACAATGGAAATTGCAATTGTACTGTAAGTAACCCTTTAGATTATTTTATACCAAATATAATTACAATAGCGTAGCATTAAAGACCGCTCAAGTTGAGCTTGTTCGTTGAAAGTGGCATAATGTTTTCTACCACGCACTATCACCACCGAATTGATCCCCTGTTGTGTAGAGGGCTCTGAAAAAGGCAGTCGACACAGGGTGGGTTAATACAAATAATTTAACCGGTCTATAGGCGGTCAAGCGCTCTACTCGCTGTGCCACTTCACTGTAGCCTGTCAAATGGCACAGCGAGTACAACGCTCGCTTTGACATCCATGCACAGCTTGCTAACGCAAGTTCAAATCCCGGCAAGGCCAAACTCAGCCTTTCATCCTTCCGTGGTCGATAAATGAGCACCACACACCATGGTTAATAATAAGCACCGCTTAGATACCTCATGGTTCTTAGCGCTATATGAATGGGAAAATATTATTATTTTATTATTAACATACTCCGTTGCACTATCTTCGATAGCAAATAGTTTCACGCCCTAATAAATAAAATGATTTTTAATGAAGATCAGCTGGTGAGACTAATTTATGTTTTTTAAAACAGGTATGTGGCCCCATTTTGCCTATGTCACGATTTACAGACTCCAGCGGATGGGGTCTTCAACTGCCAGGTGCAGATCCAAATATGCAACTTCATGACCCTCACCATTTTATGGGACAATCGCCAAGGACCAATATGCCCTTACGCAGTACTAGCGGCTACAAACAACATACCAACCAATAGGGTGGTCTAATGGCTCGTTTTTGGAGCAACCTTCCGATTATCAGAGCGACCATTTACTGCTTTTATCATAAACCAACAGCCTATCTACCGCAAAGGAACAACGCGTGGCTCCAAATAAACTTTTGCTGATCGACAGCAGAGACAATAGCAAATCGCTGAATATTCACTAAACATTTCATGTGAAATAAATGTACTTTACCAAATGTACAATCCTGCTGTTTACTTTTAAACCACAGTTTCATATTCCGAATTGTGGCGCACTGAGTTGTAAGCTGATCTAACACCCTCTGTACCGCAAAGGAACATCGCGTGCCTCAACATGAACTTTTGTGGATCGACAACAAAGACAAATGCAAATTGCTGAATATTCTCTAAACATTTGATGTCAAATAAATGTACTTTACAAACTTTACAATCTTGCTGTTTGCTTTTAAATCACTGTTTCATATTCCGAATTGTGGCGCGCTGTGTTGTGACATAATATGTGTTGTCTTCCGGGTTCTGTGTAAAGTCACTTACGACTGGAGAGGACTGGGCACATTTGATGACGCACCCTGTAATGTCACGGAGAGAGGCGGGGAATATGAATGCTTTGATAATATCAGGCTTAGGGGCGGGAGATATGATTTAGTGTCGCAAAAGCAAGTCAGCCAGGTCAATAGGGCCAGTCATAGGATTATCACATAATGTCGGCGCACACCAGCCGGATTTATCGTTTCTTTAGTGGACAAAAAGTCGGTTGACGCCCATAGGAAATTGTACTATTAGCGGACAAAAGGAGTGGTCACTTTCACCCTGACAACGAACAATACAAACAACGTTCTCAGAACACCCCCATTTTGTGTAATTGCAACCATTTCAGGACACCGCTAGTGTTCTTAGAACACATTCAACTAGACAGATTACAATATGGGCAGCATCCTGAGGACACCCCCAGTTTGTGTATTTACGAACAATTAAGTACACCGCAAGTGTTCATAGCTCATTTTTACCTTCCTTTCGAACAGAAATGACACATACTCTGTCCTCTAAACACCCCACCATTTAGTTTATTTACAAAATGTCAGAACAGCCGTGTTCTCCGCGGACAAATCGAACACAACAAAAGCGTCTAGCACATAAATAAAATACAACTTTGAACCTATCTCATACTCCCCCATCCTCCCCAAAGACTTCTACACACCAACACACTCTACTAAATACACATTTTGAACAAACTTTTACCGCGCTGTCCGCGGACGTCTGCAAATGCAAGATGGTGGGCGCGACAGAAAATCTGACGTGCATCACACACCACGCCGCCCAATCAGCGAACACGTTGCATGTCCGTGGACATGACGCAAGCCGCTGGGCCAATCGGGGTGCTGTCCGCGGAGCGAACAGGGAAGTCCGTCCGCGAAGCGAACACAGATATCACAATTTTTTTTGCCTTACATTTTGGTCATTTTTTAAAAAACTACTGGACGGATTTACACCGAATTTGCAAAAGCACGCTTTCGGGACCAGGCCGCCGCTCCTGCCGCAAATTTGGTGTAAATCCGTCCAGCGGTTCGGGCTGTAGCCGTGCGCAAACCTTTTTCCCATTCAGTCTATGGGAAAAAAAAAAGTTTTGGGACCCCCCCTATAACTTTTCCCCCCCTGGACGAATCCTCACCAAACTTTGCAAAAAGATTCAGAGTGGGCCATATACTTGTTTTGCAAAGTTTGGTGAGGATTCGTCCAGGGGGAGCGAAGTTATAAGCTGCCCAAAAAGTGCTCTTCCTATGGAAACACCAACTTAACCATAATTACATAATAATAAAAACACCCACCATCGCATTAACAATCCACCTAATATTCTTTGTACTTTGTAGGGTCTGGAGGAAGGCTAGAGAGTGTCCTTGGTGAGCCCATTGGAAATATGCAGGTTTCTTGTTCCCCCCTCCAGGGGTCTGTTTGCGTATTGCGACATCATATATACGACACGCCAATCCAATTTGGCCTGTACAGAGAACAATGAGTGTCACCATGAGAAGCGTGAAAAGCACTTATATGATAGTTGTTATTCAAGCTGGAATCCACACAAATATTTTTTCAAACTAGCCGTCTTTTACCACTCTGCTTGTGTCCTTTTCCATAGTCATGTGGAGTGGGTGCAGTGAATTTTTTGCTTGAGATAAACCTCTGTTTTTGGTGTCATTTTAGCCACAAAGATGCAGTAACTGCTTCCTACCATCGCGCACCCTCACCCTTCCATCGCTGTAATCATTTCTAATACATATCTATTTTGCAGAGTGCTCAACCTAACTGCCCTCAACTCTTCCCTGATAGCATTTAACCCCCTTTCTGTGCTATTGGCCAGCTGCAGTAATTCACAGTGGGTGATCTGCAAACATTTGTTGTTTCCAGCAGTTTGGATGTTAGGTGCAAGAAGGAACATAAAAAACACTGCTGTTTTACTAAACAGGTAAATCTCCATACTGTAAAGCAGCTAATCTGTCGGTGGATTCCTGTGACCAGTAATTATTAATGTGCCTGTAGCTCTGAAAGTTCATGGACCTCTTGTTTTTGTGATGCACATTTTCAAGAGCATGATGTTCATAAAACTGTATAACATCTGAGTGAGGCCCTACAAGTGTGGGGCAATGCAGGGTAACCAGTGAACACAGTCCACACCAATTTGGTTGGAGCTGGGTATAAGCTTGGTTGCCAAAGCCCCCATAATACTCCATGAGCGCTGCTGTCCCTGCTCGCAGGGTTGGGCTTCCCATGTTCTCTTGAATGCTTTATTGGTGCCCATGTGGATGCTCCCCTTGGATCTGAAACATAAGGAAGATTGTGTGAATTTCTTATTTTTGTCAACCCACGTCAATGCCTGGAAATTGCTTTCATAGATGCCAAAACATGTATTGTTCATATGTACAGCTACTCCTTTAGAAGACCCCACTAATCCTTCCACCCTACATCCCTCCAGCCTTAGCACCCAGTCATCATTACACAAAACTGAACCCTCTATATGTAGCCATGGCCTTGTTCTAAACCAGCGCAATGCATGACTTTTCATCTCACAGAACAGTGTGTGTTACATTATAAATGATAATTTGCCCCTTCTCGGCCCCTTTGTTTCAAACCTTACTACTGCATCTTTTGTTTCTTCCTTTTCTGCCATCTTTTTAAGTTTGATATAATTATCCTCATAAAACAACCTCACCCTCTTTCACTTACTCTACTTGGAACTTGTGTCCCTGGAAAATGACGAATAGGGCAGAGACAAGGTGGTCAGACGTCAGGTGCAAAGTAATCTGGATGGAGTCTACATTCGTGGTGCGTTAAAGAGAAAGGTTTTCAGCCTCTCTTGAATTCGGCGACAGACAGAGTCTTTTTTAAGTCGAGCGGGATGACATTCCAGGTGGCAGGAGTCAGGACATCAAAGAAAATTCCCCAAAAATGTACATAAACCCAGGTGACACAAATAATGTGCCGTCTGTATTGGTATTTCCTGGGTGTTTGAATAGATTTCTAAACTCTGCACTGGTGGACAGATGATTGGGAGGCCAGCCTTGTTAGATGAACAGGGGAAGACTTATAGAAAGATGGCCAGACCGATTCACGGTAGCTTGGAGAGCAGTCAAGGCTAAATCTCAGGAGGAGTGAGGGTGATCCGAGGTCTCCAATGAGCACATATGGTGAAACACCAAGAATGACAATTAGACAATAGTATATGAAAATATACTATTTATTATAGGCCCAATAACAACACAAATTAATCCTGAAATGCAATAGTAGAAAACCACACAAGCAACACACTATGTAATATATATACAGCCACTGAAGACAGTGAGAGAAACTTAATAATTCTGCCAATACCTGCAAAGGAAATGGGTGAATATCTTTCATAGCACCAACAGTCTTCAGAGATGGCAACCCTAACTTTATAAATCCAGCCCTAAGGTGAATGGAGCCTTGTGCCCAATGTTTAAGGTGCCCGTAAAGGTGCACAGTCGTGTGTAAAATTCACAATGTACTTCTTAGAGAGCAGGAAAAAGTTAGGGGGAATTCTGAAAGGGTGAAAAGAATTCCAAAAGTCAGATGAGGATCTGCTACCATGAACAAAGCTGTCCTGACTTCCAGAGGACATTAAGAAGCGTATACTACCCAAGCCAACAGGAAGGCCAAAAAGAACCTTCAATGGGTAAATGCGTTTGGATGAACAAAGGGCCACCGGTAAGTGACTTCACTATTTACTGCCCTTTGCTCTGGTTTGGTCCAGACTTGGCAGATCTAGCGGTGGTCATCAGTGATATGATTTCCCGCCATGGGTTTGGTTTCCAGATACACAGTTGTTGTTGGTGAGGACCAAGTGAAGGTAGGACCTTATAGGAACAGTAGGATCCATGCACTGATCCACTTTATTTAATTTGATTTTATTTTCTTATAGAGCACGCTGAACCCTGAGGTAGCTAGGCGCTTGACTTGGTAGGAGTTACATACATACATACATACATACATGTTTATACATTTACACAGTGCAGTAAATACAATGGTCCCTGAGGTGATTGGGCGCTTGAAATTGGTTAATTTTACATACAGGTTATCTACAAATGGGGTACAATCGATACAATAAAAGGTGCAGATGTCGTGTTAGGTGCAGTAGCATATACAGATAGAGTAATATACATAAAAGGGTGAACATTAATAAATAAGAGATGAGGGTGAGGTGTAGTAGTTAGGGTGATAGAGTCTGTGGCAGTCATTTATACAGAATATACAAAGATATATGTACATCTAGGGTGGTAATTATCTAGAATTTACAAAGATGTACAAGCTGCGGTAGGATGGATGTGGCTCAGGTGGGGGTGGATTGGGTGAGGAGCCAGGATTTTACTTTGAATGTGAATGCTAGGAAGGAGTGTTCATCTCTAATCAGAGGGGGCAATGTTTTCCTGGTTTTGGCAGCTAGTACAGTGAAACTGGATCCACCTGATTTTTGTAGTCTGAATTTCAGATTATTAAGGCAGTGGGCGTATTTGACTCTAGTTGGTCTTAGTGAGGCTTTCCAGGTAAATTTGTCAGACAGATATTTTGGGGTAGTGTTGTTGAGGCATTTATGGGTGATCATTAATGTTCTGAAGATGATTCTGTCTTTTATAGGGAGCCATTTGGCTGTCTGCCTTGGGTTATGTGGTCGTGACGTGGTATGTTGAGAGCTGCTTAAAGAGCGTTATTTTGGAGGATCTGAAGCTTGTGGATGTTTTGTTTGCTGGTGCCTAGGTAGAGGGAGTTGCAGTAGTCGATTTTTGATAAGATTAGGGCTCTTGCCAGTGTGATGCATTGGTATAGACAGGAATGGTCTGCATGATGTTATTAAATTGGTAGTGTAGGCTGAGGCAGAGGCTGTGGCGTTCACTTGTTTTGAGAGAGATAAGGTGGAGTCGAGGTAGACCCCTAAGGTTTTGGTGTTTTTGGTGACATTGATGATGTTTCCATCGATGTTGAAGGTGTTGGATTGTGGGTTGATTTTGTTAAGTCTTTGCCTGGAACCAATGAGTAAAAGCTCGGTTTTGTCGTCATTGAGACACAAACCGTGCTTGGCCATCCAGTCTTGGATTTTGCTGTAGATTTCATTGAGGGGGGAGGAGTCAGTCTCGTATATGCCTATGAGCGCGATGAGGATCTGTGTATCATCAGCGTAGTTGGTATATGAGACATTCATGTTGTCTAAGAGGTTGAATAACATCTTGGTAAACATGTTATAGAGTGTGGAGGACACACAGGAGCCTTGGGGTAATCCAAAGGTAATGGGTGAGGGGTCAGCTGCTGCAGTGTCTGAGAATCAATGTTGTGTTATTCTTCCTGCAGTCATTTCTAGGATTCCTGTGGGACAGAGCTCTTGAAATTCCAGTGTTCATGAGAGTTGTAAATCTGGGGTTGGAACCCTGGCTTTAGTGGTGCTGGATTTGACTGTTGTCATGTTTTAGGGTAATGCCTGGGTGTAGACTGGTGCAAGAACTGATGGACACAGTTGGGTTTTCATGTTGAATGGGCCCCTGAGGGACCCTCGAATGTGGAAACAAGGCACAGTCACCACACACGAATAGGTACGCCAAACACAAGGTTCTGTTCCCAAAATCTAGGGTTTATTGCAATACAAATAGTTCCAATTGGCCAAGTGGTCCCACCCCGCGACGTGTGTCTAACAGACCTCGGGGGACGCAAGCAAAAAAAGAGTCGTATATCAGTTACATATATACAAAAGGAGCACCATACAATCAGCAATGACACAATTGATGCCACCCCCAATTCATTTGCCTTTGAATTAGAGGCGATGATTGACCATCATGACAAATATGACACTTCAGACCACCATATTTAGTAACAGGTTGCAATCTCCATTTTTACAGACACCATTCTTTGTTTGCGAGAACACAGCATTTCTGTTTTTCATAGGCAAGCTGTGTGTAGGCGACTGGCACATACCAGGCCTCCCTATCTCTAAGTTTCAATTCTCGCTCTAGAAGTCAGCCCGTTCTCCGGGGCCTCACTGGGCTCAGAAAGGGGGGCCGTAAAGAAGATCATAATTCAACTCTTTAAATGCTAGTTTCGTACATTGCTATTCTTTCAATAGACTCGCTGGCATTCGTGTACTGATTATATGCCTTGCTCCCTGTCTTCAAGGATACGTGAGGGAGGGAATCGGGCATTCCTGTCTGGCTCTCCAGTGTAATGTTTCAACATGTTTCTTAGCCTTGGACCATTGACGCGAAATAATATCTACAGCAAAGCAGTTTTACATGAGGCAAAGTGGCAACGTTAGAGAGAGCAGAGAGAGAAAACAAAATGGCGATTCTGGTCATTTTAAAATGGCTTCACTCTAGTTAAATTAATAGCTACGTAATAACTAATGACTAATGAATATATATTCTTACACTGTAAATGAGGCGCTTGGCCAACCAATTAGCATTCATTTCCGGACCCTCAAGGGGTGCTTAGTTTTTCTGGACTGACAAACCCTCCTCTTGGCCGTAAGCCAAACGTCTCATCCATAGATTGCATCCTCCTCCCACCAAGTATTTGGATTAGATTTCGGAATCTGATTCAACTTCGGACTCATGTACACTTGTTGTCTCCTCGTTATCATTAATAATATCAATTGCCATGAATTCTTTAATGGTTTCAGATTCGTTACTATGGTGAGTGCTTAGTTTAGTAATGTTCTTTTGTTTCATCATTTGTACACACTCTTTGCTAATTTCTGTACATATTATGGGGAGGCAATGTATGCAACAACAACATGTCACGAATATTCCTTGGATTGCTACTAGGATTGCAAATAGTTTCCATCCCCAGGATCACAACACTTCCCAGAACCAGGAGCTTATGTTCAATTGCCAACCGCCTTCAGGGGGATGAAGATCGGAACTTAACACATGCAATTTTCTTATCGCCTCAAAAATCGTGGGGGAGGAGTCACTTACAAATACACAGCACGCTGATCCCACGCTTTTGCAAACACCGCCGCGATCAACTAAGATTATATCAAGGGCCATTCTATTTTGCAGTGTCATTAATCTAATTCCTTTTCTTCAAGAGTCATATTATATAATATATCAGTGGTTCCATTTATTGTTTCTTCTAATATCCTAGACAGTTGTCTTATGTTGTAAGAGTTTATCGCCTGGCCCCAAAACGGTACGAATGATTTTGCTATGTCCTCTACAGTCAACCCGCATTCAATGTTACAGCGAGGTCGTGAGCTAGTCAATTTGGTTATGTCTGATGTTTTTAAAAGAAACACCCCAGGGAACAGAAATCCCAAATAACACGTACCTCCCCAGTTCCTAGGTAACCAAGGATATGCTTTTTCTCCACATATGGAATACACAGGATCTCCCACATATATTGGTTCCACTTCTTTATCAAGGAATGCTATATTCCTGCATCTGGCAAATGTTCCTACCTGGAAAGAACCCTTTTTCTCTAGACAGAATGAGGGTTATAATTCACTGTATATGAAGGGGGTTCCGCATCCTTATTCCCATATGGGTTCATGTGGAACGTGTTCACAGAAGTTTTATAAGGTACAGACAATCTATCCTGTGGCATTATTGCTGGTGTAATTAATCGTCTTTTTTGGAACACGGAGCAACCCACCGGTTTCATAATTACTTCCTCGAATTCATTCATATTTGTTTTATCTAGTTGACCAGTTTCACTTTCGTTCCATTTCCCATGATATAGGGCACTCAGAGAAGCATAACATGCAGAAGTTAAGGGCAGGGGCTGTACATACCATCCTATTCCCTGACCACCATGCTGCGGCAGGTGGGCAAAAACCCAACAATTATTATTTCTTAGGATTGAGTGTGTCATATTCATTATTAACAGCAATGTGTTGTTCCCATTTCCTTCCCTATGTTTCTCTTCCATTGGGGACAAGGTATAGGAAATCACATGGACTGGGCTTTCCGTTGTGGAAATGTTCATCATGGGCAAAAGTACTTCAAGAGGGTGCATTTCCTCTAGGTACCATAACACTGTTATTTTTTTTTTCTTGGAGAGAAACAATTTCAATTTTTATTTGATACACATGTAGCAACAAGGCTTTGTATAACACATAACATACAGATCATATACAAAAAAATTAATGATTCACAGAAACGCCACGGAATGATCAAGACTTAATCAAGACATTTAAAAATTTTGACTAAGTGCATGTAAAATCGAACAATAAAATGTATTAAATTTATATCGTTTCCCTGAATAAAAGCCAACCATAAAGACGGTAATTCATTAATAGTGGTCGCATTGTCATATGCTTTGAAAAACTTCATGCGTAGTGAGTCTAAGCTATCACATTCTGTTATCAAGTGAGACACTGTTTCACATACCAAATTTCCACATAATCGACAAAAGGTGTGTGAATAGTGAGAATAGTTGTAACTTCCATTAGACGAAAGGACCACTGATGCATTAAATTTGATTAGAAGGTAAGTATGAAATATATACAGACTCGGATAGGCAGTGATGTACCTCGGAAAGGAAGTTCGTACCATTCTTGCATTGCAGAAATCACTAGTAAATGACATACTCCTAACATGCAGCATATTTTGCACAAAAGCAGCCTCTCGTAATTTAGTCTTCAACCAGTGTTTTACATTGCCGGATAGAAAAGAAATATTTCCCTGATATAACCATTTGTTATGAATACACTTTAAAACATCAATGGTTCCGATTGAAATATTATCTTCGAGACTTAAAAAGGCCTTCATATAGGGGACAATGATTGTATCAGATTGTACTGTAAGTAAGCATTCAAGGAGGAGTACACATTGAGCAATATATACATTCCATATACCCTTTAGATTAAATTCAAGGTATAGGTAGGTACTCCATGCTGATGCATTGGGGGAGGCGAAATAGCCTCCTCAGTATTTTAGCTTCAAAAACAATCATGCGTTTCTTGTATTTTGGCCCCAAATTGCAACAGCATACGACAGAATAGACAAAATCTTTGCATTGTATATGGTCAGAACAGCAGATGCACAATAGCCATTGTTGTGTCCAATGAATGTACTAAGTGCATTAACTGATATCACACATTTCCTTTTCACTTCAGACCAATGCAGGTTCCATTTCAATTTGTCATCAACTACTAGGCCTAGATATTTATAAGATGATACTTGCTCAAGCGGTTCAGTAGAGAGGGTCCATCGGAATCTTTTAGGTCGATGTTTCTTAGTAAAAACCATTGTTTTACTTTTGGCGATGTTAATTTTAAGACCATTAGCATCCAAGTATGTAGCTAGGGCATTCAGCATCATTTGAAGTCTAGAAGGATAAGGTCGTCTGCATATGCAAGCCAGCCTATGGTGACATTCTTGATTTTCACAGGGTTTGCAGCATGGATCACAAATGTAGCAGACATATCGGCTAAATATAAGTTAAATAAGATGGCCGCGATCATGCATCCCTGTTTGACTCCACAGTGGGTAGCCATGGATTTTGATAGTCTGCCCACTGCATTTAGGTGCACACGAACAGTAGTGTCTGCATGTAGGATCATCAGCATGCGAAGCAAGCCAGGAGGAATCCCCCACGCATCCAATTTCCACCACAACCGATTCCTACAGACAGTATCGAAAGCGGCGGAAAAATCAATAAATGCACAGTGTACATCTAGATTACGCCGCAGCCAAGAGTGTTCAATGGCAGAGGTCAATATAAGCAGGTTGTGTGATGTGCTTGACTTGTCCCTAAAACCAATTTGGTTTACTGGCAGAATCTTATTGTCAGCAATCCAAGTGTTCAACTCAAATAGGAGGACTGTTATGGTCAACACTGGGGCTAATATACTCATTATGCACAGTACTATGGTTAGACCTTCCAACCATGTCCTTTTTTCACCTTATTATGTACTACGTTTAACTCGCTATCAGCATTGGTGCAAGAGGAGGCATTTGCAGGTTCCGACATTCTTCTCTCGTCCTTCTTCTTCCGCTGTGCTCGCCGTGAATATTGTTTGCTCTTGTGCTTCTCCGGATGTTGAAATAGTTCAATCAATGTCTTCAATCTTTTTATGCCAGTTTTCTGTCTGCCTGGATTGCCTATCCATCTAGCAAGGCCTCCGTGCATTTTGCACATTGCTCTAGAATTTCAGAGCAGCTTCCTTTGTACCACGTGCGCCCGCTTGTTCACTCGGGTTCCTGACACATGGATTTAGCACCGAGGAGTTGCGTTACGTGAGCTGTCTAATTTGCACAACTCTTACGCCACCCTCCTCTAGGCCTCCGGTTCCCACTTCATCCGAAAATAGGAAGCAGAGGCAAGAAATTCACCAAGAGATGAAAAATGTGATCACTCCTTCTTTCTGCTCCGCAGGTTGTACCGATTTGCTCCTGTTACAGTGTGATCAACAAATAGTGCGGGTGCACTTCCGGTCTCGAGCTTGGAGTCAGCCTGGGGCACAATGGCAGATGATGGGTGCCCAGGTGACAATGCAGGCTGTGGCGCAACAGAAGATGGTGGGCGCCACAGAGGTATGCGTTTGAAGTCGGCCAGTAGTGATGCAGAATCTGCTGGACAACGTTGAGGCACTCTTTGCTCTTCCGTTTTTATGGCAATCTCATCAGGCTCTGTTCCAAGAGCAGGTAACTTCCGTGCCAAAGGACTGGTAATGGCATTTTCCGTTTCTGGAACCGCTGTTGTCTCTTTCTGGTCTTTGTCCTGATCAGTTGACGTGTCGAATGGTGATGGGACTTTCTTGGCGTACGTGGCATGAATCCACGCCTTGCGTCCATCCACGCGTAGTGCTGTCTGCGTGGTTAATAGTACCTGATACGGCCCACGCCACCTGGGTGCTAGCGATGTTTTCCGTTCGAAGTTCCTTATCAGCAAACAGGTTCCTAGCTCCAATGCATGTCCTGGGCCAGTATACCACACCGGTAATGCCTCCTGCACCTGCTGACGAATCAAACGCAGTTTTTTACTAACAAATTAGAGTAAATGCTGAGTACGGGGTATTCAATCTCACTCATTTTCCTCGGCTGAGGTGCGCACCACCCATTCGCTGGTCTCCGCATTATGATCTCATAAGGGTTGAGCCCAGTTCTGGCCTGCACTGACGTTCGTATGCATAGTAGCGCTATTGGCAATGCATCTACCCAACTCAATTTGCTGCCCGCACAGATCTTACTGATCTTGGACTTTAGAATTCCGTTATGGCGTTCAATAAGACCGGCCAAACTCAGATGTCTTGAACTGTGGAATCTCTTATCGATCTGTAATCCTGCACAAATCTGTAATATCACTGCAGCCACAAAGTGCGGACCATTGTCCGACCATATGACAGGGGGCAGACCAAAACGAGAGAAATACTCTTTTAACATTACTTTCGCTGTGCATCTTTCAAAGGATACGCTTCCACCCATTTGCTAAATGCACATATGATCACTAGAACGTACTTCAGATTTTGGCACCTTTCCATTTCTATAAAGTCAAAGTGAATTGCTTCGAATGGCATCGAGGGAGGTCCGAAACTTCCCGTTGGAGTCACTGTTCCTTTTCCCACATTGTGCTGTAAGCACGTAATGCAGTTTTGGACCAACCTTTCGGCATTCTTTTTTATAAGGGGATTTTCCCAAACTGTGTCTAAATGTTGGACTATTTTCTTCGCACAGATGTGTGTGGGACTGTGAGCCATTGTAACCATTGCATTTACGTAAGGATTTGGTAACATCCAATTCCCGCTTTTCTTGTCCACCCAACATCCCTCCAAATCCAATTCTGCAGAACCCTTGGCCCATCCCTGTATTTCGTCGGCGGTAGCTTCCGCCTGCATTTCTCTAACAGTTACAATTCCATTTTCTATCATGCAGGGCATTTCCTCCAATTGTACTGTCAACATTTTTGTATTCAAGTCAGTCGCAGTCTGTTTCGCAATTTTGTCTGCAAATTCGTTTCCTTTTCCAACGTTACATGTCACTTTTTTATGCACCTCGCATTTCAATATTGCCAGGTGCTTTGGACACGTAAGTGCAGACAGTAAACGCACATTCAGAGGGCCATGTTGTATTCTAGCCCCATGGGATGTTAGGAAACCTCTCTCGGCCAAAGTTATGGACTACGCCAAAGGCGTACTGGCTATCAGTATAGATATTTACACTCAAGTTCTCTGAAATTTCACAAGCTCTTGTTAAGGCAATTATCTCTGCTGCTTGGGTGGAGTTGTAAGGAATTCTATTACTCTCCACAACGCTTTTTAATGTGGTGACAGCATATGCAGCAGTTGATGTGCCGTCAGGTAATTTAAAACAAGAGCCGTCACAAAACAGTTCCCCTTCTGGTTCTTTTAGGGGTGTATCACTCAAATCAATTCTCCCTTTTGTTTCTTCCTCAGTAACCATTAAACAATCATGGGGAGGTGATTCAGTCTCACCACTGTTTTCCCCGGGCATTGACATTAATTCTGCTGGATTCAAAGCGCTACACCTCATAATTTGGATGTGGGGCGCGAACAATACAATTCCATATCTAGTCAATCTAGCAGAGGTGAGGTGTTGCGTCTGCGTACTATTGAGTAGAACATCTATGGCATATGGCACCATCAAGATTAAGGTGTGCCCCAATACCATCCCTTCTGTTTGTTTCACCGACGCAGCAGTTGCTGCAACAGCTCACAAACATTGTGGTAGTACGCGCGCTACAGGGTCTAGCGCAGAAGAAAAATAGCCGCACGGCCTATTTCTTCCACCTTGTTCCTGTGTTAAGACAGGCAACGCGCATCCTTTGTTCTCATGCACAAATAGCCTAAAAACCTTTTCATAATTCGGTGTGCCCAAAACTGGAGGAGAACTCAAAATGGTTTTTAGCGAATCAAATGCTTTCTGACACTCTTCATTCCACTGCAAAGGTACCACAGCATTTATCTTTGTTAGGGCACACCGTCTGAGCGGTAATAATGGACAGACACGATGAAGAATGTGCAAGAAGAAAGAACAAGTCTGTTGTAAAGTGAGACCATTGCTGAAGATGGAAGGAGAATTGTTTTGCAAAAACAGATTGGTGGCAGGAGTAGTGAGCTGTGCAGTGGGGGGCTTACTGGGGTTTCCGGAAGATGTGGTGGCATGTGTGAACCAGACTTGTGGCAGAAAATGTGTTAACTATATTCCAAAACTAACATGGATAGAGTTAAGTTTCTCTCTTTCTTTCTGACTACCACGATTTAGCACAACTCTTTCGTTGTGTCACAATACTTGTTGGTGGCTCCAAATTTGAATCGTGACTCATGCAGCGCATAGTCCATTCTCCTCCCGGCTCCAACCGGGCGGTGCACAGGTTTGCCACGATTGGTCCGGCGCCGCACACACACAGGCTCCATTTCACAATGGAAGCTCGGAGTTACGGCGCCGACATCGAGGTTGCAGCACAACCCCATTCCATTACACCCGATCACGGGGGCTTCCCCTTTTCTTTGAGGATAACCAGAATATTACGGCGTTTCTCCTTCCGGCTGCAGCTTTATACTACTATGTGATACTTTATCACAGGGGCACTATTTCATTAACTTATGGACCCCTTACCGTCTCAGTTTTTGGCTCCTGTACAAGACTTTCAGGGCTTGCATACATGGGGGACCCCGCCCCCACCGGTGTGACGTCCCTCATAGACTTGGTTCCGCATTTTTGCGGCCTCAACCAATCAGGCCCCGAGACGTAGCGCGCTCTCACTGGCTCTCCAGCGCTCACACCCTCTCGAACGATACATGTCTTGGAGACAGCCGCAGCTGACCTGCAGACACCCGCCACAGCGCAGCGGTCGTGCGGTTTCTGAACACACTCCTCCGCTCCAATAGCACAACTAAGACAGTGCTTTACTGATTGATTCCCTTTCCACTCTCTAGTCCCACATTACCCTTCTGCTTACTTTTTGTTCTGTTGAGTCGGAGTCATGCCCACTCTAACTAAAAATATATATATATTTTGGGCTTTTGTATTAGGATGTATGGGACACCCTAGCTCAGCATTCAGAGCCTTGCTGCAGCCACATTGAAGGCTTGGTCCCACTCTGCTGTACCCTACGATCGGCTCCCGGGTCCCAGCAGCCACTTACCTTCTAGCCCAGGTACATTTTGGGATTACTTAGTTTTTGTTTTGGGTCGCCATGAATACGAGCATTTCACTTGTGACCAGTATCACACACAATGCAAGCACGACGCTTTGTGATTTTGTCTCTATGTTTGTCTCGTTTTCAGAGCAAGCCGTCTATTCGGCCACTCCAGTGTAATAGACTAGTTCCTGTCTATCCATTCTATATCCAGAGACACAACAGTGCTGACTGTCTGGCCCTACCTGTCCTGGGAGCCTGCCCCACAAACAAGATTCATGACAAGGTTGTAGTGGTCAGTTAGGCAAAAACCTCCCTCCCACCAATTTTAACTTCTATAGCATGCATTTGCTTCCTTGTTAGTGCATTTCTGTGCCCTTCCCTCTATTTTCAAACCGAACCACACACATGGTTCATCTTACATAATATAATTGTGGGTACTATATAATCCAGTTATGTCCAGAAAGAATGAAGATGTTGAAACACAATCATTTTGTATTTATTTTTCTTTTCTTGTGTTTCATTCTTTTTTACTACAGGGGCTACCTACTTGCCCTGATGAAGTCGGTTCATGTAAAGTAATACCTATCCGGCTGATGCATTTGGAGCTGGATACTCTCCCCGCCGAAACGTGTACCATATGCAAGGGGGACATTGGCACCAAGAAGTACTTTTTGGGGTCTATGAACTATCTATTGTCAGGCCGGCACCTGGCATCAAGACTTTAACTACGGTCCCCCCGTCACGTTGGCACCTGTAATACAAGATGCTCTAGGCACTTGCAATCTGAGATGCTTCATTGAAGGCACCTACAATATAAGATGCGTTCAAGCAAAGCACTTGCACTATGAGATGCTTTATTGAATATGATGTATGGGTAGTACTTGATATTTACCCATGCATTGCAGCATAGTCTCTTTGATTCCACCAATTATTCATGCTATGCTACATGATCAAGTACTCTGAACTGTTTTATGTACTGAAGCAAAAACTGTGATTTTTTGATTTCTTATGTTAAGATCACTTTGATTGGGTTATATGTAAATTGTCTACAAATGTGTTTTTCTGTTCATGTTTGAATGTTTTGCATTTTAATACAAACCACATCTATTCAAAACCTTTATTGTATGTGATTTTTCTTGTCCAATCCTCTTTTTCTTTCTGGACAAACTTATGAGTCAGTAACTTAGAGACTTTACCCATTAGTACCAACAATACCAGGATTCCCATTCCTAAGATATAGTTATTTCATTAATTGACAATGGCCCTCATTACGACCCTGGCGGAGGACCATGGTGCAATTTGCACCATGGTCCATGGCGCAGAGCTGCCAACTCCGCCATGGGGGTTGGCGGACTTACCGCCCCATTCCGACCTTGGCGGGGCGGTAAGTCCCCAATCCCCATTTACCCTTCCCCATTCCCATTTTTGCCCCATAGGGTATAATGGGAGTGGGGAAGGCGTTAATTACGCCACCGTAAATTACGGTGGCGTAATTAACAACAGGTCCCGTAGCGCCATGGATTTTTCCGCCCGGAAAAACCAGGCGAAAAAACCACCATGGCGCTACGGGAACTCGTAGTAAGGCGGAAAGGTACGCCATGCATTACGCTGGCGTAATACCCTTTCCGCCAGGGTCGTAATGAGGGCCAATTAGTGGGAACTGACCTGGTCAGTAGCAGTACTAACTCTCTTGGTCTTTTGTGCTCTTCTTTTCGGGCCAGATGATTCTAAGGTGCTGCACAAAGATGTTGCTGAAGAGGGCTATGATGATGGTGTCGATCAGGACGGGTAAAGCTCCTCCTCACACAAAACCAAGTACATCCAGACTGATAGATGGGATGGGGTTATAAGACCAAGGATGGTGAAAATAGAACAAAGACTATTTAGTAATTCTATCTCCAAAAGAGTTAATCTGCCAAACAGATTCCCCTCTTTTGTCAACTCCATGCCAAAAGCATAGTGCACTTGTATCCTGATGCATCAGTAGCCTGATCCACAGGATCTGCTCTACTCTTGGCACAGAGCAGATTCAACGGTCATGAGATGACTGCCTGACAGCCCCAGGGACAGCCAAGTCCCTGTGGCATAGGGTCAACATTTAAGATATGCCTCCCTGTACCAAAAACTATGATAATCATAAGTAGCACATTCTGGTGGCGGGGCAAACTCTAAATAAAATCTATGCCTATGTTTCGGCATAGTGAATGGTAATACTTATGATCACAACCGCCACATTCCAATTGATATCGCACATGTGTCAGCTCATGTGCCTCAACTCTGCTGTGGAAGGTGACGTGTATTCTGGTCAGCCCGGGTGTAACCCATCAAATGGCAGGTCATGAACTTGGAGGGCTGGGCCTCCTCTCTGATCTCTTTGTCAGGGTAGGTAACACACTCTGCCTGAAACAGCCACACAGCAGCGCACACCCATTCCAAAGGAGTAGCCTCACACTGGCGTGCTGCATATCTAAGGGCCTTTGGTCTCAGTGAGAAGGTAAGGGGCAGGTTTATAATAGGCAGAAAGGCTCTCGTCAACGGAAAGATCTTCCAAAATCTTGATTTAAACTGTCCCTTTCTCTATGTTTCCTGTCCTCTCCACGTCTTCTGGAGCAAAGCACTTTGTGTGTGACATCAGAAGGGCAAAGTCCACTCAGTTCAAGAGCAGGGATTGGACCACTAAGGCAGGTTAGCTTAAACCCAATCATCTGAGGACCTTTGCCTTTAAAAGAAGGGGTCTCTCACCACTTCAGTAGATCCTCTCAAGACACAGAAGATTTGCTCTGAAGTAACCTAGAAGAACTCACTGGACTTCATTTGGGAAAGTTGTACTGTTCAAAGCCCTCAGCCTTAGGTGAAGAGGAATCCTCCAAGGCAGAAGAAAGATATGTTCCCTACCCTCCCCCAATGCACATTGGGAGTGACCGCTGCTGTAGGTCAGGCCTACAATTCTGCACTGGAATGTCCTGGCCTGGGAGATCAGACACTGAATGGAACCATCCTTTCCTCAAGTCTGCCTGAGTGGGCTTCACAGCAACTGGAAGACCAGACCCGCTGAAGCTCCATGTTCTACTGCACCACCCAGTCATGCCGTATTCCCTGCACAAGGAACACAAGGACATTTGCTGGTGCTGATTTTTGCGCTCCTCCACCACATCAAACATTGCTTGCACTTTTGACTAGCTTGACACTGCATTGTGTCCTAGATGAAGCTTGCCACCTTCTAGGCCCGAAGCAACTGCTCAATGCCGGAATCCATACTGAATAGGGGGTGATTTCCACGCTGACACTAAGCTGGATTAAAACCACGGGTAGGCCCAGCTAGCTCTTGCACTGCTGCACCCAAGATCGTCACTTCAATGACTTCTGTCTTCCGATTAGAACCACCGCAGCATCACTCATTGATTCCTCCTGGTGGCTAAAGCATGACTCTGCATGGCCAGCCGCAAAGCATTCCTGGGACTGTCCCTATATGCATCCTTAAGAGCTGCTCTTCTATCATACAGAGCACCTATCTCCGCCCTTACTCGACACCGACTTGCTGCGTGGGCCTCCACAATCCTACATGCCCGAACTGAGCCTGATCCGCTCATGCCTATATTCAGAAGTGGATCTGACTGCATCAGACCACTAAGAACGGTATCCAGGTACCGATGAAAGTGAACTGCAACCTCAGTCCACTTGGACCCTAGAGACTGGTTAGGTCATGATCGCTCCTTGTTTCAACCAATATATTATTTTTGTGGTCAGTACTTTACCTACCACCACTGGAACTACGCTCATAGTGCTACTTTCTGTTGCATCTTACCTGTTCTTCCTCGGGATGGGTTTTTGCACAGTATTTCTATTTGTTCTACATGCAGATGGTGTGTTTGATTAAAATATATATATATATATTTATAGAACACTGATTGGACATTCTCTGTATTCTTGTTAAGGATTGTAAATATGCGGCACACTCCAGACCAGGACTCTTTCTACTAGCCAGGGATGCAGCGCACAATTAAAACGCTTTTATGTTTATTTTATTATTCAGATTCAATTTTTGAGAAGGCAGCCAGCCCATCTCACCCCTCCCCCTTAACCTACACCCCATGTCAGAATGGACCATGAACCAGGCTGGTGTATAATAATGAAATATTTTATTTATTTTTAATTATGAATAAAAATCAAACACATTCAATATAGGGTAGCAATCACCAGTGTGGTGGTAATTACACAATAAAATGATAGGATATGCTTAGTTTAACCTTCTAACATCAAATACTCAATGCACAAATGACTGAAAGCAATATTGCTTTTGGTTAGTATTTTCAAATAGCACCACAGTTAGGCATTCCCCATGCAACACTCCCTCAAACCCCTGTTAACCAATTTTTTGTGGGTAGAGAGGAGTAGCAAGGAGTCAGGAATACTAAGCAAAAATCGGAATGAAAATCTACCACCCCTGAATGGGGGGGCTAAAATCGGATTGAGCGTCCTTGAAAAATGAGCAAAATGGCACTCAGAATTACTGAATGGTTATTTTACATGTGCGGTTGAATGAAAAAGTGAAGAATGTGTGTGACTGTACTAACGAGGAAAGAAAACTTATGAGCTACAAGGCAGTGTACTAAACATGGGCATACAATTTAGAAAATCGACTTTGGAAGGAAAAAAACTGCAGCGAGAAACACACGTGACAAACTTGCAATTGCTTCATTTCACAGGTTTAAAATAGCAAAACGGCTTGGAAAATGAGCTAAACAGACATAATCGGAAATCGGTTTTAATGCTAAGGTACAAAGGCACATAACAGATATGATATGAAAGTGAAAGGGTGACTCTTGATGGTGACAGTATGGGATTCTCTGTAGGAGATAAATCGGATTTTTCGAATGAAAGCAGTTACATGGGCGAAATCGGTTTTAAAAGGAACATGACAGGTTCTGCTGGAACTATTTGTTGGTGGCTAGATTATAAAAAAAGACACTGTCCGCGAAAAGGTTAATTTGCAATGTTAACCCATTCACGCCATGTGCCTCTTTATATGGGAATTAATTAATGTATTCCAAATAGTACTAAGGACTTATACAACAGACTGAAATGATTTTGAGAAAATGGCACTAACACATGGAGATTAACACAGATTTTCCTAAGGACAGGATTCTGACAATTTAAGAATTTACTAGGATACTTATAGGATTTCTTGTAGGTTTTGTTATGGGGTTGGACACATTGTAAGGTAACAAAGCAATGGATGCAGCTTGTTGGTCACTAGGGAAGGGTGATGCTTACAAAGAGCACTTGAATGGGGTAGTTTGGAGAGCCAGCCAGATCTTTGGGCAGCGGGACAGGGGTCTGGTCACTGTGCAGCGGCGGCTCTCCTCTAGGGACACAGGGAGGCAACCGGGGTCTGTTCTCAGTGGACAGTGGGGTGCATCAGCTGGGCAATGCAGGTAGCTGAGCAAAGCAGGTCTGGTCACTGGATAATCCCAAAAGGGTTCAGCAGCCTTTCCCCCTTTCTTTTCCGAGGTTGGAGGGACCGGTAATTCCCCATTCACCAGGGCCATTACCCATTCCCATTTGAGCCCCCATAAGGCTCAATGGGAAGTGGGAAGGCGGCAATAACGGTACCGTAAATTATGGTACCGTTATTGACCCCAGAGTCCCTTTGCGGGTCCCGTCCTAAGGACGGAACCCGCAAACGGAACTCGTAGTAGGGCGGTAAGGGTTTAACGGCACCGGTCTCGTTACTGGTGACCGTTAACCCTTACCACCCTACTCAGAATGAGGCCCCATGCCTTTCTGGGAGGAATGACTTTCCTTTGATGGTGTTCATCCTGAAAATAGATGGGCATGGATGTGTTTTACTGGAACCACACTGTGTAATGTCGAAAAGATGAAAGTGGCACCAGTGCCAAGTCATTTTAACACAGAACATTTTCTCTTTCAGTTGGAAGTCTTAGCCAGGCTGCTTTTGAATTCTTCTTTTTGGTGCACATGAAGAAAATACTGCGGCCATTCTCGTGGTGTTCTATGTTTCATCTTGCCCCATATGTCCCTAGCGGAGCCAGCACAGCCATTGATTTTGCAACTTCTAAAATGCAGTTTTTGTGATGCAGGGGAATACAGGGGAGTTCTGCTGGGCTGGTAATTGTAGCCCACATTCTGGACTGTGACACTGTGTTGTTTGGGTCACTACTGGTTCTCCTTCACACCCCTCTTTCTTAAGAGCTCAGCCTTCCCTCAGCCTGTTACCACAAAAGATGAAGAAGGTATATCCCTTAACTGTCTGTTTTACCTTTATAATTGCGTTGTGTTTGTAGAAGTATGAGGGCTGAGTGGGCCCTTTTACTCCGAATCATCCTTGTACTCCTGCGGAGCAGAATCCAATTTGTCACAACGGTGTAACAATATTGAATTTAATAGCTAATGCAAACTCACAGGCAGGTATTGCTGAAAGTGAAGTAAGGGTATCAAAACATATAATTCTGTATGTTTCATAACTGTGGGTCTGTTTCGGGACGGCAGACCTATGCCACAGATGGAAACTATGTGCTGCCACTATCCTTTCTCTTTGCAATCACTGTGTAAGGTCAGCTGATTGGAGAAAATATATTTCCAAGTGATCTTTGGGGAAAATGCCTGCAAGACATTTGAGCTGACAAGAGCTATGCCTTTACGTCTCTTTGAATAATAAGTGGGCTGGAGCACTCCCTCTGTCACAGCTTCGGCTTCCAGGCGCAGGAGTGGCACAAAACAACCACCCCCACTACGGTCTTGGTGCCCGCAAGACTGAGTTTACACAGGCCTCCGAGACGCCCTTTAGGGAAAGAGAGTTAGGATCACGATGATTGGATATGTATTGAGCAGACGGTAACCGGAATGAGGGTTAGGAAAGGGGAGGTGGACAGGTAAGGGAACATAGCACTAGCATAATAACAGTACACACACTATTACCCCAAGCATACACTCCACAGTTCTGTCACACACAACATTTGATACATAAAGAGGTACTTAGCTCTGGTGTGAGTGCTGGCCTCCTGCCTGCGCACTGTTAGGTCCGGTGCCAGGAGCAGTTAAAATGCTGCAAAGAAAGTTGGAATTAGTGGTCTGTGTGTTGCTTACACATGGCTTACTCAAGGAACACTGTAACTGACATGCAGACTGATGACACCTCCAGGAGCTGGTTAGTGTAGTTACTTGCAACCGTAGTGTTAATCTGCTCATGCAGCCTTGTTAAAGGCCAAACACTAAAGGGAACGTGCACCTATTGTCCGCCGCACTTGGCTGAACACTAGAAATCAGAACGTGTGGTCCAAGTTCGCCGCACGTGGCTGAGAAATGAGAAATCACAACGTGTTGCCAAAGTTTGCCACACGTGGCTCATGACTAGAAAGCACAACGTGCTGGCAAAGTTCGCCGCACGTGGCTGGAGTGGTGGGGTTTGAAAATGCCGCCCTTGACTAGTTTACATGCAGCATGCAGGAGAAATGTGCTGTCTCTAAAAGCAGCAAACGTTTGTAAAACACTTAGCTTTGCCACAAGCAGGGGTCATGATGTGGCTGGGCTGTGCCCCCTGCGCGTGCCACTCTGTGGGTATGCCGCCTGAGTGTTCCGTGCTACCTCCTGTCTTCGCGCTGCCTCCCTGTTGCGGCACGTTAGAATCTAAGCATGGATTCTTCCCCAAAGATCTTCCGGTACTTATCTGGCATGAGCGAGGGGCTGGATCGATTCTTCCTTGGGGCGTGGTCCCTCCCCTGAATCCCCTCGTCAGGAGCTCTGGATGATGCATCTGCTCTGGTCGGCAGCTTAAGCACAATCCCTGTGCCTTTGCTCGCGTACATGCGCGTGCTCGTGCCCCACCCGACGTGGGAGTAGAAAAGTAGTTCCCGGCCCGGAGGCTGCTGGGGATTGTAGTTTGCAGGTCCTTTTTCCTGCAAAAAGGGCAAAGAAGCATTTGATGAGGCAGAAATATTTTCCTTTTGAATTGTTTTGTTCGTCTCTTTGTTGTCCTGTACATCTAAGGAGCACTGTCCTCCCCATACAACATCCTGCACACACAGCCTTGAACTCCCCAGTGTCCTGACACCCTCAATTCAGGCATTAAGGGATCTAAGCACAGTTGACCACTGATCGATTATTCCCCTTCACATACACCAAATTGGACTTCATTCTTGTTCATGCACAGAAAACTGCAGAAAAGATCTCTGCACCCTTTGACAATGTTGCCATATCACAGAAATGAATAGATGCCCTCTTTGGAGCACTTTGTTCCCATCAGCCAATGTGCACCGGCCATGGCATTATCAAACAACAATGATGAGTGTGTAGTGCCACCATCCTGCTTCACAGCACTGATGCCAAAACTATCCGTTTGAATGGCCCATATTGTTCCGATCACAGAATCAATAACAATCTGAACTTCCCAGAATTGAAAAAATGATCAGCTGTGTGATTTCTACTTTTGACAATAAACTTTGCAATATCGAGATTAACTGTCCTAGCCATGTGCTCACTGAAATACTCAAATCACCACAAAACGAATACTCACATCATTCAAATTCCCAAAGATGTTAAATTGTCCCCCTTTGGTGCAGTTTTTGTATCCAAATGAACATTTATGAGTTACCACACTTTTTCTACTTGCGTGGTAAATGGGGACTATGCTTGCCAAACTGCGCGCAAAATCCTGTTTTTTGATTCATGGAAACGACTGCAACGCACTTTTTTGTACTTTGTAGGGAATTCGCGGCGGCTGGACACATCTCTATGAGCGGCCGAGTGACTTGCACGAGACCCCACACAGAGCGTGGGTGTGGCTTGCACAGAGGGCAGAACCTGGAAAATGAGGAAGAACAAGGGAAAATATGGGCGTTAAGAGGGATGGTCCACAGGCCGTCCATTGCATGGCCACTATTGTGTGGAACGATGTGTATTCATGGATCTGACCGTGCAACCTCTCGACAGCGAAATGGCAATACAAAACCCTCATACTATCTGCCACCTGAATGCAGGCGTACAGACAATTGCACAGAGGTAAGATTGGCTGTTGGATTTAGGGGTGCATGTACGCAGCCGGGGTTGCGATCTAACTTAGGGGTGCACATGCGCAGTCCAGCAGGGTGCAGGAACGATTGACGGGGTTCACACCCAGATTTTCAGAGCTTTAACTGAGTTAAGATATATCATACGCATGATGTAGGTGTGCCGTTAACAGTTATGGGGGAACCCCTGCAGGGTCCTGGCAATGCAGGCTTGCTTGCGGGGAAACCCACGCACTGTTTAAAGGGTGCATGTATTCGCACCCGGGGTGTCAAACTAGAAATTATATTGTGCCTCCTATTGCTATGAATATATGTATATTGGCCTACGCCAAGCTGCTAACAAGCTGCTTATAAACTACATGTGAATAAACTCGCATTGCAAGGTCTTGACCTTAGAAGCCATGTAAACTGTCATTTTGGGTCAAGCCGCCATTTTAGGTTTTCTTGCTCTATAAAGTCACCATGTGAGCTAAAATGGTAGCCTATGTTATTCAGAACAGAACTCGATTGTCATGACCTCTGTACAGCTAATGTAATGTAACTTGCCTGCAGGCCGCTTGTTAGGGTCATGAGCTGAGACCTTGTCTTTCTGCTGACCTGTGTGCAATGGATTACCTGTATCACCGAAACTGATCTATAATTGAATGAGAACACCTGCTTAACTATATTGTATACATTAAGTCCTGCATTGTAATGTTAGGCCTAGAGCATACATTATTACCATTTCTTCTTAATGTATAAACCTAAGATGAACTAGATTTAACCTGGCAAGGGACCCTAGAGCAGTAACTTATTTATGGAATGGTTAACCTGCAGAAAGGCTGGACAACAGGCTGGAGAAATGTATAAAAGCCGGACTGTTTCAATGAATATTTGCACTCACTGAGTACACCAAACCATGCCGGAGTTCGCTGTGTTGTACTGAGGGTCGATAGCTATCTGAATTTTGTTCTGTTCTTTTGTAACTGGATTCAGTATAAAATAAAGTACTTTGTATGTTCCTTTGTAACCTGTGTTTGGTGTGTTTCCTTTTTGGTTACCCTGCCTCATATTATTTCCTTGTTTTCACAGGGGGAGCATGCAAAGGTATCTGTTTCTGGCTGTTTTTGCTTTGCGTAGGGGCGTGTTGGGGGTGTTTAGGCCGCAACTTGTGTATATGGTTGCTTTGCGCAAACAATTCCATGAATACAGTGGGGTGTGCAAAAAAACGTCAGCGCGCAGGCTCATGCAGAGTCGTTCTTAACGCGCAGGCTTTCCTGGAAATCTATGTACTATTCCATGAATCAGGCCCAAACAATATACCCTTAAACGTAGCATCACTCACATGCACAACGCTCTTTAATGAGAACTGTGCACGTTTGATCATAAAGAACCTCCTACACTTTCACATATATTGACTTGAGAAAATTACTACTTCTTTCTCCCATCCGTCGGGTGAAAGCACTGTTCCTCAAATTTGCATCTGGCCTCTGTTCTTCCAAATTTGAGTCACTTCTGAGGTTTTCCCTTGGACATTTGGTCTCTGGTTCACTTCCCATCTGATTTCTGCTCCTTTCACTCCAGGTTTCTCGTACCTGATCACACGATTCCCCGTATGAGCTCTGTCTCTTGTATTTATGTCTTGAACATAATCATCTTCATCAGGATCAGTGTTTTCAATTGCCCATTTCAGTGAGGCATCACTACCCATGAACTGGCCTCTGGTTTTGCACATTGCTACATGTGAAAGACAGTGTGCTGTCTGGACATCAATTTCTACAGCTACGAAGATCTTGGACTTCCCCATGCTGCATGAAAGGAGTGCACACACAAAGCATTCCCCTTCTGAACTTCGTCTTCCAACTTCCTTCATGTCTTGGTACCAAATGTTGTTTCCCAAATGTGCTGTGCTGTCCAGGTAATCATTTGTTTTGTTGTTCTCTGCGTGCATGATTCTCTTGATTCTAAATGTGTTCATGTAGTTCGCTATAACTACACCCCTGAATGCATCTATATGGCTCTTTATTACCGAGGATTCTCAGGTATCTTGGTCCATGGTGCAGGCTTCCTCATCTGTGCCATGTGAATGGACCCAAGTCTGGCAATTTTCTCCTTGTCCTCTTGCATCCTTTTCCTGCTGTTCATACATGCCTATCTCATCCACCCTGACATTGGTCCGGTATGTGGCTGTATTGTGGAGCTTGTACTTGTCCCTTTCACTGGAACATATATGCTCGGCAATGTTGTCTCTGTTGGTTTATTCTCCGATTCCTCTTGTCTCTTTGGGAATTCAGTTTCTTCCATTTGTCTTTTCACTGCACTTGCAGTAGAACTTCTCATAGTAGGCAGACTTTTCTTCTCTAATGCATTGGATTGTGGTTCTGCAGTCATTGATATTAGGCCTGGCGTGTGTTCATTCAATGTTTGTGTGCGTGTGGTTGTCAGTAACCTTTTTTCATTCACTCTTCACCGACCCTGTCTCTGGCTTTTCGATTTGCTTGTTACCACAAGTGTGTGTGTGTGTCATGATTCCTGCTCCTCATGTCCCCAGCCCTCCAAGATGTCAGGCTGGAGCCAGGCCACAATCACCTACATGGCCCTCAAGGGCCTCTCCATCCCTCCAAAGACCAACTTGGAGTCAGACTTGGCGCTTGTGGAACCAGACTCACTCACCCCCATAGGATAACATTGGGGATTGGACTTGTAGTGCATTGATGGGGACAAGATGGATGCCCCCACATATTTCGGTTCCCAGAACTGCATGTGCAGTCTAGTATTTTGGGTGTGGTTCAGCCCAGAGACACCTGGGATACCCAGAGACTATTTAAGCCACGCCCAGGCTGAAAAACATGCTTTGTGTTTTCTGCACCTGCAGCGTGACACTCACCGTGTTCGGATCGGTCTGCAGTAGGCCTGCATCTTTCTTCTGCGCTCAGCTCCTGCAAGAACAAGAACACTGTTAGGAACAGCCTTACCTTGCGGCGCTTCTGCCCATCATTCATCGCTCCTTCTGTTCTGCAGGCATCTTCGGCGGTGTCATTCCCATCCCGGCACGCCGCTTCCTAAGGAAAACGGAAAAGAGCAGAAAAAAGGCATTAGTAAGCATCCAGCAAATCTTCGCTTATTTTTAAAGACTGTACGAGCTTCAAACGCTTACCTGAATCCCAGAAGCTCTGGGGGAACTCTGTCTCCGGAACTTCTCATCCATCTGCAAGAGGGAAAGGACACTCCAGGTTAGCGTGGAAACATCACTGCATTTCTTCTTCATAACCGGCATCCACGCTGAAAATGTTGCAGCACCTAAAAGACACAGAAAAAGAACTCAGTTCAATACAAATACGAAAGGGTCGCATCGTGCATCCCGCTCTCACTCACCTTCAGCGCTACTCATCTCAGCAGCACGTCGCCATCCCCGGACGCCAGCCATCATCTAAGGAAGGAAAGGAACGAAGTTAGAGAACTGTTCAAAAGACTCATTATACTTACCTGTCGGACTCTTGCCAGTGAAGTAACTAGGCAGCAACGAGCCCACATCAATCAACGCGCCCCTGCACTGAAAGCAGGACGGAGAGCACACTTTCCAAGAAAACAAGGTGAGCTGTGGATCAAAGGGAAGGGTTGGACCCCGGGGAAGAAGGGGTTGAAGCACACAGAGACAATAGGGAGTTCAAATCTACCAATCCTGTGTTTCAGGCCCAGTCTCCAGTCGAGTAGACTCCAGGGAAGGGTTTGAGGTCGTAAGAGGTCAGAACAGGCTGAGTGACGTCCCCGTGGATACCAGGTGAGCGTTACAGTGTGTCATTGCTTATCACATCCATCTCAAGTTCACTCACTCCATTATCAGATCTCCTAGGGACTGAAATTACTATAAAGGGCCTAGGTGCTTTTGTGGGTGTCATACGTACATCAGTAGGTGGCTGTACTGGGATTGGAATGCTTCGCACACCAATAAAAAATGCAGTTCTAATGACAGTAAAATGATGATAAATATAATACAGAAATACATTATGCCCCTGTAGGTTAGGTGGCAGCATTTACGTCCATGGAACTGTGACCGTCTCTCCTCCTGAGGGAGAACAAGACTACTGTTCTGGACCCCCATCTCAATCATCTGTAAAATGTGTTAACTTTTAATACAAATTTTAACCAATGTTAATTCTAGGTTCTGCCGATTCTGCTTGTAAGTTTCAGATACTAAACAATTGTCTCTCTTTGCCGGATCAATGGTTTGTCTATCGTCTCTGTATACTGTTTCTTTTTCTATGTAAATGTCAAAATCAGATAATAATTCAGTAAGTCTCTTTACGGTGCATGTTCAAAATATACGAGTTCCCAGTCAATTCCGCTAATCTGCTTCAACCCTGAAGACATGCTATGTCCTTGTCAGTACAAAAAATAAACGAACAATAGAACAAATGAAATCTTTGATACTGCTCTCTCGATCTGTCCCTCAGCGGAAATTTTAAAATCTTCTCAAATAGTTCTGCTGATGGTTCGAAAGTTCGATTTGCTTCACAATTGCATGCAGGAGCATACCCATCTGTGCGGAATTTGCTGGGTCTCTGATGTATGTGAGGACATCAACATCGATCGGTCTACCCACAATCTCTGGAAAATCCTCAATTAGACAAAAAACACATTGCTTGTCAACCTGCTGTCTTCTGGTGACAGGGACATTTGTCCTGTCGTTGCTGGAATTTTGGGACTGTATGCTTTCACTCTACTGTGAACAGTGTCTGCACTTTCCGTTTGCGTGGAGAGCAACTTGAATAACTATACTATTTAGGATTATGCTCAGACGTTCTGTATTTGCTCGATCTCTAAGAAACGTCAATACGTCTGTCGTTCTCCCGACAAGTTCTGGACACTCTTCGATTAGGCATAAAATTAATACGTTGATAAGCTCATTTGCTTCCTTCTCTGCTTGGGACATTTGGTTTTTCCTTGCTGTACTCCGGAAGTAAGAACAACGGTTTGGCAATCACAATAAGTACTTGCCTTATAATTTTTTCGTTTTCAGGATCTTGAAGAAAGTCAGTGACACTTGTGAGCCTCCCCACAAGTGACGGGTACGATCTTAGCACTAGATTAAAGTGTGTCACCACATCTTTGGTGAAGTTGCTACTGTGGGACACCATAAGTGATTCCAAACAGGGTTATCATGCGGAAAGAGTCAGGATACTAGTTTTCTTTCCAGCTTATGTGTCCTTGATCAAAACTTCTCATGTTCTCTTTTCCTAATTAAGGCTTTAGTGTGCTTCAGTCCAAAGTTCAAATTCGACAGGCTGTGTTGTGGTTTTTCAAAGCAACTTTTATCTTCACCCTGCAACTAGGATGCAAAGAGTCTCCGTTTTATGTCCTTATCCTCCTTTTGCTCAGAGGAATGTCCATAGTAAAACCACAACTTTTTCACAAAAGTTCCTTTTCTTTGCTTTGTTGCTGCTCATGCATCCTTCTTCCTCGTCATGGATCTCGTCTGCACGTGCTGTGGTTCTTCCCAGTCATCTGTGGTCTCTTCATGCTGGGGTGCAGGCAGGGGGCCTTCTCCGATGTATGGCTTGACGTCGCCCAGAATCATCCAAGCTCTTCTGCCTTGTAGTTTCACTGCGGAAGGAGTGCAGTCTTCCACTGTGAATGAACCATTAAACCTTGGCTTGTCCCACCTTTTCCTCTTGTGGTTTTTTACTAACACGGTATCTCCAGGGAAAACGGAACACAAAGTCCTTGAGCTGTGCCTTCAGTAATATCTCCTTCTGTGTTCCGTGCTGCCCTGCACCCTTTTCGTCATCACTGCAGCTGGCCTGAAATTACAGTAAGACAAGATGTCATGCAATTCAAGTAATTTTGCATTTCAGACCCTAACATTTCTCCTGATGACTGGGCATCACATCTAGCTTTGTCTCCGGGGGTCAGTGGAGTGCACATTCTTCTTCCTGTGGCTATTGCATAATAGAATTCTTCATAATTTGCACAGTCATGTATTGGCTCGCCTTCAGTAACTGGCTCTGCTATGAACATAGCTGGGTTCACTATCTTACATCAGACTATTTTAATCGATGGATTTGATATGATCGCTTCATAAGCAGAAACTCTCTGAGATGTTAGTGTGCCCTTTGGTTTCTCTAGAATAGCAAATAGTGAGTGCTCGACGTACAACGTCATGGAGCATTCCATCACAATGGCAGTAGCCTTCACAATGGTGAACGCTGCAGCAGCTGAACTTTGTTCGCATGGGAAATGGCCTCTCATCACTGGGGTCCAAATTTCCACTATAATATGCCAGGGGCTTATACCCCAATGTGGTTTATTGTGTGAGAACTGCTGTCATAACGCTGCCATTTGTGTGCGGGAACAGGTAAAATTCCTTGGCATAATTGGGGATTCCTAAAACTGGTGCTGTGCAAATTGCTTTTTTGAGTTCAGCAAATCCTTCCTCCATGTTCTCAGACCATTCATTCTTTTCTTTTGTCACCTGGGCCCTGGGCTTTCTTTAGGGCCTGAAGCAGAGGCTTGGTGTACGAGCTGTAGTCGAAGACCCACGCTCTGACATAATTGCACAGGCCTAAGAAACTCTGCATTTGCTTTACTGTTTGTGGCTTGGCTGTGTTTAGTATTTCTTCATCTCTTTCTGGAGTAACTCTTTTCCCATCGTGTGAGATTCGCTGACCAATGTAGAGTACTTCTCATTGACAATATTGTATCTTTTCTTTGTCAACCTAATATCCTTTCTCAGCCTATCTAGTCAATAGCTGGACAGAATCGTGTCTGAATTGCTCCTCTGTCGTGCTGAAAATTAAGATGTCATCCACATATTGCAGGACAACAATTTCTAATGCAATATTGCTTAGGTCCATCTGTAGGACTCTGTTAAAGATAGTAGGAGACTCACAGTACCCCTGTGGTAGCCTCGTGCTTTTCAGACGCATCTGTCTGAACATAAAAGACATCAGATCTTGTGAGTCACGGTGCAACGGGATTGAGAAAAATGCATTTTTCAAGTCAATCACTGTGAAATGTCTTGCCTCATCAGGTATATTACATAGAATTGTAGCCAGGTTCAGGACTAAAGGGAACTCTGCCTCAACAATATCATTTATTGGCCTTAAATCTTGAATTAGACTCCAAGACCCTCCCTTTGATTCTTTGATCAGATAAACCACAGTGTTACATGATGATTCTGACGTCACTAAGATGCCTTGTTCCATCATAGCAGAAATTGTCTTAAGAATTCCTTCATCTGCCTCCCTGGATATGGGGTATTGCTGTGCTTTCGGTAAAACTGCTCCTGGCTTCAGTTTGATTTTCACCTCTCCGACTCCTATCAATAAGCCTACATCATAGGGGCCTGTAGTCCATACTGAGACAGGCACCTGGGCCATGCGTCATCAAAATATTCAGGACGGTTTCGTGCCAACATCATTCTCTGAGGCACTTTTCTTTTGATCATTCTCACCCAAAAGGTGAGGCTCACTTCAACTGTTGTCTCTCCCATATCTGCTTGCTCACTAAACAGATTGTCATCAGTGATGTCAGTCAATCGGTATCCTTCTTCAATGGCGATTACTGTGCACCATTGTCGGCCATCATCGTCATAACCATCAATCAAAGCCATTTTCCCTTCATACTGCAGCTGTGTGTATCACCAAGGGAAATGCTTGTTCCTTCTCCTTGTGCATAGGTATTCTTGGCCTGAATAGAAATTCATCTGGGGTCCTCATGATCTTGTCTGCAAGGCCTGGCAGCCCTGCCATTAACACGCGCATTCCGTACATGAATATTTCGGACTCTAATGGTACAGCCTTCATGGCTGTGTGTCCTGCGTATGTTCCAATCATTTCGCATATGTTTGAATAGTGCATTCCTGGAGTTGAACATATTATGCCCTCCTCCGTGAACGCTATTGTCATATTTAACTTTGTCATTAGATCTCAACCCAAAATGTTTACTGGGGTTTGTCATGAATATGATAAAGGCACACTGGAAGTGCATTTATAAAGGGAACAGAACTTGTAGCTCACGTGAAACTCTGAGTATTTATGGCATCGCCGGACAAGGAAAATGTGCCTTCACATATACATGAATGAATATTCTTTATCCCCTATAACAACATCCACCCTTGGTTCCCAGTGAGGGTTGGTTGTTACTGATAGGATAGAACAAATCAGGGTTCCCAGTGAGCTGTCCTAGTCCATACATAGGTTTGGCCCACCTCGTGCTGATGGATTTCCCCCATTATCAGTGTTACCCCTTATTTCAGGGTTTGCAGCCTGTCCTGTACTCACTGTCTGTGACAGTTGCATCGGTGCCTGGGGGACTGTCCTTGTGGAAAACTCACTGAATTCTGAGACTATACGCCTTGTTGTGTTCCTGGTGCCTGTTGGTGCAGTGTTCCTGGTGCCTGTTGGTACACTGTGTGATTCTATGTGATTCCCTGCTGTAAGAATGCAGGTAGATTCGCCGTACCTGCTCCTATCCTTTGGCCATTCTGCATCATGCCTTGATTCCTGCATGTGCGCACTAAATGCCCTGTCATCGCACACAACCAACATCCTGGCGGTAGTCGGGTCATTTGCCTGTTTGACATATCTTGATTGCCATTTTGCATATTTTGAAACCCTCCTTGATTATTTTGAAAACCTCCTTGATTACTCTGACATCCTCTTCCTCTAAATCCTCTTCCCCGGGGTAAAACCCTGTATTGCCCTAATTATTCTTCTGTGGATTATTGACTTGTGGCATGCTCGAGCTGTCTGTGCTAGTTATCATTGCTCCTTTAAGAGCATATTTTGATAATTTCTTCTGTACTAATTTTGGCTTTTCACCCTTTCGTGCAGCTTCTTTTTTGCAATTCTTTTCCTGCAGCAGTCTGCAATAGTGTACGATGGTCAACTGTATTTCTGACCATGGCTTGGCCTAAATTCCCACGAATTTCTTAAGCTGTTTTTGCACTGGTTCTGGCAGCCTTTGGCACAATATATGGTAGAACACGGGTATAGATTTCCCCCAAGATTCCCGAGTTTTGAGTACCCAGATATATTGAAAATTCTGTATGTAAATCAATGGGTCTTCCAAATCCTTCATTTTACGTGTCATGATAGCTCCCATGTCAGAAGTGTCTGGCTATAGCAGCATTAACTGTGCTCACACCAGGTTAGCCTGCCCGTGTCCACACGTCGTCTGCTCTATCACCAAGTATGGCGATTAAGAGATCCTTGATATCCCCTATAGCTAACGTGTTCCTCCCGTCATTTTTTCTAGCTCGTGTGTCAATTTTCCGGCTCTCGATGTCAACATTGGAAGCTTGTTTTTCAAGTTATCTCGATCCATGTGTGGCCATGAAATATACTGTTGTCTCGCCCCTCCTTTCTCGGGCAATGGAAATTGGGATGCGTAGTCCTCTTCCTCCTCTCTTATTGTTCTTCTGTCTATTGCAGGCATAATATCCCCGCATCGCCGTCTACCAGGCAATGACCTTAATCGGCTCATGTAGGGTGGTGGCAACACCCCCCTCTGACTGTGTGATGTTTCTTCGTGCCGATCTGACTGTGTGGCAAATTTTGATGCCCTTGGTGTGGTTCCCCTAGAATCTGACCATCTTATCCCTTTCCTTCCTGAGACTCGCTTTTCACATCTTCTATCCTTCTCTTTTTCCTCACGCTCTTTCCTTTCAGCGTCAGACATCGACTGCGCCCAACTCATGCAGTTTCATGCATCATCTTTGTTCCTGCTTATTTCCAATCTATCCAGGGACAGTTCCCTATTCCCACTACTTCAGGAGACATCTTCAGTGTGGTAGAGTTCAGTGCTTTCTAAGCGCTCGTCTTCCCCCTCCCCTTGGGGTACTTGTTCTAACCCCATTTTGTCATATATTCTATCAATCGTTTCTCCAATGATTCTGGTGTCGAAGTCATCCTCGATATTCGCCCTAGACTTACCTCGTACTGAATCATACTCAGGAAAGAATTCTTCTATATCTTCCCAATCTACCACTGGCTCAGGTTTGTTAACCTCTCTTTCCAGATATTCAAGATTGCGTGCTCTCTGTCTTCGCTTCCGTTCCATATCGTCATCAAATTCTCTACGCTTCCTCACTTTTTCTCTGACCCTACCTTCTCATCCCTTCTTCTCTTTATTCTCTTCTCTCGTATTCTTTGCTCTTCCTCTAACTTGCGCTGCTCCTGTCTGACTTGCTCAATGGCTGCTTTCTGTTTTTGATCGTGCTGCCTTTCTAGATCTTCACAATATAACTGTTCTCGTCTCTGTCTATATCTTTTCTTTATCCTTTTTTCTCCCAATCCTTTTTATTTTTCCCTGTTTTACCCCTGTACATTGTCTAACTTCCATTTGTTCTTTGTGAGTGCTATCTCATCAGTTCTATCCCCGCTTCCTTTCCATCTTTTATCTTCTCTCTGCTTGTCGAAAGATGCACATGTCTGTGTATGGTCTCTTCTCTCATCATCGCGTCTCTGCTTGTCCCTCAGCACTTTGGAGGTGACATCTCTATCTTTATCTGGGGTTTCATCACTACTTTGCGTAGGTGACTCGTATGCTGAGTTGCTATACCCCGTGGCTGGTTTCAATTCTCTCAGCGGGTGTAACCCTTTGTCCTTACCATTAGCAATCTTTGGTTCAGATGGGGCAGGTGGAACTGTGGGCGTCTCACCCCCCTCTGTGCATACATTAAGTATCCAATCTATCGGCGGCTCCTCTTCCTTCTCCTGTTCATACATTTTCCAAAGCTCTAGAATAGCTAGGCGTTGTCCAACTTTTTGCCCGTGAATGTGGCATGCAAGTATGTCGTCATGTGTTGCAAAAACGTTTTAGATAAGGACCTGCCTTGTGGCCAAGGCATACACATATTGTGGGCGGTTCCTTTAACCCACTCTGTACTGTATTTTTTTAGCTTAGGTGCATGTTTCGGCAACTGTTTGCACATGTGTGCTAATTCAGTTATGTCTTCCATGCTTAAATCTGTTCCCTTTCCCTTAAAATATATAACCGGTCAATGCTTTATGTGACTTAAACAACTCCAACAATATGATCGAGCACCAATCAAGGCAAGCTCCAATCCCGAGTTTTCCACAAATGTTTATGGGCCTCATTACGAGGCAGGCGCTCCCGTAATGTAGCGTGCCGGTACGGGACCAGCACCGTTCATTATTGGATGCCTGATTACGAGGTCCCCTAGCGGGACCCGGAAGGGACGTCTGGTAAAACCAGATGCCCGTTCCGGGTCCCGCGAGGAAACCAAGGAGCTAATAACAAGCCCGTTATTAACGTGCCCTTTATTAGCTCCATCCCCATTCCCATTGAGCTCTATGGGGGCTCAAACGGGAATGGGGAATGGTTTTGTGCATGAGGAATTACCAGGTCCTCCAAGGTCGGAATGACCCGGTAATTCCTCATTCACAGAACTCGGTACTGGAACCTGGTATGGAGGCAGCCATGCCCTTATTAAGAGCATAGCTACCTCCATACTCGTAATGAGGCCCTATGTCTTCTATTTCACTCAATACACATCAATTCATACACCACAATATCTTAGTTACTTAATCGCATAAGTTTTGTGTCAATACCTTTAAGAAAAGTTTTGACTCATGACGTCACACCACTCAACACATAAGACAGACGTTAACAGACTAGACAAACTCCACCTGGTCACATGTATCTCTGCCTCTAAAGTTACCCCAACATGAAGTTTAATCTTATCCCTTTAATGGCACCTTTAATCGCTGTGGTAGACTATTCGTTCCCCTTTATTTGGGACTATGGATACAAGTTTCTTCTAGCCGATATATTAAAGCGTAGGAATTTAGGCGAATCCTCTCTATTCTCAGGTGTCCTCCCCGATAACCTCTCTCTTCTCGGCTGTCCTCCCTGGAATCTTCCCTCTGTCTACTTAATTATTCTTGAGTCATTATTCCCTTCCTCATATATATATATACATTCCTCTCTACTTCTGACTATATTTTTTCTTTCCCGACTCGCTCCGTTACCTTTTCCCTTACTTGTTCTAAGGCATGCACGTATTAGTTTTCTTCACTCACCGTTTGCATGTTTCCTCTCTGGATCCTTGGGATCACCGCCTTCGTCACTGCCTTCTCCGGCTTTTCTCTCGCTCAGCTGCCCGTAGGAGTGAGAAGGGGTTTTGTGGGGAACACGGGTCCCTTCATACCTCGTTCTGCAGATTTTGTTTTTACTCTGCCACTATCTACAGGGAGCTTCACAGTCTACTCAGCTGAATGGCAAAGGACTTGTGATATTGCCGAGGACCTAGAGTTAATTTATGTCGACGGTCAATTTTTGTCTAATCGATAATCAATAACCATCAATCTCTGCTACCAAGTGTGCCCCGAGACCCCCGACCGGCCCATAGAGTCGGAGTTTGCTCAGAAGAACTTTAAGACAAGATAGCTGCACCCGTGAGATGGATGCACATTTTCTCGCAAAGGCTGCACGCCAAGAACGGCACTGCACGATCCTCCGTGCAGGATAAAAAATATGCGCTCTGCTTATTCATGGAATTCACTGCGCAAAGTAACTGTATATGCAAGTCTCGCCTGGAACGCCCCTGAAACGCCCCCACACCAAGCAAAAACTTTCAGAACAGCATCCTTTGAGTGCACTCCCAGGCGCAAATTCAAGCACTCTTCAAACAGTGTGTGGGGTCCCCTCCAAGCAGGTCTGCATCTTGGGGACCTTGCGCAGAGTCCCCTTTAACTGTTACAGGCACCCTGACAACATGCATATGATGTACCGATGTATCGTAACTCGGGTAAAACGCTGAAATCTGCGTTCAAACCCCAGTAAACTGTTCCTGCACCACACTATACTGCTTATACGCACCCCTAAATCCGATTGGATCCCTGGCTGTGTAAATGTACCCCTAAATCCGACATGCAATCCCACGTCTGTGCTGCGATTCCCATGCGCAAGTGTACTTACGCCTGCCTTCAGGTGCCAGGGTGATGGAGGAATGTGCATGGGCATTTTGCAGTCACATCCAAGAATACGCTTTGATGTGCGCATTTGCGGGCATGCTATGGACTGCCTGTGGCCCGTCCCTCATAATGCCCAGTTTTTCCATAGTTCTTCCTCATTCTCCGAGTTGCACCCACTACTCCGCCCTCTGCGCATGCCTCACCCACACTCTGCATGGTGTCTTCCACAAGGCACATGACTGCTCGAAGAGGCATGCCGAGCCTGCATGAAGTCTAGGCATGTTTTGCAACAGTGCTGCGCAGTCGATTCCATGACTCGACGAGCAGAGTTTTGCACGCAGAATGTCACGCAAATGCCTGATTTTCTGTGGAAATAATTCCATGAGTCGGCCCCGATGTATTTAAAGTTTCAGTCAGTGAGGCACCTAATCTAGCACTATTTAGATGTAAAGCAGCTGTGTCATAAATTCGTTTTGAGGAGATAGTATATAATAAAACTGTGCTGGGAAACACACATTCTATTGGGTTGGGAAACTGAGCTGATTAACTATTTTGATTTGCAAAGGAAGCAGGATAAAATATAGAAACAATGTGAAAATGGGGCAGGGACTAGTGCAAAAACAAATATTTTAAGGAAAAATTAAGCAGAGGTAGAAATAGTAAAATTGGGCTCTGGAACTAAAACAAATATCGATAAAGGGTGCAAGAGTCCAACTATAATGAACATCAGAGTAACCGAACGAAATGTAGCTGTTTATGTTCAGGGAGTCAGTGACCTGGTGGGTCCAACTACTGAATTTAACTCGCATGCAGATAAAGCGTTTGTGTTGCCTCACGGTTCTGACCTCGTGCCTTTGTTATCCTTTTTGTTTTCTGTTATTAACAAACTGGTCAGCTGACGTCTGTGTGGCGGTAGGATGATATATGTAGGGTGTCGTTTTCTTACGAAGCTAATTTAATTATCATGGAGCTGTAGTGCTTTTCTGGGGTTTAATCTGGAAAACGGTGTGCAGAGAAAGAGGGGGCTCTCGTTAGCTCAGTGGCTGAATGGAGATTGAAAAAACAATGCATGCAACGATACAAGTCGTGAGAAGGGAAGAGATGAGGAGGCGGCAGCTTATTCAGTGGCACGAGTAGGAGGCTAGACTGGGTACTAGGGAGGATGTGGGACTTAAATCAGCTTTTGGCAACACCTAATTGTTTATTTTATGCACTTTTCTGTTTACATTTTAAACGTGGTCATGCTTGTGTATTCTACGTATATTCTAGATACAAATTAAAAAAGCGATCACTTTCAATGTCAACAAGATAAGAAGTCCCCCCGCCCCCCTTCCCAATTGCGTGTATCCTCAGTCTCCCCTTCATAAAGGTTTGGGGTCAAGTGGCACGGCGATTCCAAAACAAGCCAGACGTCAAGAGGAAGCCCACCATCACATTTCTCAGCACCTGCTGCTGGCAGAGAGCTTTTAATGTGATGCATTTTGTCCTGTGAAAAGCCAGCTAGAAGAATGTAGTTATATTATTATTTTTAATTTGTTCTTATGAATTGTAAATTGAAGGTCCTTATATAATGTAACAGTACGACTGCAATAAACGGAACAGAGCTGCAACATAATACACTAAACCCTAGGAAACCAACCACTTTCACTGCGGTCATAGGGCTCAACTGTCATGCATTTACTGCTTGCAAACAATGAAACCACAAAAAATCACAACACCTGGGAGCATTCCCCACCTCCCCAAAACACTGCCAACCCCAAAAGTACACAAAGTTCCAACAAACAAGCAAAGTGAGATGCCCACAAGGATATAAATCAGTCTCCACTGAGTTGGCAGTGCCAGTCGAGCCACACTGAATCCTTCATAACAGGTAGTGCTAGCCTATAAAGACTTGTGTACAGGCGTGTTATAAATTACATATATCATATCATTCCTTGCAATGAGATAAGCTCATACGAGCTTGAGAAACCTGACGCCATAGTGCAACTAACACGAGAGACCGAACACAAGAGGCGTTAAATCAGTCCAAGTCATGCCTGCAGTAATAAAAGACACACATAGAAAATATTATTACTTTGCTAACAATAACCCCAATAAGGAAATGTGCAAATAAAAACTGGATGGCTGAATTTGTAAATGGATATTACGTGGATTTCTTATCTTGTTTTGGGAGCACTCTAACAGCATTACTTACCTGGGGGCTTCTTAGTCATCAACCATGAGTAAATACACAATGGGCCTCATTACGAGTTTGCCAGTCCGGAAACAAGGGTGCTGGTAAGCTCACCGGCACCCTTGCTTCCGGGCTGGCAAACTACAGGTTTGCCTGCCGGGGAGGCTGCGCCCCACAGTTCTGACCCTGCCGGGCGCAGCTGTCACAGTAGGCAGACTAATCACAGAAGCACTGGCACCGTAAGCAGCAGTGCCAATGCTTCCGTGAACCCATTCCCATGGAGTCCTATGGGACTACATGGGAATGGGGAACAACATTAACTGGCACCTTGTAATGTCCCGGTGGCACCGGCAAGCTAGGTTCTGGTAAAATGTCACAAGTCCAGCGGCAACCCACTGGTAGCACAGGCAGGGTTACCGCTGGACTCGTAAGGAGGCCCAAAACCTTTAATGACTTAGTAGCTTCACAACATCATAATTCTCTGCTACCCAATATTTATTTTAGTTGTCTGTGTTCAACCATTACCTTTAGTCATAAACTCCCTATGAAGAATCTGTACTGGGATTGTATGTGTTTATTCACATAAAAAACATCTTCTCCATCAATCATCAAACACAAGCGTCTGGCCTAATCAAAACAAGTGTAGAAAACATTGTGAAGAAAGAATAAAACACCCAAAAAGATTTTGCTTAATCATATCATTTCGGAAATTATACTGCTCAATCTATAAACTGCACCATATATATTAAAACATAAGAAACTTCAAGTAGTAGGTGTTCCACTGAAGGTGGTGCAGGTTCAGTGGGGAACGTCACCGCGAAATTATCAACAAAACACGATGTGCCTGATTTCCAGAAAAACGTGCAAAGTGCATGCACAAGTTCCAGCATCTGTGCTAGGATTGCATGGTGTTTTTTGTACTTAGGATTGCATGGTGCAGTCCTACTTTGCGGCTGGCAACAGGTGGCTGTAAATCGGAGCCATTGACAGTTTGCGTGGATGCACAATTGAATCTGTGAATACAAGTATTTGCACTTCATGGGGCGTGTTTGTATATGTGCATGGTGCCTCCCTCCCCACACCCGTGTTATCTCTCATTTGCCTACTTTAATGACAACGTTTGCATATTCTGGCCCCTTCTTCATTACACTTGACATTGCCCCACACCTTGCGCTATATGCGCGAACGTTGCACATTGTGCCAGGAACCAGCGCAGAACGAGTTCTGTGAATTGGTGGATATAGTTTTGCGTGATTGTTGCACAATGCTTCCATATGCTCTCATGCAATAGATCCACTAGGGCCCAATCTTCATTACTCATAGGATGGCATTTGTGAGAGATCGGATGAACTTCCAATGCCAGCTGCAGTGCATGGGGCTAATCATTGATGCTATTAAGCAGATCAAAGCAATACAGTACAACAATCCCAGCAGCAAGACAATGTAAAGTGCAAATGTGTACCTAATCAGAAAATACAGGGAACAGTGCCCCAACTCTAAATCAAGTGCATGGTGCTGATCATTCATACTGTCAAGCAGATCACTACAGTACAGTGCAACAACCCCAGCAGCAAGACATATAAAGTGCAAATCTGTACCTAATCAGAAAATTGAGGGAGCAGTGCCCAAACTCTGGAAAGGCAACCAATAATGCAGATTAAAGGGTCTATGCTTGGAGCGCTATAAAGTGTAAATGCTTAGTATATTCTGCAAAACACAATCAAATATAACAATAGAATCAGAGTAGCGGAAATTAATCCATCTATCTAATATGCCAGAAAATATGTAAACACCATCCCAGTATTGTTTACAGAAAGGACCCCAACAAATACATCACTTAATAAAACCTCAATCTACTTACAAAACCACAGGTTAAAAAATGACAAAATTACTAATGAAAAACAAACAACTCCTAATTGAATCATAAAATTAATTCATGTTGCAAGAACAGTATACAGCTCCTCCTCAATATTGAGCCCCACAGGGACCTTAGTTTCCAGGTCTAGAATCATCCCTGTCTCCAATTGTCGAAGCTTCAATGTTGTATCACCCCCTCAAGGATGTTTGGGAACATGATTAATCCCCAAAATAGTGAAATCATCCAGTTTTCCTCCATGACATTCTTGAAAATGTTTAGCGACCAGGTATGTGGGATCAGCACTATGAATAGCACAGACATCTTATTGAATTCAAATTTTCAATTTACAGGTAGTACCGCCCACATACCATTTTCCACAGGCAAAGCAGAGGGCATAGACAACATAAATAGAATCACATGTAATCTTTGCTGATTCAAAAGCTTAAAACCCATGATCGGAGGTTTTAAAAAAAAATTATAAGAGAAGCATAAATACATTCTACGCATTTAGACCACTTAAAGAAGCCTTTGGCCTGTACTCTAAGCCAAGAAGGCAATCCTGTGTTGCCCATATGAGAAGGAAAAAAACGGACACCAATTTGTCATTCAAGGATGCAGACTTTCTAATAGTGAGATGTGGGTTGCTGGGCAACAAAGAGGATACACCTTTATCTATCCTCAAAACATGCCAATGTTTCTGTATGACATATCCAACACGGTTAGTTTGGGAACAAAAGTTCAAGATTAACCCCACATCTTCCTCATCAGTGGATTTCAATGCTATATTCCAATTCAAAAGTTGACCTCGAAAAGCATTTCTAGCTTTCACATAGGAATTTTCAACCACGTATTTAGGATAGCCACGCATTTAAAAAGTCCCTGCCATGGAGGAACATGCTTTATCGAAATCTTCAATATATGTACATTTCCATCGAAACCTGATGAATTCACCAAAGGGGATGCCATTTATACAATTACGTGGGTGATTGCTGGCAGCATGGATAGGCATGTTTGAACAGTTCTTTTTTTTTTTTAAAGAGCAGTTTGCAGCCCTTGATTATCAATTTTAACTGCAACATCCAAAAATATAATTTCTGATTTGCTGTAGGTCTCGGTGAACTGTAATTTGGTGTGATTCAATTCAATCTCTTGACAAATTCCAAACAGTCATACTCCTCACCTCTCCATGTAATAAACAGAGCATCAATATATCAGCACCAGGCATCAACTTTATTTATTTATTTATTTTTTATTTGTTTGGCTGAATTAAATCAACCTTTCAAATGTTTACAAAAGTATTTTAAAAATTTGTTTCACTTATGTTACATATAATGTGAACACTATTCACACAAATTATTGGCATTTCATTTCACAAACATTTTACAGCTCTCAATCCATTGTTTAACTGGTGATGATATTATCTGGGAGTAAATAGTCAAGATAATAAACTATTGCTTTTCTCATGGCTAATTTTGTATTGGAAAAGATGATCCGCCATATTTCATCATGATCAGTTGGTCTGAGTATGCAAAGTTGATTTGCAAAAAATAAATTCCGTTGCACAACTAAAATAGGACAGGAGACTATAATATGTTCTAATGTCTGCAAAACATTTTTGCAAAAACGACAAAAGTTTAATTCTTTACAAATGTGTCTCCTCCTGGCCAGGATATCATTTGTAGGCCATAAATTTAATCTAAATCTTAGATATTTGTTTCTTATATATGGCGATGGGCATTTTAACAAATAATCTGACATATGGCAGAATCTCTTAAATCCAAACAGAGAGGTAGTTAAGTCCTTATAGAACAGACATGTCTCCCTATTAGATATCCAGCTGTATTGATAAAGTTTCATCTTTGCTTGCATCGGATTATCTAATAACAACTGCAAGGTGATACCTGCATCTGATATTGTATTTAACATCTCTTGTCACCACTTCAGCGGAAATGAGTGAGATGAGCTGATCAAATAATGAGCTACTGCACTTAAAATGTTATTTAGTTCCAAACCCAATAAGCATTTGCGAAAAAAACACATTTTTTCCAAGCCACATGTACTGACAGCGGCAGCAAGCCCAATTCAAAACACAAAATCACCAAGGGTGTACACATAGATAATTTCAAAACCTTCTTCCAAAAGCGAGCTTCTAGAATGTGCCATAAAGGCTGTTGCTTAGTTGACATGATTTCCATTTCATACACCAAAACTGGAATTACTTTTTGCTCATAAAAAATCATTATGTGTTTATATGAAAATATACCATATTTATAAATCAAAATGTTTGCTTGCAAAATTAAAGTTGTAATTTTACAATCAAGATTACTTAGATGTTTTGAATCTGACATGGAGTTTTGAACACACATCCCCAGATATTTATATTCTGATACAATCTGCAATTCTCATTGTTGTATGTGCCAGTTATATTTAGTAAAACGGTTTTTACTTCTCGATTTGCATACTAGTATATGTGTCTTTTCTTGATTCACAGTTAAGTTATTCAATTCAGTATATTGGGGTAGGGCATTAATTAGATTCTGGAGCCCAGTCAGAGTACGGGACAGGAGCACCAGACCATCCGCGTATAATGGCCAATGTATACACTGGCTTCCAAGTTTAGGAGGATCTGATGAGGTAAAAATTCACCTACATCCAAAATAAAGAAAATAAACAAGGTGGAGGCCAGTATAGAACCTTGTTTTAAGCCCTGATTTGTTCTAAAAGGCAGGGACAGCAAGCCTTCTGCATTTAAACGCACTTGCATAGAGGTGTTAGAATGTAAGTGTTGAATCAAGGCAATTAAAGAGGGGGGCAACCATGTCGAGAGAGTTTATAATACATCAGTTTCCTGTCTATAGAGTTGGAAGCCATTTTGAAATCAACAAATGCCAGATAAAGTTTTTGATTTTCTGTGACACTTTGTGATTTCAACATGTTTAAAGTTATCATGTTCAGCGTGGTGCCTAGACCAGTTACAAAACCTGATTGAAAAGGTTCGCGTCTACAAGTTCTTGCTGACCAGTTGTTAAATTCTCACAATAAAATATGAGCAAATATTTTGCTTGGTGCGTCAATTAAGGATATTGATCGATAACTTGCTGGATTATTGCTATCACCCTTTTTGTATATTGGTATGGTAATTGAACATTTCCATGACTCAGGAATAGCTAGCATTTGATTTATATGATTAAACATGGTAAATAATATACCGGCCCACAAATCTGGATGTTGCTTCAATGTTAAATTTGAAAGCCCATCTGGGCCAGGAGCTCTCGATGTACTGAATTTATGTATGAAATATAAAATATCATCTCTGTCAAAATCTAGAAGAAAAGCTCCAATTTCAGTAGGAGTAGATTCACCATTTTTCTCAAGTGGTTGTGTATATACTTGTGAAATAGTCAACCCAAGTTTGCTCGTTTACACAGTTAGATTGAATGGCAACCTGATTTTCCGGCTGTGGACTGGTTTATTATTGATCAAATCTGTGACGTGTTCTTATTGCATAAACTGCGCAGAATGGTAGCTCCCTCATGTTGATAGAGTACAGATTTCCTGCCTTGCAACCAGTTTTTGTACTTGGTTTTGATATGTCTTAAAGCAGGGGCCCATAGAGCTAATGGTAATTTTGAAGCTTATCGTTTTTCCTGACTAATTTGTGTTTTCTTGGATTTGACTTCACTGCTAAAAATATGAAAAGTAGGCTTAAGCTTTGTTTTCTGTCGTATCGAATTTGGTTGGAACAACTGCGTTGTATCAGAATAAATAATTTCTTTCAAATCTAGATTATAACTATATTGTTTTATTTGTAAAGCATAATATTCACTAAAATCCTACAGAGAGGCGTCAGTCCAAAATAATCTGTTGCGAGCTGTGTTTACACTTATGTTACCATGAATATGATCAGATTGTACTTTCCCCCAAAATTTAGTGATGACCATTTCATAAGTAACATATTATGATCACTCAAGTCAGTAATATTTACTTGGAAAGAGGTATTTGAGACATGAAATTTCTGTCAACATAGATGAAATCTATAGTTCCGGCACTATCCCCTCTCTACCAGGTTGGACTTGGTGGAAAATCAGAGGGGAATGAGCCTTTAACTACAAATAGATTTCTCACTTTAGGTAAATTCAGCCATTTTTCTAAGCAAGTTCGATGATGGAAATGTTTCTTGTCAAAGCAATGTAAATTAAAATCTCCTGCTAAAATTGTATAATGAATACAAGGGTCTAGTGAGATAAGGTCCAAAAGATCTTTAATATCCTCAAGGAATTGCTCATCAGAGATACCCTCTGGATTCCAGTACAGATTTATCAAAGCAAAGGATTTCATATTGTGATGTAATTTAATCATCAGTATGTATGGATTAGGGGAGGCCTAAAATTCATTTTTTATGTGGGAACTTTGCTAAGTAGCAATTAGTAACCCTGACATGGCCTACCAAGGGAAGCCTTATTAGCTCGATCTAGTTGGAGATCATAATTGTTCCATGAGTGAAGAAATTTAAGCCAGGTTTCTTGTAGCATGATTATATCATGCATGTTTAGCTCTGTTGGATTATTCAATGGATATCTGAAGACTCACGAGTTACAGCTAACTAATGAAAGCAAGTGATATTTCTGATGAGTCAGCTAATGCTGATTACATTGCTGTTTACAAGAGCAGGTTTTGTTAGTGAGTCAGTTGTTATTTGAAATGGTGAATTAGTGAATTCTTCCAAAAGGACAAAACCCAAGTCATTTAGTTGTGATTTCATGGCCCATATCACATTCCAAATTACTCGATAAACTATCCACAGCCTGACAAATGTTCTATTGCCATCAGCAAGAAACTCGACCTGTTCAATATCAACTGAATTTATGTAATCTAAAGCAGGGATTTCCGAAAAAATTGCCAGAACTGATTTCCGATTCAAAATGTATTGGGTGGCAGATGAAGGACAACACTTTAATAGTAAACGGTAAGTGGCTGGGTGTTTAACTCTTAAGGTGTATAGCCTATTTTCCTTTATTGGAGGTGGCAATATTTTATTTGGATGAGACATTTCCCCTAGTCTGTTTTGCAAAACTTGTGATACAGTTGTTGTTATTAGTTGTTTGATTTGGGAGTCTGATAAAGAAAGCATAGTAGGTGTTGGGATATTTCGTGCTTCTTGTGATTTCTTTAAGTTTGTTACAGTGTCATTTGATAGAGAAGCTTGAGTTTGTATTTTTGAAATTTCTCTTTCAATATGACGGTTTTGTTCTAAAGTAGATTGTTCACTTGTTTGTAGATTCTGCTCATTTACATGCTTTAAGGGTAGTGACTGTATTGATTGCTTTGCCATATGTTCATCAACTGCACGTCAAATCTCTCTTCGATGATTATCAGATTTCATTTTGGCATCAGGATCTTGAGAAACTTGGAGTTTATGTATATCATTCGTTTTCTCAGTTGTCATTTGGTTTACTTCATCAGGTGAGGTAGGGGTCGAAGCTGCTTCTATTAAACCATCGAGTGGTTTGTAAATTGAAATAGGTCTCGCCGTTGTGGGCACTATACTGGCTTTCTTTAGATACGCTTGGTGTTGATTTTTCTTTGTAATTGCTTGGGACATTTTCAAAGCTACAGGAAATGGTTGGTGTATAGCTTTAATGAATTGTTCAGTTTGCGAAGAAGAAGTAGCTTTGATAATTTTAATATTTTTAGGTTTTTTCCCCAAAGCAACTGTTACTTTTTTACTGGTTTTAACTGAATCAGTTTGTGACCTAGCCACTGAAAACATTGAATATAGTGGTTTAGATGGTAAGGGAATATAAGAAATCAGGGTTTCTTCTGTTCTTTTTTGAGTACCCATTTCTGAGGTCCCGTGGCTCGTATCAGTTATAATTTCTACAAAATGAACAATTGAGGATGGAAGTTGTTCATTCATTCAACCTTCCATACTTTGTACATCAGTTTGAATGGCAACACTTGTTATTTTTGTAGTATCATTTATCTCAATCTTCAATTCCATTTTGTCACATATATTTTTAGTCACTCTTCGTTGCCAATTAAGAATCTGATCAATTTATTGATTTTGTAGAGACAATTTAAGGTCCAAAGATTCAAAAGTTCATTGAATTTAAAGCAATCTCTATTAATACATTGACAGGTCCGACATAGAGTCCACAATGGATAGAACCTGTTGAGATTTCTGTGGCGTTGAAGCTGCAAAGGAAAGTTCCGAGACAGTAGATTGACTAATGCTCGGCTATAGTTCAGGTGTACCAGATAGATTTTCATTTAGCGTATGAGAGGAAAAGCATGAATCGTTTAGGTCAATATTAATTATAGCAGGATCTGTCACTGCAACAAGTGATATTTTGTTCATAGTTGTAGATACAGGTGCAGTCATTACATTGCAGAGTAAAACGCTATCAGACAGAGAGACATTTTGCTCATTTGTAGGTTGTTTAGAAACAGCTTTGATATCACTTACTCATTGCAAGTTACATGATACCAGAGATGGAGTAGGGTGCTTTAGTGATGAATCACTGGCGAGAAGTGCTGTTGATTTTTTGATGCCATTTTCCATAGTTGACAGTCTAGCCATACAAATGGAACTTGGCAAAGTCGGAGTCCTTGCGCCTGTAACTGGCGTTGATGTCTGTGGCAAATCCTGGCAGAAAGAGCGAATGTCTGCATGTTTACCAGGATGTCCAATTACTTTTGTACATGCTTTTGCCACTTTGGGAAAAGGAGTAGCAGCACTCCATGTTCTTTTCCTTGATTGGTCTGAAGTCACTAAATCGGCTGCTGGGTCTAAGAACATGTAAGAGGATTCAATTCAACACTACAGCTAAGTCAATGCCTAGTCTGGGATACTGAATGGAAACCCTTATTGATATATCTTTATGTCCAGTTCATGCGTTCTGGATGACTACCCCTATATAACACCCCTCTCTTGGAATCCCCCTGACCCCACTGAGCCAAGAAGTAGTTCTGTTTTGCAAGTTAAAAGGTTTATTTGATAATTTAAACAATAGATATATATATGTCACACCTTATAATAAATTAATAATTGAATATCACACTTAATCTGATATGATAAATATTAACAACGGAGAATCTGGCACTAGCACACTTCTTTATAATCACTAATGAGTTGACATGAAATGGATAAGATAGCACACTGGTAAATGGGAACAAAAGAAGAAGGTGGTAAAGAATGCTTTATGTAAGCTCAGGTGGATGCAATATTCAATGAATGCAGTACAGAAAATACTCAATATGATTTCAACCAAACAATGTAATCACTTTTCTCTGGCAATCCCCTCCCCCCCTTGATGCAAGGAAATGGAAGGAAAACACACAGTTCTCAGAAATGCAATCAATGTAAATCAGTTCACCCCAGCAAGCTTACACTACAGAAGTTTGAAAACACAGGCCCAAATTGCTTTGATATGTGCTAGCAATGGATGAGAAATATGCTAAATTTGCTTTTAATTCCCTTTCAGAGGTTCAGGGTGAGTGGTATCTAGTTAATATTAGTCCAGGCTCACACTAGCAATGATGCAGGGATAGTTAACAGGTTAAACGAATTTCTGGCAAATGGAAAAGCAAAACTGCTGTCTTTTTACACGTGAAGAAATTGCAAATCGCGGTAAAATTCGCGGATGCGTGTTCCGCGATTGCGGTAAAACTATAGGGGTAGGAATGCGGTTCTAGGTGCGATTCAAAGCTAAGATTCTAAGCTTTCAAATAAAAGTTATTGCAAGTCTCTAGCACAAACGGTTGCGGAGATATGACCGATTTACTAGAGGTCGTTTTGGGTTTTGCAAATTTTAAACGCACACTTTTTCAGCTTTAAAAATGATGGCAGAATAACACAATTGCTAAGCTGCAGTTCTACTTAGGTTAAAAATGGATTGAATTATATTATTTTAACTAAGAGATGGGTTCTACACAGTTTTACTATGTACTCACACTATATTCTTGAATTAAATGGGCCTCGTCACGGATCTGGTCAGGGTTTTAAACTGGACTCTGGTCTGGTCTGGCCTCTGCACTTCACAGTGATCTGGGTCAGCTCTCTCTGCTGGTCTGGGTCTCTCTGGGTACAGCACTGCTTTCTCTCTGGTCTGGTCTCTTAGTTCTGGATAGATTGAAGTCTCTAGTTTGGCTCTCTGGAGGTTTGATGGAGGTAAATATGGATTTTTCCGGCAGAGTGCGTTGCAGCAAATGGAATTGAAGGTCCCTATCTGTCCTGACTCTCTGCTTTTATGTGTTTTTGAGAGTGGGTGTGTGTGTAGCATCACTAGACTTGCCCCTCTCACTTGTCATTGGTCCAGCTTTCATTCCTCCCCTTGATTGGGGAATGAACTGTGAGTCAGAGTGATGTCATTTTATGGCTTGCCAAGAGGGCACTCCCTTGTCAGATTGCACACATTCTATATTTGATAATAAAAGACATATTTCACAGTTACACAGTTGCTTGAAATTACATATACATGGTGTGGCTGAATTTAGCCATGTCTCTGTCCAAATCTGCTCTTTCTAGGAGCTTGCATTCAGAGATGGCACATAATGGACTTTTTAACTGATTTTTCAATTTCTGACATGGACCCAACTTTACATACATGTGCGCAGGGAGTAGGGACATTAACTGATGAAGTTTCAGATTTTTAACATGCACACATTTAGAGTAATATCCACTTTTCCGCTGACACCCCCCTGTACATACCACCGGTTCTAAAAACCTCTTAAACTGTGGGCAGAAAAATCACAAGAATTATGGTATCATTTATAAAATTTTCACATGTCCGCACCATGAGTTATTAATCTTTTTCTAAACAATATTCTGGCTACAAAGGGGTGTGGTTTTCTCTCAGCACAAGGTAGAAATACTGGTTAATCCAGTTCTGCCAAGCCAGCTTGCTCTCACAGGCAGTGCCCCTCCCAGCTCCTGCCAAGAGGAAGCTACATTTTACGACTGCGTAATAAAACCTTTGCCTGAGTGAAGAGGGCTTTGTTCACTCTCCTGCAGAGCACAGGTAATTCAATTATCAGATAGATGGCATATCCTTAGTGTGGGCAGCAAAAGGAAGGTTGGCCTGGGAACACAGTGGTGACTCAAGTTTCACTCCTGATGGGGGTAGCTGCCAAGCAAAATCAAGTTCCTTAAGCCAGACCTTCAGCTAACTGGCAGGTTTTTTGTTGCTTTTTAACTTAACTTGCAATTTTACACATGCAGCTAGGATGCTGATTCTAAGTGCAAAACTATGACATTTCAACAGTTACAAAGGCATGTGATACCAAACATAGGCCACTCATTTAATCTAAACATTTTCGATTTTAGTGTCTTTAAATCCAGTTCAACTTAAACTGCTGAAATCCACAGCGCAGCCAGTCTTGTTATAAGCATTTTTCTGGGCTCTTCATTTCCCAGATTTTGTAGGCACACAACACTCCATTCTACCAAATGTCTGCTGGTGTCCAGTGAGTTTTTAGATGTGTTGCAATGTTTAAAATAGACAGTTTGAGCCTGCCTTCAGAGAAACACAGGGTGGTTTTAAACTGCCGGCTTTTGGATAGTGGTGAGTACTGGTACTGCACCCATTTTTGGGATTTAAGAAAATGAATTCCCAACAATTCTAGGTTGCATTTGGCAATCAGCATTGCCATTCCCAATGGTTTCAGACTACTGTGCGGGTAGTCCAATGGTGGTTTTAAAGCGCTTTGAAGCTAACCGGCGCTACTGTTTTTCCTTTGGCAACCCATTTCCCTCATGGCAACCCGGCCTTTCATTCTCGCACTGGTGGGTGGCAAGTGAGGCAACCATTTTGGTGTGCGCACAAACTGCGCAGCTTTCCTGGATTTCGGCGCACATGTGGGTTTTCCGCCATCTTGAATTTTTTAAGCCCACTGCACCAAATGTTGTGGCATGATAGCTTAAACGTGGGCCAGGACACCCAACAAGCCCCCCCCACGCAACTGCACTTTGAATTTGAGTCGATGGGGAGTCGCGTGCCCAAGGGTTTTGACCCACGCACCGGTCTGTCCGCATAATCTTCTTCCTCTTCTGTAGATGGCATAGTTCAGCATCTTCTTCTCCATCCGGTACTGATCAATCAGTTCTCCTCGCCGGTCCTGATGGGAATATTGGGCGGTCCACTGGGCCCATTGGATCTTCGTTCCCGGTCTCCGGATCGCCCTCCTTCGCCCGTCTTCAGGTTTTCTTTCTCCTAGGACGACAAAGGAAGAGCGGCAATACCTACTCATAGACGTTTTTCCACCACTGTTGAGATAGTGGGGCAGCATATGCATTTCATCATAACGAAACATTACATTCTTATTTTGAAAAAAAACAGTATAACTAAGAGACAGTTTCATGCAAATCACAATATTTTAGAGACTAGATGTGGTATGTTTTATGGTTGGAACTGAATTAGTCTGATACAGTACCCGCTAGGATTCCAGAGGATTCCTCCAGTTGTTGCAGAGTGTGCCTGGGATGGCAACACTTCAACTGGTTTATGTGTACCCACTTGTCTTCCCCCTCTGCCGAACCGCCTTTGGGGATGCGGATCTTGTAGGCCACAGGGGAGATCTTATCGACGATCTCAAAGGGTCCCTTCCATGTAGGCAAAAATTTGCGCTGATTGGCCTGGTTCCTTTGGAAGTTGTATAGATAGACCCGGTCTCCCACCTGATATTCCTTCCTGGAAGTTTTCAGGTCATAGTGGGTCTTCATGCTATCAGCTGATCTTTCTAGATTCCGCTGAGCATAAGCAAAAGCATGTTGAAGGTGTTTCCTTAAATTCTCCACATACTCATGAGTAGTGGAGGCATTTATCAGTGTCTGCTCTTGGGTCCTGTAGAGCAAATGCTGAGGAAGCACCATCTTGCGCCCAGTCATCAACTCAAATGGTGACATTTTGGTTGCAGATGAAGGGGTAGATCTGATAGCCATTAGGACCAGAGGTAATCGGATATCCCAACTTGGCCCAGAATCTGCCACAAACTTCTTTAATATGCTCACAATTGTCCGGTTATATCTCTCTACTGACCCAGAAGAAGCTGGTCTGTAAGCAATATGCAGCTTTCTCTTGACCCCCAGTATCTCCCACATCTTTGTCATTACTTCACTGGTGAAGTGGCTACCTCTGTCTGACTCAATCCTTTGAGGTAGACCAAAACGGGAAAAGATGTGGTTAATCATCAAGGCAGCTGCCGTTTCTGCCTTGCAGTTTGGGGCTGGGAGACATTCCACCCACTTGGTAAACAAGCATGTCACAGTCAACATGTACTTATTCCCCCTAGCCGAGCGAATCACAGGGCCTACAAAGTCGATTTGTAAATCTGACCATGGCAGGGTCATCCCCCTCTTTTGTAAAGGCGCCCGGTGTGTGAGGGATGTCGGCTGAAATTGTGCACACACAAGACAACCCTTCAAATATTGGTTGAGGTCCTGGCCCATGTGTGGCCAGTATGCAACCTCTCTTAAGATTTCCAATGTTGTGTGAAACCCCCTATGACCGGCGGTGGCCGCATCATGGGCGTGACTTAACATCAGGCTTCGGAATGAGGTAGGAACCACCCACTGGTCGTGGCCAGCTTTGGATTTCCTTACCAACAAACCGTCTTGGATCCGGAACATTTTTGGACATTTCATCAACACTCTTAGGTCCTCTTTCCCAATGTAATCGGTATCCGTCAGGGGAAAGTTCTCAGGGTCCTCAAGGTGCTAGTAAAATTAACCAATTATTGGATCCCCCTTCTGAGCGGTAATCAAATCAGCATCAGGGGTCTCCTTACTCCATTGTACAATTGAAAGGTCGTTGTGAGCATTTGTCTGGGACCTGGTGATAGCTGTGACCTGGATTTCCCCCAACAGGGACTCAATCTCAATTAGATCCCCTTGGATAGCTCCGGTTTTGGCCAGCTGATCAGCTAAGTCATTTCCAGTTTTGTCTGGTCCCTCTACTTTGGAATGACCCTTAATCTTCTTCCAATAGATGGTCATCCCATTCGAGGTGACCAGATCATCAATGTTTTGGATCAACTTCCCATGTTTCAAGGGTTTGTTGTTAGCACATAACATGCCTCTGGTTTTCCAATTAACCAGGTGCTCCACGAACCCGTTCCGTACATAATCCGAATATGTGATTATGACCAGTTCGTGGAGTTGATGCTGGACAGCAGTGAGGATGGCCTGATGCACAGCCATCAATTCTGCCACCTGACTACTTCGGGGACCAATTTTGTATCCAGCGGAGGGTTCTGGGGACTCATTCACCCATGCATTCCCTACGCCAGCCACCAGTTCTTTCTCCCCGTCGTTGTCAACATGGTAAGAGCATCCATCCACATAGACAGTGGGCATTCCCTCACACTTCTCCTCTTCAAAGACTTTGTGTGGGGAATTAAGGTATGCCTCCGTGTTGTCCTTTATTTTTAGACTTTCGTCCTCGAGACAGTTTTCTCTGGCACAATCATGCAAGTCAGCCAGACCTTGCGCGAGGGGACTCTTCTTGTTTTGGCCATATCGGACCTCCACAGGAAAGCCTTGCATTGACAGAATCCAGGAAGTAATTCGGGAATTACTTACATTTCCGGCCCGGATTCTGTCACTTTGGAGATATTGCAGAGGCTGGTGTGGAGTCTCCACTATGATGTGTTCCCCCTGGATAAACGGGCGGTAATTCTTCAATGCCCACACCGTTGCCAGGAGTGCCTTCTCACAATCGTTGAATTTTTCCTCCACAGAGGATAAAGTTTTGCTCGCATAGGAGATTACTTTATTGACCTTGTCATGCTTTTGGTATAATACGGCCGTCAAGCACGTATTAGAGAACCCTGTCTCCAGGAAGAACTCCTTGTTTCTGACATGGTAAGCTAGGCAAGGCGCTTGTGAGAGGCTTCTTTTGAGTTGTTTTACTGCCTCGGCTTGTTCTGGACCCCATTCCCACTTGACCCCCCCCTTCAGGAGATGAATCAGGGGTCTGGTGATCTCTGCGTAGCCCTCAATGAACTTTCTGCTGTAATTAGTCAGTCCAAGGAGGCTCCTTAGTTCCCGCAGAGTTGTGGGGTCTTTCAGTTTCTGAAGTGCTTCCACTTTATTTTCCTGGGGACAGAGACCCTGAGGAGTAATCTCATGCCCCAAGAAATTAACACGGGTTCTACACCACTGTGCTTTCTGAAAGGAAAGTTTTGCTCCGGCGGCCCTCAACTGTGTCAGAACATAACGGATCTCCGCTATGTGTTCCTCCACAGATGAACCTTTGATGAGGACATCATCTACATAAGCCAGGTTACCCCTCGCACCCAGGTCGGGCATGGCCTTATGTAGGAAAATGTTGAATTCATTGCCGGAGTTGAGGTATCCGAAGGGAGCCCGGGTCCATGTGTACTGCTGGCCCCCAAAGGTAAAAGCCAGTGTGTATTGGTCCTCCCTACTGACAGGCACGGTCCAGTATCCATTTGTCAGGTCTATTGCAGTGAATACCTGTGACCCCTGAATCTGGGCCAGCCCTTGGTCAATGTAGGGCAGAGGCCATCGGGAAGTATGGACCCGTTTGTTGAGCTCCCTGAGGTCAGCGCAGAGTCTCCACTGGCCGTTTGGCTTTAATATCCCCAGCACCGGATTATTGAAGGTGCTGTGGACTGGACGGATTATTCCCCGGGACTCAAGGTTCTTAATTATTTCCGTAAGGGACTCCATTGATGCGAGAGGCAAGCGATATTGCTTCACAAACACAGGAGTCATGCCAGGGTCCGTGAGGATTGTTGTTGTGTGGATGTCAGTGCGACCACAGTCATATGAGTCTACCGCAAAGAGATCTTGGAAATCCAAGAAAACTTGTTTCAACTTTTGCTTCTGTTCCAGAGTCACACAGGCATCAGCTAGGTTGACTCTCTCTTCCACCATCTGCCTGAAGCCTGGAAAGACTTCTGGTTTGGCTATCTCCGCGGCCTCCTCCAGCTGGGTGGAGAAGTCCCTGGTCAGAGTGCTGATTTGGACCGGAGGCTTCAGGTGGGAAAGGCAGCCCTCATGGACCTGGAAAATCACCTCATCCCTCCTGAAGTCACAAGTCACATCTTCCTTACCATAGGGGCAGGAAGTGTACACCAGGAAGTTCCCCCCATGCCGGGTAAAAATCCTGTCTGGTGTTGTATTGTCATCACTGTCACTGTCAAAACAGTCCTTGGGGATTGGCCCTAACAGTTCATTTCTAAGATCAATGGAGAAATGTCGGTCATCAACCGCCATTCCAATAATGGTGCCTGCGGCTAGAGTAATACTCTTTAAGTCGCTGTTATCCACCTCTATTGGAATGGTGTCATGTTCTATGTTGACTAATGGTGTTGGGTTTACCCCCAACCCTTGCTGTTGGAGAGAAGCATTTAGATGTATGTAAGCATCAGGGTTTTTCAACTCTTGTCCCCTTTTAACTTTCACTTCCAGGGAGAATTGTCGGGTCCTTTCTGGGATGGTGACTTCCTCTTTAACCTGAATTTCAACTGCATAAGGTAGCAATTGAGCTGACCTAAATGCTTTTTCTGGATCATCAAAGCCCATGGGATTATCCGCTAATCGGGACCAAGCTTTGAAGTTTATTAGGTCCACACTAATGGCAAAGCGATTGAGAATGTCACTGCCTAAGTAAAAGGCGGCAGGGACGTCTCGCACGACCCAACAATTGTGGACTATGCTCTTGTTGCCAATGGAGATTTTGAGCATACACCTGCTTGGCAGGAGATGTTTGGAATTAGGTGCTTCCAGGTCCATTTCCCATTTGTCTATCAGTTTGAAGGTGGGAATGGCTGGATCTTTTGGGAGTTGGCGAAACATGGCTTCGCTGATGAAGCTCTTACCGTTGTTCACACACACTCGAGCGAGAACAGAGTCCTTCCCATCATTTAACTGAACAGGGATGAACAACTGCTCTCCAATTTGCTGAATATCAGCCAGGCTCTGAGCTGATTTCACATCTTTCTGGACTATAGGAGTGGGAGTTTCAGATTGTGGATTGGTATAGAATTTCAGAGTGTTTCCTTCCAGCGTGGAATACCACTTTAGACTGGCAGGAAGGTTGATTTTCAGAAATAGAGAGGACCCCCCATCACCAGTCTGTTGTCCTACTGCTATTACTGTCACGTCTGGAATTTGGTTGTTCTGGAAGTGGAATTCTACTTGGTCTGATTTTTGTTCAACCATGTGGCATGTGCCGTTTAAACTAACATGGTTGACACTCTGTTTTAATTTTATTGGTCGGCTAGTCTGGGTCCAGAGGACCTTGTTTACGCAATCTATTAGGGGTGACAACCTTCTCAGGAGGTCATTCCCTATTAAACAAGGGGTGCCCTCTGGAGTCACAACTATGACCGGGTGTTTCAACTTGTGTCGCCCGATCTTAATGTCCAAGTCTGCAGTCCCCTCAACGGGAATTTCCTTCCCGTCAAAGTTCTGCAGTTGTCCAGGAAGAGAGGTGAGAGGAATTTGGTAATTCTCTCCCCTTCCTGCATTCAGTTCGTCAAAGGCCCTTCTGGACAGAAGGGTATCTTGAGATCCCGTGTCCACCAGTGCCGAGATTGTACCCTGCCCCTGTACTTGTACCGGGGCATAATATCTTCCCTCCTTCTCCTCAAGGGGGCACAGATAATGCACATTTTTGGACAACTGGTGGGCTAACTTTCTGGTTTTGGACATCGATAGCGAAGAGATTTGGGCAGAATTCTGTGGAGAGTCTTGGGAATCTGAAAGAAAAAGTTGGCAACTGGAGATCAGAGCCATTGTGGGTTCCCCTGGTTCCGGTTCTGGGCTGCCCCCCCTTTTTGGAGGCAGTCCCCAGGATGGGTTTGAACCAGGGGATTTTCTTGCTGTTGGTTCTGGGATGAGATGGTGGGCGGCGGTAGCTCAGTCTCCACATCTCCCCAGTCTGGATTGGCATCCCTAGGGACCCATTTTTCTTTGGGAGGAGTTCCCCCCTCTCTGAAGGAGAAGATCCTTTTCCCAGGATCCTCTGAGGATCCCTCTCCCTCATATTGGAAGATCTGTACCTCCTCCTCAAACTGAGTCTGTTTGGGTCTTTTGTTTCTCCTACCCCCCCTCTGCTCCTTAGGAGGCAGACTTTCAGGGGCAAGAGATTTTGTTTCCGGTTCCTGGGTTTCCAGGGGCTGTTTACAAGTGAGGAAGGAAGCTTCCTCCAAGGCTTTACACCCCCCTTCCCTTTGTGCCTCCTCCCTGGGAACCGGTGAGTTATCGGGGTGCTGCCCCCGTCATTGTTCTGGAGCACCAGGTCCAGAGTTGGGTGCGTTCTGCGCCGGCACGCCCATCTGAGGGTTCTGCTGAGCCCTCAGTATGTGACCCAGATCCCGCGCCATGTTTTGAACCTGGCGCTCTAACTGGGAAACCCGCTCAGGCTGATACGGGGCCCTGTTTTCTCCCCTGGGCTGATCCCGGGAAGGGTAGCTGTCCCTTCTTTGGTAGTACCCCTGGTTGGGAAGATTTGGGTACCCCTCCACCCTTGGCCTCCCCTCTCCCGGATTCAGTGGTCTGGGCTCGGGGAATTGGGGAAAGAAGGATGGATGATTTTGGGGTTGGAAGTCGGGTGGATATCTGGGGAAAAAGTTCTGCCCAGGGTTTGGTAAATTTCTGCCCTCCTGTGGGAAGTTTGGAGGGAAGTTCCCTGGGTTAGGTGCTTGGCTGGATCCCCCCCTGGGCTGGAGGAGTCCACACATAACCCAGGATGGGTCGATTTCCCTTGTAACGGGGACTTACATAATCAGGAGAGCGAGGGACCCCATTTGTGGGGCTGCCTCCTTGGCTCCCTGTCTGTGACTGACCCGAGGACCTCCTGGGCCTAGCATTATTAGGTGCAGGTAGGTTTTTAGGCCCCCCATCTCCAAATCCAAAACGGGGGTGACCTTTACCTCTGCCACCTTGGCAGCAGCAGGGGTGCTGTTGGCTTTGGGGTTTTTCTGGGCATTACTTTTGCTATCTACCGGTTTCTGCACCTCATAGATCCGGGTAGCCTGTTCAATGACCCAGTCTAAAGATCTTTTCTCGTGAAAATCCCTCACGAGCTGGGTCATGATATATTTGGGCAAGGCATGGAAAAACGTATTAATAAACTCCCTGCTATCCGTGCGCACCCTTCTTGTGGTCTGTGCAAAAGCACGCTTTAACTCCTGCACAAATTCTTGTGGGGCCTGATCCTCCCCACATTGCAAATTGTAGGCTGCCTTGCGAGCCTCTTGAGGATTTCTGTGAACAGAAAAATGTTTCAGGATGGCCGCCTTATAGGTGGACCATCTTAAATGATTTTGGTCCTCCAGCCCCGCAAAGAAACTGGAGTATTCCGGGGAGCAGGTCCACTTTACATATTGAATGCAGCTTTGGCTGTCCTTCAAATGGAAAGTCTCCATCATTTGTTCAAACAACTCTAAGTGCTCCCAAACAGAATACTTAGCGTTCTTATGGTAAGGCGTGATGACGCTCCTGATCGCCTTAATCTGCTTTAAGGGGTCCTTAAGCAAGGCCCTTTTTGCCTTATTGGCCTTTTTGGTTCGGGTAACCCTTGTCCATTCTTCCTCGGACTCAGAGGCACTGCTCCCAGAGGTTCCCGTCTGTTCTTCCAGGTTTTCCCGGATTCTGCGAGCCTGGGAATGGCTGGCAGAATGTGGGGACCTGGTCTCCTGTGTCCTGCGCAGTTCAGAGGAGTCTTCAGATTCCTCCTTGCTGCCAGGATTTGATGGGTACCCCCTCCACTGACCTAACTGGGCAGAGGTTTTCAGGATGCCCTTAATGGGCCTACTCTCCTGGGGTTCCCCATTGAACTGTACTGTACTTGGGTGCCCATACCCGGATGCCCACCCCTCCATTCCTGAGTGGTACTGGCCTATGAGCCCCATACTCTTAGCTGGATAGTAATCTGCCATCCCTGTGGCCCTGTGCTCATGTGCGCCAGGGGACATGGGGGTGGTAGAGTCCAGGGACTGGGGAAGATGAAGGCCCCTGGTGTTAGGGCTCCTGCGGTTATGGTCAGGAGTCTCTCTTTCCCAGCGGACCTAATCTCTATCCGCCCCTGCTCCCTGTTGCAATGCAAGAGCCTGCATTTGTGCTTTCAGTTCCTCTGTTAAGGCCTTACTCGACTCTATCAGTCTCTCCTGCATCGCTACCTGTTGTTGGAGCCTATCATTGTGTTGACAGAGGGCCTCATTTTCCCTCTGTGCTTCCTGGGTGGTCCTGGAGAACTGGGCCAGTCTTTGCTGCAGGAGGGTTACCTCCTGAGCTGTGTCCCTATTGGCCTGCTCCTTTCTTGCTAGAGCATCTTCCACCCTTCTGGTGTGCTCTACCAAGTTCTGGTGTTCTTTTTGGAGGTCGCCCAGTCCCTGGCGGGCCAGTTGATTTTCTTCCATTTTTCTTTTTAAATGGCAGACTTCCTGGCCTAAGGCATCTCTTTCCTGACTAAGAGCCTGCATTTGTGCCGCCAGGTCGTCCCTCTGCCTTTGAAAGGCACCAGCTTTCTGGCGTTCCTGATCAAACTCTGCCTGGGTATCCAGATCTTTCAGAATTAGTTTGTTGCTCTCTACCTTCACTCTATCTAGATGACTTTGCAGGGTGGCTACCTGCTCCGTGCATGCCCTGTTAAAGTCTAATTGTTGCTCCAGCTTTTTCTGGCTCTGCAGTAAGGAGTCCAAACTGTCTTGGTGCTCCTTCTGCAGGGCCAGAAATCTAGTATCCTGTTCTACCTTTTCCTGTTGCAGCACATCCATATCCTTCTTTATTTTAATGATGTGCTGCCTACTATCATCTTCTGACTCCTGGCTCCTCTGCAGCCTCTGCTCAGAAGAGACCAGGTCAGATTGGGCCTTCTCTAACACCATCTGTTGCCTATTTGCCAGATTTTGGCTTTCAGCACATCTATCCTGCATGTCTCCCATATATAGGTACAGGTATGCTGCTATCCTGGCAATCTTATTGTGTTCCTCTTTGGCTTTAGGAGCCATATATAGTTCGCTCAGGGTCACATGTAATGGACCCTGATCTCTATATATATCTGACCCTGTTTCAGTGACCTGTTGTGTGATTGCCTGCAACCACGCATCCTGGCCCTGTTCGGTCCATTCACCTCTCACAAATAGCTTATGCAAGAGGTGCTCTCTGGCCATTTTCATGTCTACTAAGGTCGTCATTCTAGAGATTGGTCTCTGTCCTGACTTACAGAAGTTTGTATTTTATTTTTGCAGAACAGAACTTTTCTTGGAGTGTCCCTTTTGAGGAATGCTTCACAGCGTAATGCAGCGTGGTGATCCGACCGGATGTATGTATCCCGTCAGTTAGCACACTGTATTAAGCTGCACAAGTGGTAAATCTAACCCAACGTCTCGGCTCGAGCCCCCAATTTGTAAGAGGATTCAATTCACCACTACAGCTAAGTCAATGCCTAGTCTGGGATACTGAATGGAAACCCTTATTGATATATCTTTATGTCCAGTTCATGCGTTCTGGATGACTACCCCTATATAACACCCCTCTCTTGGAATCCCCCTGACCCCACTGAGCCAAGAAGTAGTTCTGTTTTGCAAGTTAAAAGGTTTATTTGATAATTTAAACAATAGATATATATATGTCACACCTTATAATAAATTAATAATTGAATATCACACTTAATCTGATATGATAAATATTAACAACGGAGAATCTGGCACTAGCACACTTCTTTATAATCACTAATGAGTTGACATGAAATGGATAAGATAGCACACTGGTAAATGGGAACAAAAGAAGAAGGTGGTAAAGAATGCTTTATGTAAGCTCAGGTGGATGCAATATTCAATGAATGCAGTACAGAAAATACTCAATATGATTTCAACCAAACAATGTAATCACTTTTCTCTGGCAATCCCCTCCCCCCCTTGATGCAAGGCAAGGAAATGGAAGGAAAACACACAGTTCTCAGAAATGCAATCAATGTAAATCAGTTCACCTCAGCAAGCTTACACTACAGAAGTTTGAAAACACAGGCCCAAATTGCTTTGATATGTGCTAGCAATGGATGAGAAATATGCTAAATTTGCTTTTAATTCCCTTTCAGAGGTTCAGGGTGAGTGTATCTAGTTAATATTAGTCCAGGCTCACACTAGCAATGATGCAGGGATAGTTAACAGGTTAAACGAATTTCTGGCAAATGGAAAAGCAAAACTGCTGTCTTTTTACACGTGAAGAAATTGCAAATCGCGGTAAAATTCGCAGATGCGTGTTCCGCGATTGCGGTAAAACTATAGGGGTAGGAATGCGGTTCTAGGTGCGATTCAAAGCTAAGATTCTAAGCTTTCAAATAAAAGTTATTGCAAGTCTCTAGCACAAACGGTTGCGGAGATATGACCGATTTACTAGAGGTCGTTTTGGGTTTTGCAAATTTTAAACGTACACTTTTTCAGCTTTAAAAATGATGGCAGGGTAACACAATTGCTAAGCTGCAGTTCTACTTAGGTTAAAAATGGATTGAATTATATTATTTTAACTAAGAGATGGGTTCTACACAGTTTTACTATGTACTCACACTATATTCTTGAATTAAATGGGCCTCGTCACGGATCTGGTCAGGGTTTTAAACTGGACTCTGGTCTGGTCTGGCCTCTGCACTTCACAGTGATCTGGGTCAGCTCTCTCTGCTGGTCTGGGTCTCTCTGGGTACAGCACTGCTTTCTCTCTGGTCTGGTCTCTTAGTTCTGGATAGATTGAAGTCTCTAGTTTGGCTCTCTGGAGGTTTGATGGAGGTAAATATGGATTTTTCCGGCAGAGTGCGTTGCAGCAAATGGAATTGAAGGTCCCTATCTGTCCTGACTCTCTGCTTTTATGTGTTTTTGAGAGTGGGTGTGTGTGTAGCATCACTAGACTTGCCCCTCTCACTTGTCATTGGTCCAGCTTTCATTCCTCCCCTTGATTGGGGAATGAACTGTGAGTCAGAGTGATGTCATTTTATGGCTTGCCAAGAGGGCACTCCCTTGTCAGATTGCACACATTCTATATTTGATAATAAAAGACATATTTCACAGTTACACAGTTGCTTGAAATTACATATACATGGTGTGGCTGAATTTAGCCATGTCTCTGTCCAAATCTGCTCTTTCTAGGAGCTTGCATTCAGAGATGGCACATAATGGACTTTTTAACTGATTTTTCAATTTCTGACATGGACCCAACTTTACATACATGTGCGCAGGGAGTAGGGACATTAACTGATGAAGTTTCAGATTTTTAACATGCACACATTTAGAGTAATATCCACTTTTCCGCTGACACCCCCCTGTACATACCACCGGTTCTAAAAACCTCTTAAACTGTGGGCAGAAAAATCACAAGAATTATGGTATCATTTATAAAATTTTCACATGTCCGCACCATGAGTTATTAATCTTTTTCTAAACAATATTCTGGCTACAAAGGGGTGTGGTTTTCTCTCAGCACAAGGTAGAAATACTGGTTAATCCAGTTCTGCCAAGCCAGCTTGCTCTCACAGGCAGTGCCCCTCCCAGCTCCTGCCAAGAGGAAGCTACATTTTACGACTGCGTAATAAAACCTTTGCCTGAGTGAAGAGGGCTTTGTTCACTCTCCTGCAGAGCACAGGTAATTCAATTATCAGATAGATGGCATATCCTTAGTGTGGGCAGCAAAAGGAAGGTTGGCCTGGGAACACAGTGGTGACTCAAGTTTCACTCCTGATGGGGGTAGCTGCCAAGCAAAATCAAGTTCCTTAAGCCAGACCTTCAGCTAACTGGCAGGTTTTTTGTTGCTTTTTAACTTAACTTGCAATTTTACACATGCAGCTAGGATGCTGATTCTAAGTGCAAAACTATGACATTTCAACAGTTACAAAGGCATGTGATACCAAACATAGGTCACTCATTTAATCTAAACATTTTCGATTTTAGTGTCTTTAAATCCAGTGCAACTTAAACTGCTGAAATCCACAGCGCAGCCAGTCTTGTTATAAGCATTTTTCTGGGCTCTTCATTTCCCAGATTTTGTAGGCACACAACACTCCATTCTACCAAATGTCTGCTGGTGTCCAGTGAGTTTTTAGATGTGTTGCAATGTTTAAAATAGACAGGTTGAGCCTGCCTTCAGAGAAACACAGGGTGGTTTTAAACTGCCGGCTTTTGGATAGTGGTGAGTACTGGTACTGCACCCATTTTTGGGATTTAAGAAAATGAATTCCCAACAATTCTAGGTTGCATTTGGCAATCAGCATTGCCATTCCCAATGGTTTCAGACTACTGTGCGGGTAGTCCAATGGTGGTTTTAAAGCGCTTTGAAGCTAACCGGCGCTACTGTTTTTCCTTTGGCAACCCATTTCCCTCATGGCAACCCGGCCTTTCATTCTCGCACTGGTGGGTGGCAAGTGAGGCAACCATTTTGGTGTGCGCACAAACTGCGCAGCTTTCCTGGATTTCGGCGCACATGTGGGTTTTCCGCCATCTTGAATTTTCTAAGCCCACGGCACCAAATGTTGTGGCATGATAGCTTAAACGTGGGCCAGGACACCCAACAAACATAACCATAGAACAAGCTGGCGGCATGCCTGATGTTAAAGTAAACATATCTCTGAACGAGATTGGATCTAAATTCAAATGTACTTATGGCCAAGCAAGCAGAAAGTTAATGCCCCCAGGCCTCTCCAAGCCGCGACAAGCATGGCAAAGCGGACAAGCAGGACTTTCAGGGAGGTGCAGGGTTAAATAGGCACTCCCACACAGAACGTATCAGAATGGCGTGGGCTTGCTCCAAAAGCCTTATGGATAACGCAGTTGAGTGCTCGACTCCAATGAAGGAAGCAGAGTTCTGCAGCCAAGCAGGACTTTCAGGGACTAGCTTGTGTGCACGCCCAACCACTTTATCAGTATAGTCATTGTTAGTGGAGAAATAGACAATAATCTGTTCCCACCATCGCATCATAAGATTTGCATAGGGTGGAGCAAAAGTACTGCCTATAGCAGTCCTTCAACCTTGTCTGCAGAACCTGTTGCCAAATAAAAATGAATTGTTATTCAAACAAAAACATAACATCTCCACAATAATTTCTGTGTGTGCCAGAAAATTTAAAGAACGGGACTGAAGAAAATGTTTCACAGCTGTCAAGCCAACGTTGTGTTGTATAGATGTATAAAACATCCAACATGGCCAACAGAAGCGCCTCATCCCCTGGTATCTCATTCAAATGTTTAAGAATATCTTGGGTGTCTTTCAAATAAGAAGGCAAGACAGAAAGAAACGGGAACAAAGTCTCATCAATACATTTGGAAGCATTTTCTAGTAAAGACTTTGTAAGAGTTATAATTGGTCTACCTGATGGCCTTACCATAGACCTATGCAGTTTTGGTAAGAAAGAGATGTTGGGTACAACCGAAAAGGTAGGCAAAAGATACTTGCAGAAATCAGGATCCATAATACCCTTGTCTCTCCACTTATGTACTACTGTCTTAAAATGTTCCTTAATATCAGGAAAATGATCCTTAGATAATCTGTGGTAGCAAGATTCATCTCTCAATTGGCGCATAGCTTTAGCCACATAGTCACAGCTATTCATAAGCACTATATTTTCCCCCTTATCTGAGGGTTTTATCGCCTTTTCAGATAGTTATTGGAGTTCCTGTAAGGAGTCTTGCTATTTAATAGTTACATTTTGTGTGCCCCTGGAAATACTATGGTGTCTTAATTTTGATAAATCTTAAACACCTAAGCCATAAAAGGCCTCCAGACAGCCACCCCCTGCTACTATATGATGAAATCGAGATTTCAAACACATGCTGGTGGATGCTGACCAATCCGGATCCATTGCAAACTTCAAAAGATCAATATTGTCTTCATTGATAGATACATCAGCCAAATTAGACATATCAATTAAGGATGGCAAGTCTGCAATCATCATATCACTTCTACCAGACTGACTTGCTTCTTAGGATTGGCTGCAAAGAATATTTTAACCTTGATCTTTCTCATGAACTTATCAAAGTCTATTCTTGTTTGCACATAATCATAATTAACTGAAGGACAAAAATTGAAGCCCAATGTGAGCAGATCTAATTGATTGTCAGTTAATGAATGCGAGGACATATGAAAAATGTTCATATCTTTTGCCTGAGTTATCGTTTCCTGGGAACTCCAGAGCATGTGCAACTTGCTTGAGTCATTGCACGCTACTTACTGCAGTCTATGTTTGCAATGCTCGTAAAATTAAGAAAGGACTCAAAATGAATGTATGTTCGATTGTTTTTTACTTCACTCTGTGAACAAGCAGCAGGTATGGTGTGAAACGCATTGCTGTAGCGGCCTCCTGCCTTATGGATGTTTTCCCATTACTAAATGTTGTTTTAACACTCAATTCGACATCTGAATGATTTGTGGCAAATGTTTGGTTCCCAAATACGGTTTGAGCACTTTCAGTTACCTATAAATTGTAAATTGCATGAAGGAGACCAACAACGTTATTTTGATTGAAAGTGAGGCAAACTCATTTTTACTCTTTCCATTTTCCTCGTCGGCTTGTGAAAAAATAAATGTTGCCTGCAGATATGAGTTTACAAATGGATTTCTATTGAATTCGCCTGGTCTTCTCTTGTCTTAATTTTAATTGAGCAATTTCTGCATAGATCTCGTCCTGACTTTAGATACAGTGGCAGAGTAATGGAGGGGGAGTAATACTCCTCCTCTGTGCCACATTTGTGCCTCCTACCTCCCGCAGGGCTGTCACACTCACCACTAACATATTAACATTGCAGGATTTTAACACATTATTTTAAAGCTTTCCTCAGTGGGGTACCCCATGAGCCACCTTACATTATATTGGGCTCCTCGCTATGCTCAGTTGCTCGTGCTAATTTTGAGAAATATAGTGTCTCATCCAGTGAAAATATTCATCAACCTTGACTGACCATGAGTCATTGCATTTACTGGACTTTGCATGGTTCCCTAAAGAACCAGGTGTAAATTAAATGGCTTTTAACCCTTTTTCTAAAGAAATGTGCTATAAAATGCACCATTACAACACAATATTTTAAATATTTTCATGAGGGTATAACCACTCCTAACTGCGCCTTAATTATTTGTGTCTCACTCACTACACTCAGTCGCTTGTGTTAATTAGAGGCAATGGGCCTCATTACACGGTAGGCGGTAAGGGTTTACCGGTACCGGTAAACCCTTACCGCCTTAGTACGAGGTCCCTTTGCGGGTTGGTGAATTTAACGCCTGCTTTTTGCAGGCATTAAAAACCTAACCGCAAAGGAACCAGGGAGCTAATTACGGCACCGCAATTTGCAGCACCGTAATTAGCGCCTTCCCCATTCCCATAGAGCCCTATGGGGCAAAAATGGGAATGGGAAAGGGCAATGGGGGAAAGGGGAATTACCGCCCCGCCAACTTGGAATAGGGTGGTAATTCCCCTTTCCACCAAGGCGGTGCCGGTATCTTACCAGCATGCACCAAGGTGCTAATAGCACCTTGGCCCTCCGCCTACCGTGTAATGAGGCCCAATATATAGGCCTTTCCATTGAATATATTCATCAGCCATGACTGACTGTGAGTCATTTGTAATCCCGGTGCCTAGTGTTACAAAGTGTATTAAATAAGGTCTTTCGGTAGTAGGTACTTTAACATTTTACATTCAAACTTAGAAATGGGGGGTGAGTAGAGTGGATTAGAGTTAATTAGGCCGCAAAAAATGTAGCATAGGAAAATCAAC